>NC_072430.2:39052500-39392083 GCF_028878055.3 Symphalangus syndactylus
TGGCTGAGGGGACTGCCTGAGCACAGACATGCCAATCTATCACAAACCTCTCTCTGGAAAAGCCAAAGGTATCTACACTTGACCTCAAACTCAACCTATATCCACAAAAAATGCCCTCGTTTGATCTCCCAAGTCTCTGGGATATCTAAACACATATCAACATCAACTACCCTGTTCCAAGTGACGACAGAGAGTTTGGGGTTGACAGCTTGACTCAGAGGCCTACAAGAGGCCCCAGAGTAGCCCTCAGAGGATAGGACAGCAAGTAACCTCTTTCAATTGGGTTTTGCCTGATGCCTGACAAAACCATTTAGAAGCCAGCTGAGTTATCTGTGGGACAGAGCCTACATCCCTCCTGAGTCATCCCAGACACGTGTACTCCCCAGAAACACACACTGGCCTCTCTCACAGCACCTTGCAAATTGATAACCTCAGTACCATGGCATCCAGCTTGATGACAGTCTGACAGCACCCCTCAGAAGCACTGAAACCTCTATGTGAAGGAGGAAGTGGTCCTCCCCTCCTTCCTTCCAAACCCTCAGTGGCCAATGCCCCCAGCCTCAATCCCCTACACTGCCCTCTGCCCAATTCCAGCTGTACACAGGACAGCTTCGTGGCTAGGCAGCTGCTTCAGGATTTATCCAATCCTAGGCCGGGCGCAGTGGCTCATGCCTTTAATCCCAGCACTTTGGGGGGCTGAGGTGAGAGGATCACTTGAGCATAGCAGTTCAAGGGTTATCCAGTCCTGGCCTGGCTCAGATGGGTCCCACAGGTTACTTACCTTAGATCTCAGCTGCAAGTACTCCTCTGAGCCATAAGGGACACTCTTCAGGGAAGTGAGGTAGTCATAACTGATGACAGCCGTCTGTGAACCAAGGCAGTGGAGAAAAGCTTAGCACCTGGACATTAAGTACAACTACTCTGCCCAAACCTCGCAGTACAGGTCCCTGACACAGCTGCTATGTCTGGGGGAGTGGCCAATCCCATCCCTAAGATGCCTGGCCCCTGGATCTTATTCTAGCTAGCTTCCTCCTGTCATTCAGGACTCTGTGCAAATGCCACCTCTGCAGGGGCCCACTCTAAAATTGCCCCTTTTACCAGAAACATTCAATTATTTATCATAACAAACCACCATCCAACATTACCTTGCTCATTTGTTTCCTTGTTTATGAACTGTCTCTTCCTATAAGCTTAAACTCTAAGCTCTAGAAGCACAGGGGCTTGTCCTTCCTGTCCATCACTTACCACAGCACCTTTTACACTGGGCACATTGAGTAAATGCTCAATCAAAGCTACTTGAATAAAGCTGTTACGTAAACTTAGCCTACTTCTCCACATCACAAATAAACATTATTTTATATGTATGTTTGCTCTAATAGTATAAGTTTTTTTTTTTTTTTTTTTCAAGACAAAGTCTTGCTCTGTCACCCAGGCTGGAGTGCACTGGCATGATCTCGGCGATCTTGGCTCACTGCAGCCTCTGCCTTCCAGGTTCAAGCAATTCTCCTGCCTCAGTCAAGTAGCTGGGATTACATGCACATGCCACCACAACCGGCTAATTTTTGTATTTTTAGTAGAGATGGGATTTCGCCATGTTGGCCAGGCTGGTCTCAAACTCCTGACCTCAGGTGATCCTTCCACCTCAGCCTCCCAAAGTGCTGGGATTACAGCCATAAGCCACTGCGCCTGGCCCTAACAGCATAAGTCTTGATTCTGTGTTTCCTTATCCAGAGTGAATCAGAAAATTCCAATCTCCAAGATATCCTAGGCATGGAAGGGCCTTAGGGATTATCTACCCCAAACCTTCCTTTATAGAATTGACTAACTGAGGGCCGGGCGCGGTGGCTCACGCCTGTAATCCCAGCACTTTGGGAGGCCGAGGCGGGCGGATCACGAGGTCAGGAGATCGAGACCACGGTGAAACCCCGTCTCTACTAAAAAAAATACAAAAAAAAAAAAAAAAAAAAAAGAATTGACTAACTGAGACCCTAGAAGTTCAGGGACTTACAAAGTTGATATTAAGAAGAGTTTCTTCCTTTGCACTCTACAAAGCTTTATCCTATTCGACATACACTTGCTGGACACCAACCACAAGCAAGACTTGGTCACTGAGTAGTGTTCAAGGACAATCCAGACCAGAGGTCTGGCCTTTAAAAAATGGACAGCTTTGTGGCTGGTTTATAAAGCGTATCTTCCTCCTCCTTTCCAACTATTCAAATCTCTAAGATTCCATTCCTGATCCATATCTTCCTCCCTCCTTTCCAACTATTCAAATCTCTAAGATTCCATTTAAAACCTGCTTCTCCCTGGCCTGAAGGTATTGAGTTATCTCAACTGATTGTTCACAGTCAGTCACAGATCAAACTCCTTGCTCTACTGTTTCTCCCCTTCTCACTATTGCACTTGACTAGTCTAAAAATATATATATACGGGCTGGGTGTGGTGGCTCACATCTGTAATCCCAGCACTTTGGGAGGCCAAGGCAGGCAGATCATTTGAGGTCAGGAGTTCGAGACCAGCCTGGCCAACGTGGTATAACCCCCTCTCTACTAAAAATACAGAAATT
Organism: Symphalangus syndactylus; assembly: GCF_028878055.3. Classification (NCBI taxonomy): domain Eukaryota; kingdom Metazoa; phylum Chordata; class Mammalia; order Primates; family Hylobatidae; genus Symphalangus; species Symphalangus syndactylus. The sequence goes on from NC_072430.2 coordinate 39,055,067, forward strand.
AGCCAGATGTGTTCACTTGAACCCAGGAGGTGAAGGCTGAAGTGAGCTGAGATGAGATCATGCCACTGCACTCCAGCCTGGATGACAGAGCGAGACTCTGTCTCAAAAAAAAATAATAATAAATATATATATATGGATTTGGATGCATGGATTTGGATTGTTTTTTAACCTATTCCTGTAGGCATTACTCAACCATATATGTGTGTATACATACACACACACACACACACACACATACACGTAAAATTGGCCTGGCAGAGTGGCTCACACCCATAATCCCAACACTTTGGGAGACCAAGGTGGGCAGATTGCTTGAGACTAGGAGTTTAAGACCATCCCGGGCAACATAGTAAAACCCTATCTCTACAAAAAAATACAGAAATTGGCCAGGTGTGGTGTCAGGCATCTGTGGTCCCAGCTACTCGAGAAGCTGAGGCGGGAAGATCTCTTGATCCCAGGAGGTGGAGGTTGCAGTAAGTGGGTATCACACCACTGCATCCCAGCCTGGACGACAGAGCAAGACCCTGTCTCAAAAAAATAAAAATTAAAAAAAATGCATATATATATATATATATATCTCATAAAACCTGCTACCCCTAGGATACCAATCCTGACTCCCAGGCCACAGCACTCACTCTAGTGTCTGACCATAGTAGCGGGCATCTGAATCACCCATCTTGGCACAATGCATGGATTTCTATTGTTTTTTAACCTATTCATGTAGGCATTCCTCAACTAGAAGCTACTTCGTAGCTGGGTCTAGGTGGGACAGTTTGTTTCTGCCCTTCAAAGCATGTAAGACAATGCTCAACCAAAAATAGGCACTCGGTAAACACTTGGGAATTGTTTCATATTCCATAGCCTGATTATCCAAAGTCTATTTGTTGGTATTGGTTCTATGACTCGGCTCAGCCTTGAGGACAGGCATATCAGTGCCCTCCCCTGTGAGCCAGGGCTCAAAGGACACCTCACAACACTAAGTATTAAGAAGATGGTGAGATGACAACCACAATAGACTGTGCATCAGACTGAATCTACGTGAAGGGGAAGAAAGCATGAGCTCATCCTGCAGCAGATAAAGGAGGAAAGCAAGCATGAGGCATGTGGCCATCTACCCACCAATGGGACAATTCTATAGGAATGTCTGGGAAAGTTGCTGTCAGCAGAGTTAAGAGGACATGATCACACCAGGATGATGTTCCTGTTGAGCCACCGGAGAAAACCTCTAAACATAAAATATTCAACTCAGGTTCTCTGTCAGTTTGGAGACTGGAGGGGATCTCGCAAAGTTCTCTGAGGGCTAGACCATCTGGGTACGAGTCCTGCATCAGGAACCATTCATCCTAGCTCACTGGAGAGAGATTGAGTTTTCTAGTAGAATTTAATCAGAACTGTAAAGTCCTCCTTGCACATGCATTTGCTGAAGAGCACGGCCCCTCCTGGTGTGTTGCTAAAATAAGATACAGAACCTAAAATGTAAAGGCTTCAGAACACAGACCCAGTGCAGTCCCATTCTATGTTACCTCGGGATCACAGGAACCCCTGAGGTACAGGAATAAAGGAATATGAGGACACACATCCATATGTGTACACCTGTGCAGATGGAGCTTTTGCACATGTAAGGATACACAAGTATCTCCACATATGTATAACAGGCATATCTATCTGCTACACGTATGAACACCTGCAAGTAATCCTGCAGCTTCTCTGCTACCCCCAAATGGGAAAAACCTACCGTAGCAACTGCTCTGCCCACCCTGACAGCGCCAAAGTCATTAGGGTCCAAGTACTTGTTACCGTAGAGGTAGATGCCAGAAGCAGCAAGAGCCATGCTGGTCCACGAAGCAATCTTGAGAGCCTTTCTGGCCATGTCCCCAGATCCTGCAGAAAAAGGGAAAGTTGAGAAAGAATAGCAGTTAAGAGTTTCATAGTTAGTCAAACTGAAGTTCAAATCCCAGCTCTACCACTTAGATTATATGACCTTAGGTCATTTCGTTAATCTCACTGAGCCTTAGTTTCTTCGTTTGTAAAACAGGATAATACCTACCTCAAAAGTAGTTGGGATAAAATGAAATAATGTACACAAAATCCTTAGCATAGTACCTGGGGCAAGTCAGTCCTCAAAGTCCTTCCTTCGACAGTGCCAGGCACTGTTCTAGATATGGGGAAAGACAGTGAACAAAACAAAGCTCTTGCCCACTTGGAGCTTACCCAGATAGATCACTACAGAATATCAGAGCTGGTATAAATGCTGACAAGAAAAGCAGAGAGAGGCCGAGCATGGTGGCTCACGTCTGTAATACCAACACTTTAGGAGGCCAAGGTGTGCAGATCGCTCAAGTCCAGGAGTTCCAGACCAGCCTGGGCAACAAGACGAAACCCCGTCTCTACGAAAAATACAAAAATTAGCCAGGCATCATGGCACGTGCCTGTGGTCCCAGCTACTCAGGAGGCTGAGGTGGGAGGATGGTTTGAGCCCGGGAGGAGAAGACTGCAGTGAGCTGAGATCGTGCCACCACACTCCAGCCTGGGTGACAGAGCCAGACCCTGTCTCAAAAAAAAAGCAGAGAGGGCTAAGGGATCAGGAGAGAGGAAGAATGTTATTTTAGAAGCAAAGCAGAAGAGCAGGTTAACCATTGCTACTGTGTCTATCATGATACCACAATGCACATACAGGCATCACTAGCCCACTGCGCCCAGGTCAAAAGTGGTCAGGCCACAGCCAAAATGGCAGCTGCTCAGGAGCAGCCAGGTGAGCCCTCTGTGTATGGTTGATTTTCAAAACATTCACTTTGGTTACAGAAGACTACCCCTTGAGGCCCGGCGTGGTGGCTCACGCCTGTAATCCCAGCACTTTGGGAGGCTGAGGCGGGCAGATCACAAGGTCAGGAGATCAAGACCATCCTGGCTAACACGATGAAACCCCGTCTCTACGAAAAAATATACAAAAAATTTGCCAGGCGTGGTGGCAGGCGCCTGTAGTCCCAGCTACTCAGGAGGCTGAGGCAGAAGAATGGCGTGAACCCAGAAGGCGGAGCTTGCAGTAAGCCGAGATTGTGCCACTGCACTCCAGCCTGGGTGACAGAGTGAGACTCCGTCTCAAAAAAAAAAAAAAGAAGACTACCCCTTGTCTTGAATGGAGGCTCCTTGAGGGCAGACACCATGACTGTCACTACTCTGCCCACTCACAGTCCTGTGGAGTGTTTTACAGTTAGAGGCTTAATGTCTACCTGCTGATTTGATCTGTTCAAATTCATACTCCTGGTCAATGTGACCTTTCCCCACCCTACTTGTACTTGCTCAGTCCACCAGGTGGCTGCACAGTCACTCTTTGTGGCCAGTGCACCCAACAGAGTGCTTCCCCTTCAATTCCTGAGCAATTTATGTCAGACTAAAGTCCATGACCACAGCTGCAGCTGCCAGGAGAGAGGTGCCACATGAGAGCAGCGGCACGCCACCAAGCTGCTTGCAGGCGCCAGCCTTGCACGCCTTGTACCCTCATCCCTCTGCTCTGGAATGAGTCTGTGCCTGTCACCTCCCTGCTCTGTGCCTGTTTCCCCTTTGTATGGAAACTATTATTACAAGCAAGCTTATCTTCATTTTATTTGTCTTTGAAACATGGTCTTGCTCTGTCGCCCAGGCTGGAGTGCAGTGCCACGATCTCGGCTCACTGCAACCTCCGCCTGCCAGGTTTGAGCGTTTCTTCTGCCTCAGCCTCCCGAGCAGCTGGGATTACAGGTGGCCACCACCATGCCCAGCTAATTTTTGTATTTTTAGTAAAGACAGGTTTTGCCATGTTGCCTAGGCTGGTCTCGAACTCCCGACCTCAGGTGATCTGCCTGCCTCAGCCTCCCAAAGTGCTGGGATTACAGGTGTGAGTCACCACGCCCGATTCATTTTCTTTAAAGTCTACTTTGACTTATGCCTCATAATATACCCACATTTTTTAAATATATACATATATATATATTTACCATCTACTACCTGGAGATGCTGTCAGATCCCACGGGTTGAGGGCCCAGTCCCCAAGACTGCATCCCCCACTTCCCCCCACAACATCAGTCACAAGTTCAGGTCTCTGGAACTTCTAGCCAACCAGCTTCAAGTTGGGGTTCCCATAACCCCTTCTTTGGGTTCGATCAAGCTGCTGCAACAATTTATAGAACTCAGGTACACACTTACATTTGCTGGCTTATTATAAAGGAGACTGCAAAAGATACTGATGAACAGATGTGCAGGGTCAGTTACAGGGTAAGGGCATGAAGCTTCTAGGACTTCCCTAGGCGCACCACACTCCGCCAGTCTCCAAGTGCTCAGCTATCAGCCCTCTTGGGTTCTTGGGTTTTTATGGAAGCTTCACGACGTCAGCATTCCTTCCCTCAGTGTATAGGGCAGAACCTACTCTAGGGAGGGGCTTAAGATCCACAATCAGAAACGTGGGGAAAGATCACAATCCTGCCTTGGGGCAGGTGAGAGGAGGGCAGGAAAGAGATTGTGATTCCTAAGGCCTGGCCCTGAGGCCTAACACACACCAACAAAAACTGTAACAAGGGCTGTGGGAGTTATGAACCAGGAACAGCGGACAGAAACCAATAACACCACAATAGTCCTTTTTTATAATTCCACTGCTCTTCCCTTTGGAATCTTCATTTCCTAATCTAGTATTTCTAAAGTATAATCAGAGGAACACCTGAAAATATATTAGCCTGGATGCCATTTCAAAAATGCAGATTCCCAGGCCAAGAGAGGTAGCTCACGCCTATAATTCCAGCACTCTGGGAGGCCCAGGCAGGCGGATCTCTTGAGGTCAGGAGTTCCAGACCAGCCTGGCCAACGTGGTGAAACCCCATCTCTATTAATGTTAGCTGGGTGTGGTAGTACACACCTGTACTCCCAGCTACTTAGGAGGCTAAGACATGAGAATCACTTGAAGCCAGGAGGCGGAGGTCGCAGTGAGCTGAGATCGCACCACTGCACTCCAGCCTGGGCAGCAGAACGAGACTCCATCTCAAAAAAAAAAAAAAAAAAAAAAAATTAGCCAGGCATGGTGTCGTGTGCCTGGTAATCCCAGCTACTTGGGAGGCTGACGCAAGAGAATTGCTTGAACCCGGAAGGTAGAAGTTGCAGTGAGCTGAGATAGTGCCACTGCACTCCAGCCTGGGCAACAGAGACTGTTTCTCAAAAAAAAAAAAAAAAAAATTAAGAAAAAATTTTTTAGTAAAATAAAATAAAGAAATGTAGATTCCTAGAGTCCACTCCATGGGCCACTGAACTACCAACTCTAGGGGTAAGACTCAAGAATGTGCATTTTAATAAGATAACAAGCGATTTGTCTGAAAGCTCAAGTTTGAGAGCCACACTTCTACTTTTTTTTTTTTTTTTTTTTGAGAGTGTCTTGCCCTGTCACCCAGGCCAGAATGCAATGGCACAATCTCAACTTACTGCAGCCTTGACCTCCTGGGTTCAAGCAATCCTCCCATCTCAACCTCTAGAGTGGGCTAATTTTTGTTGTAAAGATGGGGTTTCGCCCTTTGCTCAGGCTGGTCTCCAACTCCTGAGCTCAATGATCAGCCCACCTTGGCCTCCCAAAGTGCTGAGATTACAGATGTGAGCTACCATGCCCAGAAAGGGTTTTTTTTTTTTTTTTTTTTTTTTTTTTTTTTTTTTTTTTTTTTTTTTTTGAGACGGAGTCTTGCTCTGTCGCCCAGGCTGGAGTGCAGTGGCGCAATCTCGGCTCACTGCAAGCTCCGCCTCCCGGGTTCACGCCATTCTCCTGCCTCAGCCTCTCCGAGTAGCTGGGACTACAGGCGCCCGCCACCACGCCTGGCTAATTTTTTGTATTTTTTTAGTAGAGACGGGGTTTCACCATGGTCTCGATCTCCTGACCTCGTGATCCGCCCGCCTTGGCCTCCCAAAGTGCTGGGATTACAAGCGTGAGCCACCGCGCCCGGCCCAGAAAGGGTTTTTTGTTTTTTTGTTTTCAGTAAAGAGAGGCTTCATTGCCTACCAATGGGTCAGAAAAAAAAGGGGGTCAGGTGCAGTGGCTCACACCTGTAATCCCAGCACTTTGGGAAGCCAAGATGGGAGGATCATTTGAGCCCAGAAGTTCAAGATCAGCCTAGGCAACATAGCGAAACCCCATCTCTACAAAAAATACAAAAATCAGCTGGGTGTGGTGGCATGCACCTGTCGTCCTAGCTGCCTGGGAGGCTGAGGTGGGAGGATCACTTCAGCCTGGGAGGCAAAGGTTGCAGTGAGCTGAGATTGTGCCACTGCACCCCAGCCTCAGTGACACAGTGAGACCCTGTCTCAGAAAGATAAAATTAAAGAAAAAAAAAAAAAGGCTGGGCGTGGTGGCTCACACCTTGTAATCCCAGCACTTTGGGAGGCCGAGGCAGGCGGATCACCTGAGGTCAGGAGTTTGAGACCAGCCTGGCCAACATGGCAAAACGCTGTCTCTACTAAAAATACAAAAGTTAGCCGGGTGTTGTGGCATGCACCTGTAGTTTCAGCTACTCAAGAGGCTGTGGCAGGAAAATCACTTGAACAGGAGGCAGAGGTTGCAATGAGCCAAGGTGGCACCACTGCACACTCCAGCCTGGGTGACAGCATGAGACTACTCAAAAAAAAAAAAAAAAAAAAAAAAAAAAAACAGGAAAACAAAGAGAGGCTTTGCTGAAATTTAGTGTTCAAGTTCATCAGTGAATATTCCCCAAAAACACGCCTCGCCTTCCCCAACACCAGATGACTGTATTCATTCTACAAGGGTAACTGCAAGCAATGATTTTTAAGGAAATAATTTAAGAAACTCAGGCTGTATGTGGCTCATGCCTGTAATCCCAGCACTTTGGGAGGCCAAGGCGGGCGGATCACAAGGTCGAAGTTCGAGACCAGCCTGGCCAACATGGTGAAACCCCATCTCTACTAAAAACACAAAAATTAGCCAGGCGTAGTGATGCATGCCTATAGTCCCAGCCACTCGAGAGGCTGAGGCAGGAGAATTGCTTGAACCCAGGAGACGGAGGTTGCAGTGAGCTGAGACCATGCCATTGCATCCCAGCCTGGGCAACAAGAACAAAACTCCATCTCCAAAAAAATAATAAAAATAAAATTAAAAGCCAGCACGGTGGCTCACGCCTATAATCCCAGTACTTTGGGAGGCCGAGGCAGGTGGATCACCTGAGGTCAGGAGTTCAAGACCAGCCTGACCAACACGGAGAAACCCAGTCTCTAGTAAAAATACAAAATTAGCCAGGCGTGGTGGCACATGCCTGTAATCCCAGCTACTCGGGAGGCTGAGGCAGAATCGCTTGAACCCAGGAGGCAGAGGTTGCAGTGAGCTAAGATCACGCCATTGCACTCCAGCCTGGGCAACAAGAGTGAAACTCCATCTCAAAAAAAAAATTTTAAGAAACTCATTTCTGGCCGGGCACGGTGGCTCACGCCTGTAATCCCAACACTTTGGGAGGCCGAGGCGGGCGGATCACGAGGTCAGGAGATCGAGACCATCCTGGCTAACACGGTGAAACCCCGTCTCTACTAAAAATACAAAAATTAGCCGGGCGAGGTGGCAGGCGCCTGTAGTCCCAGCTACGCGGGAGACTGAGGCAGGAGAATGGCGTGAACCCCAGGAGGCGGAGCCTGCAGTGAGCCAAGATCGCGCCACTGCACTCCAGCCTGGGTGAAAGAGCGAGACTCCGTCTCAAAAAAAAAAAGAAATTGTGAAATACATATATATACACACACACACTATGGAATATTATCCAGCCATAAAAAGTAAGGAAGCCTGCCATTGGTGACAACATGGATGAACCTAGAGAACATTTTGCTAAGTGAAATAAGCCAGACACAGAAAGACAAATATTGCATGATCTCACTCTAATGTGGAATCTAAAGAAGTCAAACTCGCTGGGCGCGGTGGCTCACGCCTGTAATCCTAGCCCTTTAGGAGGCTGAGGCGGGCGGATCACGAGGTCAGGAGATCGAGACCATCCTGGCTAACACAGTGAAACCCCGTCTCTACTGAAAACACAAAAAATTAGCCGGGCGTGGTGGCAGGCGCTTGTGGTCCCAGCTACTCGGGAGGCTGAGGCAGAAGAATGGCGCAAACCCGGGAGGCGGAGTTTGCAGTGAGCGGAGATCGTGCCACTGCACTCCAGCCTGGGCGACAGAGGGAGACTCTGTCTCAAAAAAAAAAAAAGAAGTCAAACTCTTAGAGGCAGAGGTTAGAACGATGGTTACCAGGGGCTGGGGGTTTGAGGGAAATGAGGCGATATTAGTCAAAGGTACAAAGTTTCAGTTACAAGATGAATAAGTTCTGGGGAATCTAATGTCCAACATGGAAACTACAGTTAATACTACTGTATTGTTTACTTGAAATTTGCTAAGAGAGCAGATCTTAAGTGTCCTCACCATACACACACAAAAGGGTAACTATCTGAGGTGATGGATATGTTGATTGATTGTGGTAATCATTACACAGTACACATATATCAAATCATCAAGTTGTACACCTTGAATAGATACAATTATTTGTCAATTACACCTCAATAAAGCTGGAAAATAATAAATTAAAAGAATAAATTAAACCTTGCTTTCTAGCATGCTCTTTATTTCCTTGATATTTCTCTTTATTTTATGAAAATTTCCCTATCCCCATTTTATTATGCCAATATTTTAATAAGCCAAGGATTATTTTGGGGTGTTGTCATTGTTGTTCTTGTTGTTGTTGCTATGGAGACAGGGGTTTAATCTGCCACCCAGGCTGGAGTGCAGTGGTGCGATCACAGCTCACTCACAGCCTCGACCTCCTGGGCTCAGGCAATTCTCCCACCTCAGCCCCCCAAGTAGCTGGGACCATAGGCACAAACCACTATGTCCGGCTAATATTTTTTTGTATCAATTTTGTAGTGACGGGGGTCTCTCTATGTTGCTCAAGTTGGTCTTGAACTCCTGGACTCAAGCAATCTTCCCACCTTGGTCTCCCAAAGTGCTGGGATTACAGGCGTTGAGCCATTGCACCTAGGCAAGGATTCTTTTTGGACAGGAGAGTGTAGTGACTGAGATCATGAACTCTGGAGTCTAATCAGCCCAGGTTTGAGTCCTGGCATGGCCACTTATGAACTGGGTGACCATAGGCAGGCTGCTAAATCTCTCTGAACCTCGTGATCTTGTCCATACGCAATGGGGATAACAGCAATACCTGCTTGATGGAGTGGTGGGAAATGAGATAAATCATGTAAAATGCTTAGCAAGGTGCCACCTACACAGTAAGAACTCAAGAGTGGCAGATGCTATTATCCTCCATTATTAGCACTGGTATTATTATCATTATTATTATCTCCTCACCCAGTGCCAGGCTTTAACAAATGCTCCCCTGCCTATCAGCTCCCAGAGGAATTCTGCACACCCTACTTCCAACATTCTAGGTGGCCCCCACTTAACCCTACCCTTTCTCCTTGCTCTCTACACCCTCAGCCTGGAGTATTTTCTGCTGAAAGGGGCAACAAGCTCACCCTTCACTTTGTTTCCACCAAGACACAGGTCCCTAATCAGATCCAGAAACCGACCTTAAATTAGACTGAGTGACTTAAGCTCCTTACACAGCTTCCTTCTTCAGTCAAGATCATGAGAGTGACCCAGGGACCCTTCCTGTGGGCATCCAGAGAAGCCCACATTAGGAAGCCAGTATGAAGCAACCGTGGGTAAAGAACCCAGCCTTGCCGGGCGCGGTGGCTCACGCCTATAATCCCAGCACTTTGGGAGGCCGAGGCAGGCGGATCACGAGGTCAGAAGATCGAGACCATCCTGGCTAACATGGTGAAACCCCGTCTCTACTAAAAATACAAAAAAATTAGCCGGGCGTGATGGCGGGCACCTGTAATCCCAGCTACTCGGGAGGCTGAGGCAAGAGAATGGCGTGAACCCAGGAGGGGTAGCTTGCAGTGAGCTGAAATCACGCCACTGCACTCCAGCCTGGGAGACAGAGCAAGACTCCGTCTCAAAAAAAAAAAAAAGAACCCAGCCTCTGAACACCTTGAGTAAGTCACAACTGCTTGCAGCTTCCGCATAATTATCTATGAAGGGGAGCTCTTGAGAGTACCCACCTTCTAGGGTCATTGTAATAATTAACTGGCCAGGTGTGATGGCTCATGCCATTAAGCCCAGCACTTTGGGAGGCCAAGGTGGGAAGGTTGCTTGAGTCCAGGAGTTCAAGACTAGCCTGAAGAACACAGCAAGACCTCATCTCTATAAACAATAAAAAAGTTAGCTGGGCATGGTGGTGTGTCCCTGAACTCCCAGCTACTCGGGAGGCTGAGGTAGGAGGATCACTTGAGCCTGGAAGGTCAAGGCTGCAGTGAGTGTGGTGGTGAGTGCCACCGCATTTACCCTAGGCAACAGAGCAAGACTCAAGAAAAAAAAAGTAATTAACTGAATACTACTTTAAGGCAATGCCTGACATACCCAGTAAATGAGACTCTCTTGTAATTTTTTTTTTTTTTTTTTTTTTTTGAGACAGAGTTTCACTGTCACCCAGGCTGGAGTGCATTGGTGTGATCTCAGCTCACTGCAGCCTCTGCCTCCTGGGTTCAAGTGATTCTCCTGCCTCAGCCTCCCGAGTAGCTGGGACGACAGGCAGGTGCCACGCCCGGCTAATTTTTTTTGTATGTTTATTAGAGAAGAGGTTTCAACATGTTGGTCAGGTTGGTCTCGAACTCCTGGCCTCAGGTGATACTCCCACCTTGGCCTCCCAAAGTGCTGGGATTACAGGCCTGAACCACCACACCCAGCCTCTCTTGTGATTTTAAACCTCATTTCTTTGTTTCTGAAAAGTCAAAGAACTTATGAAAAACTCCTAGCACCTAAGGAACCAGGATTTGGTATAACCTCAAATAATTAATAAACAGGGAGGCTAGGCACAGTGGCTCATGCCTGTAATCCCAGCACTTTGAGAGGCCAGCAGGCAGATCACCTGAGGTCAGGAGTTCAAGACCAGCCTGGCCAACATGGTGAAATGCTGTCTCTACTAAAAATGCAAAAATTGGCAAGGCGTGGTGGTGGGCGTCTGTAATCCCAGCTACTCAGGAGGCTGAGGCAGGAGAATCGCTTGAACCCGGGAGGCAGTAGTTGTAGTGAGCCAAGGTCACACCATTGCAATCCAGCCTGGGCAACAAGAGCCAAACTCCATCTCAAAAAATTTTTTGTATTAAAAAACAAAACATAAACAGGGGAAGTAGGCCATCATATCTTGCCTGAACTACTTAACCATTCTCCATTCCAAACTGACTTCTCCACATCCCATTAATCTTCACTCTGCCACTCAAGTTATCATGGTCATCCTCAAGTGTATTAATACCATTCCTATCACCTCTCCACCTACCACAAAGCCCAAACTCCTTGCAAGACACTCAAGGCCCACCAAATTCTTACCCCAACTTACCTTTCCAGCCTTTTTCTCCCACAATATACCTGCACACTCAATCCTTCATTATCCTTCCATGCAGCTTTTTGTGAGCCAATCACTCAGAATTCCTCATTCATTCCTCACTAGTCTAATTATATACTGTTTTTATGGATAATGATTGGGTCTTATATCTGCCCTCTCCACTAGATCCAAAAGGAAGAATCTGTTAACAAATAAATGAATAAATAAGTGTAGTGGGCTGGGTGCAGTGGCTCACGCCTGTAATCCCAGCACTTTGGGAGGCTGAGGCGGGTGGATCACCTGAGATCAGGAGTTAGAGACAAGTCTGGCCAGCATGGTGAAACTCCATCTCTACTAAAAATACAAAAATTAACTGGGCGTGGTGCTGGGCGCCTGTAATCCCAGCTACTCAGGAGGCTTAGGCAGGAGAATCACTTGAACCCAGGAGGCAGAGGTTACAGTGAGCTGAGATCGCACCATTGCACTCCAGCCTGGGCAACAAGAACAAAACCCTGTCTCAAAATAAATTAATAAATAAATGTAGTGACTGTCTATAATTTTATGTTGCCTTGGCATCCATTTTGAACATAGTTTTAACTTTCTAAGGCCAGAGGCATGTCAAACCATTGACAGTTTCAGTTCTCTATGTCCTCCCAGTTCCTCAATGTGATTGATCCAGAAATCTGCCTTGGACGATGCCTCCTGGTGAACATCCCACTATGGCACAGCTACCTACAACCTACTTTAATCACCCCACCAACCTGCACGCCCAGCATGGACTGTGCAGATATTCCACAGTGACCACCCCTCAGTCACTGTGTGACTCCACAGAACTCATGCCTGCTTATTGTAAACCCACCAATTAGAACTCCCCATGAGAAATCTGCCTGGCTTAACACTCTGGACCCCAAAAAAGGCTTTGGTGCACAGGTCTCCTCTCTTGATCTCTCTCTCCTCGCTCCCACCCACCTGCTGGTTGAACTCCCTGCTGTCTCCAGGCTTCCTCTCCACCCTCATGGGCACCCTTTTCTCCAGTGGATCTGTCAGGAAAGGCTTCTGTTATTTTGTATGTTTTGTTGTGCTGCCTGTGTCTGTGTGTCACTTGACCAACACTCCTGAAGCCAATTTCTGTCTTGGTCAGGTCTCTCTTAGGGAGTCACTCTTAGGCCAGGAGTGGTGGCTCATGCCTGTAATCCCAGCACTCTGAGAGGCTGAGGCGGGTGGATCACTTGAGATCAGGAGTTCAAGACCAGCCTGGCCAACATGGGAAAACCTCATCTCTACTAAAAATACAAAAATTGCCGGGCATGGTGGTTCACGCCTGTAATCTCAGCACTTTGGGAGGCCGAGGTAGGTGGATCACCTGAGGTCGGGAGTTCAAGACCAGCCTGACCAACACGGAGAAACCCTGTCTCTACTAAAAATATAAAATTAGCCGGGCGTGGTGGCATATGCCTGTAACCCCAGCTACTCGGGAGGCTTACGCAGGAGAACTGCCTGAACCTCGGAGGCGAAGGTTGCAGGGAGCCGAGATGATGCCATTGCACTCCAGCCTGGGCAACAAGAGCGAAACTCCATCTCAAAAAAAAAAATAAAATACGAAAATTAGCTGGGCATGGTGGCACACGGCTGTAATCCCTGCTACTCAGGAGGCTGAGGCAGGAGAATCACTTGAACCTGGGAGGTGGAGGTTGCAGTGAACCGAGATCACACCAGCCTGGGTAACAGAGCAAGACTCTGTCTCAAAAAAAAAAAAAAAGAGAGACTGAGTAGTTATCTTAGGCTGGGCGCAGTGGCTCATGCCTGTAATCCCAACAATTTGGGAGGCTGAGGAGGGAAGATCGCTTGAGCTCAGGAGTCGAGACCAGCCTGGGCAACATAGTGAGAACTCATCTCTCAAACTCCTGACCTCAAGCAATCCGCCCAGCTCAGCCTCCCAGAGTGTTGGGATTACAGATATGAGCCACTGCCCCCAGCAACAAGATCTCACCCCTTTAAAAAAAAAAGCCATAAGAATAGGATCATGGGAGGAACCAGAACTCTGCTAAAATGTAGCATAGTTTCTATAATCCCTTACTGCTCAGGAGTCATGTGATCAGAGTTCACAAGATTTGTGACTTTCCTAATTGTTCCCATAGGATGTATAAACATCACTATTGTAGAACCTAAGATTGGGAGGTTTTTTGAGATTTTTTTCAGACTGAGCCCCCTGGACAAGGTCTTACATAGTCTAACTCTCAATTTCCTCTAGGTTCTCAGGCACTGCCACTTTCCCCTTCACTCATTCTACTCCAAACACACTGGCCTCTGTGCCATTCCTCAAACATGCCAGGCATATTCTGACCTCCCAGAGCTTTTGCACTTGCTGTTCTCTGTCTGGAACAGAGGTTGACAAATATTTCTCTATAACGAGCCATATAAGAGTAATTTTTGGGCCAGCACGGTAGCTCATGCCTGTAATCCCAGCACTTTGGGAGGCCGAAGCAGGTGGATCACTTGAGGTTAGGAGTTTGAAACCAGCCTGGCCAACAAGGTGAAGCCCTGTCTCTACTAAAAATACAAAACTTAGCCACGCATGGTGGCAGGTGCCTGTAATCCCAGTTACTCGGGAGGCTGAGGCAGGAGAATCACTTGAACCCGGGAGATGGAGGTTGCAGTGAGCCAAGATCGCGCCACTGCACTCCAGCCTGGGCAACAGGGCAAGACTCTGTCTCAAAAAAAAAAAAAAAAAAAAAAGAATGCAAAGCCAAAAATGACTCTTTCTTTTTTTTTTGAGACAGAGTTTTGCTCTTGTTGCCCAGGCTGGAGTGCAGTGGCGTGATCTCAGCTCACCGCAACCTCCGCCTCCAGGGTTCAAGCGATTCTCCTGCCTCAGCCTCCCGAGTAGCTGAGATTGCAGGCATGCGCCACCACGTCCGGCTAGTTTTGTATTTTTAGTAGAGACAGGGTTTCTTCATGTTGGTCAGGCTGGTCTCAAACTCCCGACCTCAGGTGATCCGCCTACCCCAGCCTCCCAAAATGCTGGGATGACAAGCGTGAGCCACCGTGGCTTTGCATTCTATAACATCTCTGACACATCTACTCAATTCTGCATTGTGGCACAAGGCAACCACAGAGGATGTATAAATAGGTGTGGCCAGAATTGACCCTCAGGCTGTCATTTGCCAAACCCTGGTCTAGCACATAGGGGGCGCTCCAAAAGCATTTACTGAATGAATGAATCAATGAATGCACAAACTACAGCCAGTGAGGCCTGAGGCTTGTGCAGAGCAAGGAACAATGCAGGTACCCAGGTGAAAACCACATGCCCTGGGCTGACAATTCATCACCAACACCCCATCCCACCCCAACACCACCTCCCAGCCCCTGCCTCCCCTGAACCCCCTCTTCCTGTCACACCAACCTCCACACCTGTCCCCTGTATGCAACGAGGCCACTCCTACCCTTGAGACCACCTCTGGGTGGGAAGTGACAGCAAAGCAGACACAACTCTCAAAAGCCTGTTTTCCTGCAAATGTCCTCAGTAATAAAAGAGATGGAAATTGAAATACATAAAATAGATGATACAGGAGCCGAATGGCACCTAAATAGACTGGAGCTAGAGTTTTCCATAAGGTGTCCCTGAGTCTTTAACATGCAAATGAGTTGCCTCCCTCGGGGTATTTTAAAAGACCCTGTCAGGCGTGAAATATGTCTGTCAATTGAAAACACCTTTCATTATTAAACCCTTTGTTAATGAATCACCTGCCCTGTTCTGCTTACTCGCCTTTTTGACTTTCACCTGAGTCACCTCTCCTACCAGTACATACCTTACAGGGGGTCTGAGGACACCAAAACCCTTAAACCTAATCACTAGATAATAACACTAGCAATAACTAGCCTTTATATTAAAATAGAGCCCTTTACACTCAACTCATTAGATATTCCACACAACCCAGTGAGGAGAGACAAACATTACCATCCCCAGGTATAAATGAGGAAACCAAGGAGCAGACAGGGTGAGTGATTTGTCCCTGGTGGCTCAGCTAGTAAAATGGCTAAGAGCTTGAGCAGGGCCTTCCCACTCATTTCCAAGTATTCAGCCCTTGTCTTTATGACAGGTAACCCCTTTGATAGGAACACCTGGACTCCTGTTCACTAAGGTCCTTACTGCTGTTCTCAAGTAAATGCAACTGTTGCAGTGGGCAGAGACTATGATTTCTGACCCAGTGCCAGGCATGTGGGAGGCACTGTTTGGAGCCCCCAAAACCAACAAGATGTCACAAGATCAACCAATGCCTCCCACTAGAAACAAGCCATTTCAGTCTATCAAATGTTTAGGAGAGCTGCAAAGCTGACGAGGCTGTTTTATTGTCAAATCAATGATAAGAATGGAATCCATCTTGCTGGACCACAGGAAACACCCCAGTGGGTTATGAAATGAAGCAACAGGAGAGTCTGGGACATAGAAATGGGAAGTTGATGGTCACACAAAATGTCCATCCCCTCGACAGAACTAACTGGGAAACTAAGCACTTACTGTTCATCGGAGTCAGTGACTGGCTAGGCCTTTTCAGTTTCCATCCATTGGCAGCCCTCTCCCTATGCCACATTTCAGGACTAAAGGCCTGGAATCACCTCTCCCTGTTTGGTGCACAAATGAGAATCACCACAGAGAAAAGGCACTTAGGTCTCTAGTTCCATGAAAAGTGACCATGGCCTCCTCCCATTTCCTAGAGAGACTATTAGGCCAATGAGCATTATTTCTTCTCGTCTGCCCCAAAACTGAAAAAAGACCCTAGGAGAGAGTGATCAGGTCTTCAGAAGAACCTGGTCCCTGATATGGATAGAAAGCACACAAAGTGGATGATATCATCAAGTCTCAAGTCTGGAAAGATGTCAAAGACACCAAGTCAATAACAAGGGACTGTGTGAAGTTGGCCTGAGCAGGTTTACAGTCTGCCCTCCCTAAGACAGCAATGTAGTCCAGTGCAGGAACCAAATTTTAATCAAACTCCCTTTCCTAGTGTTTGATGCCCAAGCACTCAAGGTCCTTAAATCAATGTTGATTAAATAAAGGAATCCCAGGAGCCTGAGGCAAGAGAATTGCTGGAACCCGAGAGGCAGAGGCTGCAGTGAGCCGAGATCACGCCACTGCACTCCAGCCTGGGCGACAGAACAAGACTCCATCTCAAAAAATAAAAAAATTAAAAAAGGAATCCCTGACTGATGCCAAAGTCCCAGAATAGACAACAAAAATAATTCTCACCCAGGCAAGGAATAGAAATTCTTCATTTAGTCCATCCTAGGGAAGGCAGACTGAGGGAGAATAGGGCAAAGCCAGATGCAAAGAGCAAGCAGCAGGTAAGAGAAGAGAGTGAGCTTCCAACAGGAGAGCTATAGTGACAAGCACTTATTAGCTCATTAACTCACACAACTAGATTCCGAGGTGCATGCTATTAGAGCTTCAATCTATGGATAAGGAAGTGGTGTTTTAGAAAAGGTAGAAAACTTGGCCAAAGAGCTGGTAAGTGATGGAGGCAGAACTTGAATCCATGTATGACTGCTCCCACCAAGAGAGCAAAAAGTGCACAAGAACAAGCAGCTTGCTGGGCCCTGAAATAGGCCACTCGAGTCCCTGCAACATGGAAACCTTAACACAGGAGGCGTATTTAGTGAGCTACCCTGGTGAAGAAATGGATGGCTGACCCAACTAATTTTTTTTTTTTAGATGGAGTCTTGCTCAGTTGCCCAGGCTGGAGTGCAGTGACACCATCTTGGCTCACTGCAGCATTTGTCTCCCGGGTTCAAGCTATTCTCCTCCTCAGCCTCCCAAGTAGCTGGGACTACAGGAACACACCATTATGCCCAGCTAATTTTTTTGTATTTTTGGTAGAGATGGGGTTTCACCATGTTGGCCAGGCTGGTATTGAACTCCTGACCTCAAGTGATTTGCCCACCTCAGCCTTCCAAAGTGCTGGGATTACAGGCGTGAGCCACCGCACCCAGCCCCAGCTAATATTCTTATAGGTCCTTTGTCTGACAAGAAAATGACTGCATATCAGAAAGTAAGAATATGCACACTCTCCTAGCACAGATCAAATCGTACATCCCTGAGGCCAGTTGAGAAATGGCCAAGCAAAGAATGACCCAATAAGGTAGAATATGATGTAACCAGGAAAAATGACAAGTATAGACTACATTAAAATCTGTATATAAATTAATATGGAGGGAGTTAACAGTGTACAAAGTAATATGCACATATTTACAATCACCAAAAAAGTAAAACTGGCAAATAAAGACAGAAAGACCCATAACCAGGTATGAAGAGATAGTGCTTTAAGTTCACAGGATTTTTTTACTATAAAGCAGTGGTACTCGACGTATGGTCCCCAGACCAACAGCAACTGCATCACTTGGGTGCATGTTAGAAATGCCAATTCTTGGTCCTCATACCAGACTTAGAGAATCAGAAACTTTGGGGATGGAGTCCAGTACTGTGTGTTGTTAAAAGCTCTCCAGGTGACTCTGGTGCATGCTAAAGTTTGAGAACCACTGTAATAAGAAAATTATTTTATTTTCCTTTTTTTCTTTTAATACAGACTGGAGTCTCACTATGTTGCCCAGCCTGGTGTTGAACTCCTGGCCTCAAGCAATCCTCCCATCTTGGCCTCCCAAAGTGCTGGGATTACAGGCATCAGCCACCACACCCAGCCCCAAGAAAATTATTACATAAAACATATGAAGCCACAGATAAAGTCTAATTCACTTCAACTCTGCAAATATTTCTTGAGCACCCACTAAGTGCCAAGTATCATGGAAGTAATCAATAAATGCTTGTTAAATGACTTTCTTGTTAGTAGAAAGTAAATGCCACTTAACCCTGGGAGAGGGCTGTTCTAGGTGTCTTATCGAAAGGTTGCTCTCCACACACACTGGCTGCTGTTAGCACATATCTACTGAGTGATCCAGAAGCCCAGGGCCCTGCAAGATGCTGGAGACAGGCAGCGGTCTGGGGCACATTCGCAAAACGGGGTGGAGGGCCAGGATATGTGCATCGCCCCGTGCTCTTGCCCAGACCACGCTCCAGCTGCAGCTGCTTCTGCGTAGGAACTCACAGGGCCACCAGGGGGTGAAGGCGTCTGGGTGAGCCACCTCCGGCCCTCCTCCAGCTCTGCCCACTCGGGTGCCTGCAAGACTGTGCCACTGAAGTGGACAGGCCACATGAAAGCCCACTGGTGTGCCAAGCTGGAGAAGTCACTGCAGGGGGGCGGGGCAATGCGAGTCACCCGAGCCACGTGGCCGCGCGCCGGGCCCAGGTGACAAGGTCATGGGGCTGTCCCTCCCGGCGCCCAGGGCGGCTGTATAGCCGGAGCAGAGGCCGACTCCCGGCGTGTCTACGCCGGTTCCCTCGCGCTCCACGCGCGGTGCGGCCCTGCCAGCCTGGTCGGCTCGAGCTCTGCGCCGGCCTCCGGCGAGCTGCCCCTACTCACCCCGAGGGAAGCAGAGCCGCGGCGCCCGGCTTACCGCCGCAACCCGGTAGCGGGGAACTAGCTGGGAACCGTGCCGGGACAGCCGCCTGACTGCGCTTGGTGAAGCCAAGGCGCGCGCGGCCTGCCGGGACTTGTAGTTCCTGGTTCCCCACGCCGCGATCCCGCGGGCAGCACTGTGGAGGCAGAGGGATCTCGGGCTTACTCCGTCAGGTGGCCTTGTTGCTTTGCCAGGGCGATGGACTTGGAATCTAACCGAAATATTTTCTTCAAGACATTCTAACTAGGTCCTAGGTTCGTGTTTAATGAATGATGAAGTAGATTTGTAGATTTTTTTTTTTATTTTGAGACTGAGTCTCACTCTGTCGCCCAAGCAGTACAGCTAATTTTTATATTTTTATTAGAGATGGGGGTTTCACCATGTTGGCCAGGCTTGTCTCGAACTCCTGACCTCAAATGATCAGCCCGCCTCGGCCTCCCAAAGTGCTGGGATTACAGGAGTGAGCCACCGCGCCCCGCCTTGTAGATTTCATTCATTCATTCATTTACTCATTTTGAGACAGAGTCTCTCTCTGTTGCCCAAGCTGGAGTGCAGTGGTGCCATCTCGCCTCACTGCAACCTCCGCCTCCCGGGTTCAAGTGATTCTCCTGCCTCAGCCTCCTGAGTAGCTGGGATTACAGGCATGCGACACCACGCCCTGCTAATTTTTTGTATTTTTAGGAGAGACGGGGTTTCGCCATTTTGCCCAGGCTGGTCTTGAACTCCTGAACTCAGGCAATCCACCCGCCTCGACTTCCCAAAGTGCTGGGATTACAAGCCTGAGCCACCTAACCCCGCCATAGATTTTAAATAAGATATTGGAACTAGTAGGCGAAGAAGAAATTTACTGACAATTGATGTATGCTGGCCGGGCGCGGTGGCTCACGCCTGTAATCCCAGCAGGCCAAGGCGAGCAGATCACCTGAGGTCGGGAGTTTGAGACCAACCTGACCAACATGGAGAAACCCCATCTCTACTAATAATAACAAAAATTAGCCAGGCGTAGTGACGCATGCCTGTAATCCCAGCTACTCTGGAGGCTGAGGCACTAGAAACCCGGGAGGCGGAAGTTGCGGTGAGCCGAGATCATGCCATTGCACTCCAGCCTGGGCAACAACAGCGAAACTCCGTCTCAAAAATAATAATAATAATGCTGGCTGGGCAGGACGCGGTAGCTCACACCTATAATCCCAGCACTTTGGGAGGGTGAGGCAGGCAGATCACTTGAGGCTAGGGGTTGGAGACCAGCCAGGCCAACATAGTGAAACCCCGTTTCTACTAAAAATAGAAAAATTAAGCCGGGTGCGGTGGCTCATTCCTGTAATCCCAGCACTTTGGGAGGCCAAGGTGGGCGGATCACTTGAGGCCGGGAATTTGACACCAGCCTGGCCAACATGGTGAAACCTGTCTCTACGAAAAATACAAAAATTAGCCTGGTGTGGTGCACGTCTGGAATCTCAGCTACTCAGGAAGCTGAGGCATGAGAGTCGCTTGAACCCAGGAGGCGGAGGTTGCAGTGAGCTGAGATCACGCCACTGCACTCCAGCCTGAGCAACACAGTGAGACTCTGTCTCCAAAAAGAAAAAGAAAAATTAGCCCGGCATAGTGGCGGGCACCTGTTATCCCAACTACTCAGGAGGCTGAGGCAGGAGAATCGCTTGAACCCGGGAGGTGGAGGTTGCAGTGAGCTGAGATTGGGCCACTGCACTCCAGCCTGGGCAACAGAGCAAGACTCGTCTCTAAATAAATAAATAAATAAATAAAATATGCTAGCTAATCTTTGTTATCTTTGGCCCTTATTCATTCATTCACTGATCTCTATTATCAAATGTTGACTTATAAGATGCACTTTGAAGACATGTATCAAAAACATTTCTCTTTTTTTTTTTTTTTGAGACAGGGTCTGGCTGTGTTGCCCAAGCTATAGTGTAGAGGCTCCATCACTGTAGCCTCAACCTCCTGTCATCAAGGTACCCTCCTGCCTCAGCCTGTGGAGTAGCTGGGACTACAAGCACATACTGCCACACCTGGCTAAATTTTTTAATTTTTTTCTCGAGAAAAGCTGGGGGGTGTGGTCTCACTATATTGCCCAGGCTGGTCTCGAATTTCTGTGCTAAGCCATCCTCCAGCCTTGGCCTCCCAAAGTGCTGGGATTACAGGTGTGAGCCACCACGCCAGGCCTCAGACGTTTGCTTATTCTATAAACGTCTGTTGAGCTATTTTTTTCATGGGGGAATTAATCCATAAGTCCAATGCAATTCCAATCAAGTTTCCAACATAATTTTTTCTGGACCTTCACAAACTAATCAAAAGTGGACATGAAAAAACAAAGGGCAGCGCAGTGGCTCGTGCCTGTAATCCCAGCACTTTGGGAGGCTAAGGCAGGTGGATCAGTTGAGGTCAGGAGTTCAAGACCAGCCTGGCCAACATGGTAAAACCTCATCTCTACTAAAATACAAAAATTAGTCAGGCATGGTGGTGCACGCCTGTAATCCCAGCTACTCAGAAGGCTGTGGCAAGAGAATCCTTGAACCCGGGAGGCAAAGGTTGCAGAGAGCCAAGATCATACCACTGAACTCTGGCCTGGGTGACAGAGCGAGACTTCATCTCAAAAACAAACAAACAAACAAACAAAAACCAAAAAAAAACACCACTTTAGGGCAAAGCATAGCCAAAATATTCTTGAAGAAGAAAAATGTGTTTCAAGGACCCACCCTTCCATGTCACCATGTATTATAAAGCTATACATATTAAGATCATGTGATATTGGAATAGGGAAAGGCAGAGGGGGAAATGGAACCACCTACAGAACCCAGAAACAGATGCAGGCATCTATGAAATGAGGTATGGCTGGAATTATAGTTCAATGAGGGAAGATAGAGTATTCAGTACATGGGCTGGAACAACCAGTTATCTGTTGGATCCCCTATGCAAAAACTAATTCAAGGTAGGTTAAAGACTTACATGGGAAATTAAAGCATTTTAAAATTACAACTTTTTTTCTTCTTACTATCATTCCCCAAAATTATAACTTTTAAAAGAAAAGAAAACATCCTTATGATCTCAGGGTAGGGTTTATTAAGTGCCATAAGCACAAACTGTAAAGAAAACTTTGATAAATTTAAACTACATTAATTAATTAAACTACATTGCCTGTAGTCCCAGCTACTCTGGAGGCCAAGGAGGGAGGATCTCTTGAGCCTGGGAGTTCGAGGCTGCGGTGAGCTATGATGGATCTTCCAGCCTGGGCAACAGAAAGAGAGCTAAACCCAGTCACTAAAAAAGAAAAAAAAAAGATAATTGCAGCACAGAGGTAGCAGTAGTATAGAGTTAAATAACACAGCCCCCACCATCTAAAGTTTGCAGTGTATAGGCATTAAGATAAGAAGATTAATAACTTCCAAATAATGTGAGAAGTGTTAAAATTGAGGTATGAACAAAGTGGCTTAGGAAGAGAAAAAAGGGAGCATTAGGCCAGGTGCAGTGGCTCACGCCTGTAATCCCAGCACTTGGGGAGGCCAAGGCAGGCGGATCACTTGAGGTCAGGAATTCCAGCCCAGCCTGGCCAACATGGTAAAACCCCCGTCTCTACTAAAAATACAAAACTTAGCTGGGTGTAGTGTCACGCGCCTGTAGCCCCAGCTGCTCGGGAGGCTGAGGCAGGATAATTACTTGAACCTAAGAGGCAGAGGTTGCAGTGAGCCAAGATCATGCCACTGCACTCCAGCCTGGGCGACAGAGCAAGACTCCATCTCAAAAAACTGATAATATATTAAAAATAAAATAATAGGGGCCAGGCACAGTGGCTCATGCCTATAATCCCAGCTGCTCAGGAGGCTCAGGTGGGAGGATAGCTTGAGCCCAGAAGGTCAAGGGTACAGTGAGCCATGACTGCACCACCGAATTCCAGCCTGGGTGACAAAGAAAAACCCAGTCTAAAAAAAAAAAAAATCACCTGGCGAGCTTTAAAAGTCCTCCTGGGCCATATCTGGCACTGGCACCCCTTCAACTACTGGGAATGGGACTGAGTCATAGGTATTTTGTAGAGCTCCCTGTAGGATTTCAATGCACAGCTGAGGTTAAAAACCCCTGATTTAGAGTCAAAGAATCTTATTTGAACTGGGTGACTCACAGCAGGTTTTCTAATTTTGGCACAACTTTAGTTTCTGTCTTGATAAAATGGAGTTAATACTATTGTCAGTCCTGCCTACCTCAAAGGTGCTTGCGAGGATCGAGTGCGATGGTGTGAGTGCTTTGGAAGCTGAATGTTGCTGTTCAGAGGAGTGTCATGACACTGAGAAGAAAATCCAAACTGTTTGCCTGACCCTCCTGTCTCCCTAGGGCCTGGCTCCACTCCCTCTCTCCAGCCTCATTTCCCATCCTTCTCTTCCCTGGCTCACTTCACTCCAACCGCATCAGCTTCCTTTCTGTTCTCAATCTGCCAAGCTGGCTGCTGTCTGGGCAGCCATTGCACTTGCTATCCCCCCATATCTTCAATGGTCTGCTCCATCCTGGCAATTTGTTCTCTGTGCTAATGTTACCCTCCAGAGAGGCCATCCCCAATTACCCCTATCTCCCCACTCATCCCCACATTCCCTGAGACACACTCTACCTCCTTACACTGTTTTATTTATTAAATGTATTTAAGATCACTTATCAATACTTGAATTTTGCAGGGAGGGGGCAGTTTGGTACAGATGTTCTTTATTTTGGTGGACCTTATGTCTGAATATAAATGATTAAAGCTCAGATTATTTCTTCTTCATGTCTTCCCATGTTACAACAGTGGTACAGGCTCAATGTGAAGAATCAAACTTGCTTTGTTGTTGTTATTGTTGCTTTTTTGTTGTTGTTATTGTTGTTTTTGAGACCAAGTCTCATTCCGTCACCCAGGCTGGAGTGCAATGGCACCATCTCGGCTCACTGCAACCTCTGCCTCCCCGGTTCAAGCAATTCTCCTGCCTCAGCCTCTCAAGTAGCTGGGATTACAGACACCTGCCACCACACCTGCCTAATTTTTTGTATTTTTAGTAGAGACAGGGTTTCGCCGTGTTGGCCAGGCTGGTCTCAAACTCCTGGCCTCACATGATCCACCCGCTTTGGCCTCTCGAAGTGCTGGGATTACAGACATGAGCCACCACAGCCGGCTTGTGATGTGAAGAGTCAGACTTGTATTTTCTTTCTTTTTTTTTTTTTTTTTTAGAGATGGAGTCTCACTCTGTTGCCCAGGCTGGAGTGCATCGGCTCACTGTGACTTCTGCCTCCCAAGTTCAAGTAATTCCCCAACCTCAGCCTCCTGAGTAACTGGGATTACAGGCGTACACCACCATGCCTGGCTAATTTTTGTATTTTAGTTGAGACGGGGTTTCACCATGTTGACCAGGCTGGTCTCAAACTCCTGACCTCAGGTGATCCGCTCACCTCAGCCTCTCAAAATGCTGGGATTACAGGTGTGAGCCACAGTGCCCAGCCTGAGAACAAGGATTTATCTGCCTCTGACTGCTGAGGAATCCCACAAAAGGCACATCACCTGAGCCCTTCAGAGTTCTTATCTGTTATAGGGAAAGGAAAAATTCCATGTGAAAAACAGCTGATAAGGCTAGGAGCCATGGCTCATGCCTGTAATCTCAGCACTTTGGGAGGCAGAGGTGGAAGGTTAGCTTGAGCTTAGGAGTTTGGGACCAGCCTGGGCAACATAGGTGAGACCTTGTATCTACTAAAAAAAAATTAAAAGAAAAAAATGTTTAAAAGAACAACTGATATATCTCAATAAGGGTAAAAAGTATGGTTTGCTTGTTTCTTTGTTTTTTGAGACAGGGTCTAGTTGTATTGCCCAGGCTAGAATGCAGTGGCGCGATCATGCCGCACTCACTACAGGCTTGACCTCCTAGGCTCGAGTAATCCTCCCACCTCAGCCTCCCAAGTAACTGGGACTACAGGCATGGTGCATCATGCCCAGATAATTTTTGTATTTTTTTGTGGAGACAGCGTCTCCCTATGTTGCCTAGACTGATCTCGAACCCCTGTGCTCAAGCCATTCTCCCTACTCAGCCTCCCAAAGTGCAGGCATGAGATGGAGTCTCACTTTGTCATCCAGGCTGGAGTGCAGTGTGATGTCGGCTCACTGCAAACTCCACCTCTCAGGTTCAAGCGTTTCTCCTGCCTCAGCCTCCTGAGTAGCTGGGACTACAGGCATGCACCACCATGCCTGGCTAATTTTTGTACTTTTAGTGGAGACAGGGTTTCACCATGTTGGCCAGGCTGGTCTCAAACTCCTGACCTCAAGTGATCTGCTCACCTTGGCCTCCCAAAGTGCTGGGATTACAGGCATGAGCCACCACACCCAGCCAAACCATGTGAATTCTTAACCAGAATTCTAAACTAATTTAGAGGGTAGAATATATATAATCCTTATGAGATATGAGATAGACATCATTATTATCCTCATTTTACAGTTGAGCAAAATAAGGTGGAGGGTTAAATAACTTGTCCAAGACCATTCTGTAAGGATAGGGCTGGGATTCAGTCCCATGAGCCTGACTCCAGAGCCCACACTCTGAAATGGGCAACCCACTCTGATCATAGATATATTTAGAGAAAGAATCATTTGAGGCAAATGTCTGGGGCCAAAGCAAACTATACCGTGAGGTCTCAACAGGAAATAGGCCAAGTGGCTCAGTAGTAATCCTATATTACCAACCATTAATTGACTACAGTGCAAAACTAAGAAGCAGTATGGACTGGAAGTTAGGCAAGCTGGCTTCCAGTCCTGCCCATGCCATGAATTAGCAACTGACCTTGGACCAGTCCTTTCCCCTTCCTGGGCCTCAGGATCCTCTTTATAAAGTGAAGGAATTTTACAGGTAGAGCTCTAAGGGCTCTTCCCACTCTCACATTCCATGATTCTTTGAGCCTATAAACAATGTCCCACTTCCTATAGAGTATGTCTCCACTCCAAAAAAATGACACTGGGCCGGGTGCGGTGACTCACACCTGTAATCTCAGCACTTTGGGAGGCCGAGGAGGGTGGATCACTTGAGGCCAGGAGTTTGAGACCAGCCTGGGCAACATAGCAAAACCCCGTCTCTACTAAAAATACAAAAATTAGCTGGGTGTGGTGGTGCATGTATGTAGTCCCAGCTACTCAGGAGGCTGAGGGAGGAGAATCGCTTGAACCCAGGAGGCGAAGATTTCAGTGAGCTGAGATTGCATCACTGCACTCCAGGTTGGGCAACAGAGAAAGACTCCATCTCAAAAAAAAAAAAAAAAGACACTGCTGTGGAGGGCACAGGTGAGTCAGCCCCCGTGCTGAACACTCTCTGTATCTTCCCAGGTGCTCTCTCCACCCTTCCTTCCTGCCCTGTGCCCCAGGAGGCTGACCTTCAAGAGCTGCATCTCTAGGCTCCCCTACTCTCTGTCTTCTAGCTGGGTTTGGCCAGTGGTGCATGAGCAGCAGATGGGAAGGCAGAGGAGAGAGAGACCTGGATGTCTGTACATATACACACTCACACACCAGCTGCTGCTGCCCTTCCTGCTGGCGTTCGGGCAGTGGCTGGGTTTTCCTCCTGTCACTGCTCCTGTCTGGATGCTTCTGCCATACCCCCAGCTGTCATTGGGCTTCAGGAACACCATTCTCACACCATGTCCCTTTAAACCTAGGGGTGATGATGGCTTCCTGCTGCTGCTAGTCCCCGGTAGCTTCCCCATTGCTTGTTGGTTCCTTTAACTGCCCATAACTCTGCTAAGTAGTCCATTCATTGAATGTTCTGTTCTGCATGTAAACCCTTGAATGTGCCATCTGTTTCCCATAGGATCCTTACTGCTACAGCCCCAGGAGCGATGGCTTTCCTCCTTGTCCTTGCTACCGTGACACTGGAAATTCCTTCGTGTGTCATGAGCCAAAACAGGAAACCTAGAGCTCCTTTAAGAGTCCTATAGGCATCCCCACCAAGCCCTACCACTAGCAGAGGACCTAGAAATAAGCACTTTTAGGGCAAGAGAGCAGGAGTCTCCAACACCAATGTTGTATGAGCCAGAAGCCTAGAAAAACTTTCGAGAGAGGAAAACATGGAGTCGGTCTGGGCATGGTAGCTGACAATCTCAGCATTTTGGGAGGGGATTACAAGCCTCAATCACTGTGCCCAGACTGACTCCAGCAGGAGAATTGCTTGAGCCCAGAAGTTCAAGACCAGCCTGGGCAACATGGTAAGAGCCTGTCTCATCAAAAAATGAAACAAGATTAACCATGTGTGGTGGCACACGCCTGTAGTCCCAGCT
Organism: Symphalangus syndactylus; assembly: GCF_028878055.3. NCBI lineage: Eukaryota > Metazoa > Chordata > Mammalia > Primates > Hylobatidae > Symphalangus > Symphalangus syndactylus. Next base: position 39,082,278 of record NC_072430.2, read on the forward strand.
ACTTGGGAGGCTGAGGCAGGAGAATTGTTTGAGCCCAGGAGGTTGAAGCTGCAGTGAGCCAAGATTGCACCGCTGCACTCCAGCCTGAGTGACAGAGTGAGACCCTGTCTCAAAAAAAAAAAAAAAAAGAAAAAATGGACTCACACACAAAGACCTGGGTTTGAATTCTGACTCAGCCACATACCGACTGAGACTTCCTTCGCCTTAGATTCTTCATCTGTAAATTGGGAATAATTATATCTGCCTCTCAAGCTTGCTGCAAGTATTGAATAAGACAACCCACGTGAGCGCTTAGCACAGTGCCTGGCACATACTAAATAGATGCCCAGTAAATGTTAATTCCCTTTCTATTAGGCAACTGGGAAGCCATGAAAGCAATTGGATGAGGTAAAGTGGCTTCCCCAGAAATACCATACCACCTCCTGCAGTTTTCCAGTGGAAGAGCCAGGCACTGGTATGGCAGTGAACCAAGGCAGAAAGAAAAGAACAACTCATCAGAAACCAGGCTTTTGTCAGAAAAAAAAAAAAAAAAAAAAAATGCTCAAACCCAACTGCAGTGAGCAATTAGGGAACAATAGCTAAATACTTTCTATAATTAGAGAGAGAGGAACCATCACAAGCGATCCAAGTGCCTTTGTCTGCACTGACCCTCTGCACCTAAAGAATATCTTGGCCCACGTGAGACGGATCCTGGGGATCTTGGCATCTTTTTTTAGTTTTTTTGAGAAATTAAATCTCACATCACCCTTTTGTTGACAAGAAAGGAGACCAGGAAGCCTTGAGGACCCTCTTATCAGAAAAGAAAGTCAATTGAAGATGTGACACATGCCAAGGGTGAATTAAATCCTGAAAGAGGAGGGGTCTTGCAATCTGCCCCGAGAGTTACTAACATGATGATGGTGCAGGGAATGGGTTGGCATCTCTGTAGGAGGAAGAGGCAAATCATCTTTGGCATCCACCTTTTTGCCAACATCTGAGGAGAAATAAATCCTTACTTTTTTTTTTTTTTTTTTGAGATGGAGTCTCACTCTGTCACCCAGGCTGAAAGTGCAGTGGCTTGATCTCGGCTCACTGCAACCTCTGCCTCCCGGACTCAAGAGATTCTCCTGCCTCAGCCTCTGTCTCTAAATAAATAAATAAATACGGGAGATAACCAAGCAGGAGGCACCAAGATCTGGCAAAATTCATGAAGGTGATACCTGAATGACTAAACTTTGGAAAACATTGCCAAAGTCAAATATGCTGTGACAGTCATACTCAAATAGGGTGATCTTTGTCCCCCAGGGGATCTTTGGCAATGTCTGGAGACATTGTGATTGTCATGACTTCGGAGATGCTACTGGCATCTAGTGGGCAGAGGTCAAGTGTGTTGTTGGACATCTTACAATGCACAGAACTGGCCTTCACAACAAAGAACTGTCCAGTTCCAAATGTCAACAGTGTCACTGTGGAGAAACCCTGGTCAATATATCAGGTGAAGTCCGAACCCAGACTTGCCATGAACATGACTTCCTTCCAGCTGGCCCCTCACCTATTCCATACTGTCTGCCTCCTTGCTCCTTTGCTGGCCCTCCCCCTGCTCCCTTCCGTCTACTGCACACTCCAAATCTTGCCCAGCCTTTAAGGTCAACTCTTTGACTTTCTTATTTTATTTTATTTTTTTTTTTTTTTTGAGATAGAGTCTTGCTCTGTCGCCCAGGCTAGAGTACAGTGGCGCGATCTTGGCTCACTGCAAGCTCCGCCTCCTGGGCTCACGCAATTCTCCTGCCTCAGCCTCCCAAGTAGCTGGGACTACAGGCGCCCACCACCCTGCCTGGCTAATTTTTTTATGTATTTTTAGTAGAGACGGGGTTTCACTATGTTAGCCAGGATGGTCTCGATCTCCTGACCTTGTGATCCGCCCGCCTCGGCCTCCCAAAGTGCTGGGATTACAGGCGTGAGCCGCCGCACCCAGCCAAACTCTGTGACTTTCTTCTAGCCACTCTAGCACACACTGATCTTGCATTGGTCAAAGCCTTTTTTTTTTTGAGATGGAGTCTTGCTCTGTAGCCCAGGCTGGAGTGCAGTGGCACAATCTTGGCTCATTGCAGCCTCTGCCTCCCAGGTTCAAGCAATTCTCCTGCCTCAGCCTCCTGAGCAGCTGGGCTTACAGGCACCCACCACCACATCCAGCTAATTTTTGTATTTTTAGTAGAGATGGGGTTTCACCATGTTGGTCAGGCTGGTCTCGAACTCCTGACCTTGTGATCTGCTGCTGTCTCAGCCTCCCAAAGTGCTGGGATTACAGGCATGAGCCACCGCGCCCAACCAAAACCTTTTTTATTACTCAGCCATGATTACAGGCCTGGTTTTTTTTTGTTGTTGTTGTTGTTTTTTGATGGAGTCTCTCATTACCCAGGCTGGAGTGCTGGAATGCAGATGCAGTGGCGCAATCTCAGTTCACTGCAACCTCCACCTCCTGGGTTCAAGTGATTCTTGTGCCTCAGCCTCCAGAGTAGCTAGGATTACAGGCGTGCGCCACTACACTCAGCTAATTTTTGTATTTTTTAGTAGAGACAGGGTTTTGCCAGGCTGGTCTTGAACTCCTGGCCTCAAGTGATCTGCCCACCTCGGCCTCCCAAAGTGCTGAGATTACAGGCATGAGCCACCATGCCCAGCCTATACTGCTGCTTTTTTCACTGTAAGTTCTTAGAGCAGGATTCTGTTGGGTTTTTGTTTGTTTGTTTGTTTTGGGTTTCTTCTTTGAAACAGAGTCTCACTGTTTCCCTGGCTGGAGTGCAGTGGCACAATCATGGCTCACTGCAGCCTTGACCTTCCAGGCTCAAGAGGTCCTCCAGCCTCAGCCTCCCAAGTAACTGGTACTACAGGCCAGCATCACCACACCCAGCTAATTTTCTTTTTGTAGAAATGGAATCTCCTAATGTTGTCCAGGCTGGTCTTGAACTCCTAGGCTCCAGTGATCCTCCCACCTCAGGAGTACTGATTATAGGCATGAGCCACTGCGCCCAGCCAGTTCTGGTTGGTTGACCCCTGCAGGGCTTCCTAGGCATCATGAACTCCTCAAAATTGTATGTACTTGTTTAGATATATGTATCTTTCTAAGCATAGAATCGTAACAGCCAAATAAATGTTCGAAGGGGTCAATGAATAGTAAAAATCAGTCCTATATGTCAACAACTTTCACATTCATTTATTATGCAGCTAGTACCTAGCACAGTGCTACCCACATGTGAAGTTGGTTCCAGGAAAACAACCATTTGGAAGAATACGTACGTGCATACATAAATGAACACATCCAATAAAATGTTTCCTGGGAGAAAAAGAAAGAAAAACAAAGAAAAAGAAGACAGTAAAACAGTACTGGGAAATATTTCAGCTCCCCAATTCTTCTGTACAGATTTACTTCCTTAGGAGGTTTCACATTTTTATAACTATGTATTTCATCAGACTTTTCACTCTCATAAACCAAAGTAGATTGTATTGAAGCTGAAAAACATATTTCTTCATTTTGATTGGTATTTACATTCCAAAAGACTGTCAGTTAAATCCACCTTTATTCCTCCCGTATGCTTTTGTTTCAAACATTCAGAATCCAAGTAGTAGCTGTTTGTGAGGCTAAGAGAGAAAAGGAGACAGCCAGGCTTTTGTTTCTAAACCTGGTAAGCCTTTATTGCAGCACGATGTGCTGGCTTTCCAATCCAACCCTGGAGGTGGGTCATCCCATTTATGTCAGGGGCTCTGTTGCTTAGATAAAGGGGTAAGATGCTAAGAGGATTTGCTTTCTTCTGCATGTTTCCCTATAAGGCTTTCAGGAAGATATTCTGTTTCTTCTTTTTTTTCCTTCTTTTTCAATCTGGATTTTAGTTTTAGGGGGTACATATGCAGGTTTGTTACCTGGGTATACTATGTGATGCTGAGGTATGGGGTATGAATGATTCCGTCACCCAGGTACCCAAAAGTTTCTCAACCCTTACCCCCTCCCACCTCCCCCACTCTAGTAGTCTTCCGTGTCTACCATTGTCATACTAATGTCCATGAATATCCGATGTTTAGCTTCCACTTTTAAGTGAGAATATGTGGTATTTGGTTTTTTGTTTCTGCCCTAATTCACTTAGGATATCCTATTTCTTGGACATTGGAGTGCTGCAAACTGTTTTTTGGGGAGAAAACTAGATCAATTTTGAAGTCTAGGATGCCTGCAAATCAGTTCTGTGAGAGGCAATGGAGAATAGTTGTTTTCACTCCATTGCCCCCTGCCCAGAAGGATCATTTATTGTGTATTTACTGTGTTCCAGGTATTGAGCCACAGTTAAGCACCAGGCTGTGTTTCAAGGATACTGATATAAATAAGATGATGTTCCTGCCCTACTGAGAAGGCCATAGTTCAGTAGTAGGCACATTATTTTTTGTTGTAATTGTGCAATTAATTTAACAAGTGATGTGCAATGTGAAGCAAAGTTAATGGGAGGCCATCATTTGGACTAGCCTCCCGCACTGGGCCCCATCAGACCAGACCAAACCAGAATGGAGTCGCATGTGCTAAGTGCCACACAGTGAAACTAAAACAGGCCAGTTTTCCTTAAAAAACAAAACAAAATAGGAGGGTCCAGCTGGCCATGGTGGTTCCCTTCTGTAATCCCAGCACTTTGGAAGGCCAAGGTGGGGGACTTGCTTGAGGTCAGGAGTTCCAGACCAACCTGGCCAAAAAGCAAGACTCCATCTCTCTTTTAAAACAAAACAAAACAGAAGATTCCAGTCAACCTGAGTCAGCATAATAAAGTGATCACCTCTGTTTTAACTCTTTAAGGAAAGTAACTTGAAAACAACCAATCTACATTTTGTTCTCTGTTTTTGCTTTCTTTTTTTTTTTGAGACAGGATCTCACTTGTCACCCAGCCTGGAGTGCATTGGCACAATCTCTGCTCACTGCAACTTCTGTCTCCCAGGTTCAGGTGATTCTCCTGCCTCAGCCTCCTGAGTAGTTGGGACTACAGGCGTGCACCATCACACCCAGCTAATTTTTGTATTTTTGGTAGAGACGGGGTTTCGCCATGTTGCTCAGGTTGGTCTCGAACTCCTGAACTCAAATGATCTGTCCGCCCTGGACTCTGGACTCCCAGAGTGCTGGTATTACAGGTGTGAGCCATCGCGCCTGGCCCTTTTTTGCTTTCTTTAGCCCTTTTCTACCTATAAAGCCAACCTCTCCTGCTCAGCTCATCAGAACACTCATTCTATTTTCTAGAATGAGATGTTGGCTGATTGTATAATTGCAAATAAAAACCAATTAAGATCTTTACACTAAATTTGTTGTAATTTTGTCTTTTAACAGTAGACGTGTGTAAAGTAATGCTAGGAGTGGGCGTGAGCCCCTCTGTTCCTGTTACAATAAAGCACAATGGGGGGCGGTGGCTCATACCTGTAATACTAGCACTTTGGGAGGCCAAGGTGGGAGGATCGCTTAAGCCTGGGACATGGAGGCTACCGTGAGCTGTGATCATGCCACTGCACTACACAGCCTGGGCAACAGAGCCTTGTCTCAAAAATAAATAATTATTTTTTTAAAATAAAAATAAAAAATACAATGGAGCACAATGAAGTTCAGGATTCAGCGGGTGGGTTCCAACGTGGACTCTCCCACTTGCTAGATGAGAGGCCCCAGGCAAGTCCCTGATGGTGTCTGCTGCAAAAGGAGCAATTGCAATTCCTTTTAGAAGTCTGGAAGAATATATACCAACTTAAAATGAACATTGTCTCCGAGTGGTAGGATTACAAATTGTTTTTATTTTCTTTTGCTTGCTTCTATTTTTAAAGTTTTCCATGGAAGAACAAAATCCTTTTAAATCAGAAAAAGAGAATGACCAATTTTTTTTTCCTTTGAGACAGAGTATCACTCTGTCGCCCAGGCTGGAGGGCAGTGGCGTGATCTCGGCTCACTGCAACCTCTGCTTCCTTCGAGCAATTCTCCTGCCTCAACCTCCCAAGTAGCTCAGATTACAGGCACATGCCACCACACCCAGCTAATTCTTATATTTTTAGTAGAGACAGGGTTTTGCCATGTTGGCCAAGCTGGTCTCGAACTACTGACCTCAAGTGATCCACCTGCCTGAGACTCCGAAAATGCTGGGATTACAGGTGTGAGCCAGCGGGCCTGGATGATAATCACTAAATTTTTAAAACATGGCTTAATCCTCAGAAATATGCTGCAAGATACACTCTTTTTTTTTCTTTCCTTTTTTTTTTTTTTGTATTTTTAGTAGAGATTTCTCCATGTTGGCCAGGCTGGTCTCAAACTCCTGGCCTCAAGTGATCCACCTGCCTTAGCCTCCCAAAGTGCCAGGATTACAGGCAGGAGCCACCGCGCCCAACCAAGATACACTCTTTTAAAGCATTTTCCCTCCTCTTCCCCTATTCACTCTCTCTCTTTCTATCAGTCTGTCTGGCAATGTTCCTCAAAGGTTAGTTTTTAGGACTACCTACTTCAAAATCATTTGGAAGTCTTACTAAAATACAAATTCCAAGCCCTACACCCAGATTCAAGTTGTCTGGAGTGGGACCCAGAAATCTGTACTTTTTTTTTTTTTTTTTGAGACAGGGTTGCTCTAAAGCCCAAGCTGGAGTGCAGTAGTACCATCACACCTCACCTAAGCCCCAACCCCCATTCTCAAGTGATCCTCCTACCTCAGCTTCCCAAGTAGCTGGGACCACAGCGGTGTGCCACCTAGCTAATTTTGTTTATTTTTTGTAAAGATGGAGTCTCCCTGTGTTGTCCAGGCTGGTCTCGAACTCCTGACCTCAGGTGATCCTCCTGCCTTGGCCTCCCAAAGTGCTTGGATTACAGGTGTAAGCCACCATTGCCTGGCCCAGACACCTGTATTTTAACATGCTCCCTGAATGATTCTTTTCTGCACCATAAGCCTAAGCAAATGAAGCATTCTATTTACACTAATTTTCCAGATAGCTAAGGCTTCTTCCACATATGAAACTTTAAGAAATGTTTTACACATACCTCTAAAATAAGTTTGCTAAATAGAGTTTAAGATTTTCTTGGGGACTAGGGCTCGCATCCATGTGATGGTATGATATGATATTAAGATGCATTCATTCCTTCAGGGCCTGTTAAGTTGTGAGACTATCTCCCCCTCACTAATGGGGTCCTGGGCTGCAACACCTTCATAGTTCTATCAGTTTTGTACTGTTATTCATTACCTAGTATTTGTTATTTCTTACTTTTAAAAATCATTCACTTACCACCTTATAGCATGCAAATTGCCCCACTAAAAGAAACCAGGGCCTCTTAGAGAAATGAGTCATTCCAGATCTGGAGATGGAAATGTACAACACGATCCTGGAATACTTTTTTTATTTTTTTTATTTTTTTATTTTTTGAGATGGAGTTTTGCTCTTATTGGCCAGGCTGGAGTGCAATGGTGCAATCTCAGCTCACTGCCACCTCCTGGGTTCAAGCAATTCTCCTGCCTCAGCCTCCCAAGTAGCTGGACTTATAGCCGCCCACCACCATGCCCAGCTAATATTTTGTATTTTTAGCAGGGACGGGGTTTCACCGTGTTGGCCGGGCTGGTCTCGAACTCCTGACCTCAGGTGATCCAGCAGCCTCGGCCTCCCAAATTGCTGGGATTACAGGCATGAGTCACCGCACTCAGCCTGGAATACCTTTTATACCAGAAAGCAGGGAAGCCATCAAAGACTACTGGGGTTGGTTTAAAAAGGACTCAGAAGCTAACATGGAGAAACTTCTACTTTCTAAAAGGAGGATAATTTGAGCATCAATAGGCTAAAAACGTCAATGGATGAAAGCATATTAAGTGTATTTAACTCTGTGAGTTTATAATGTTACTAAAAAAAATTTTATTGGTCTCCACTGAAGCATGCTAGGAAAGCACCTAATTATTTTTAAAACTGGTCATTAAAGAGAAAGAATCAGGTATTTATTTTCTCTTTCCTTTGTGATCTCTTCCAAAGAGTACCTAAATAGTTGAAGAAAAAATTCTCTTGGAATATGGAGTATTCTAACTACTAAATGGAAAAGAAATAATAGAATAAGAACAACATCGCCAATTTGCAATCCCTAATGATTTATGGGTGTGGCAATGATCATAAACAGTTGCTAACATCACAAGAAAGACCATCAGACACTGGATCCTTCAGATAGAAGTAAACGCCGCCCCTTGAGAAGTTTCTTCGTCCCTTCTCCCACTGTACTGCACAAACAAAACAAAAAACTCTGAGTCCGATCAAGCCTCTAGGTCTAATGAAGAATTTACAGGAAACAGACAGATGAGGGACATGTTAAACAACATCATGAGCTACAGTAACAAAACCAAGGCTATGGCAAACTAACAGGCAAATGACCCGATTTCTTCAACAAAATATTACATGAGAAAAAAGAGATGGAGGGGGAGCCTGTAAGTAAAAGAGATAAAATATATAAAACACATAAAAACACAGTCAGGGCAATGTGAATATTATGTGGATATTTGATGATATTAAAGAATTAACTATTTTAAATTTAGGTGTGATCATGGTACTGTGGTTGTGGTTTTAAAAAAAAGGAGCCCTTGGCCAGGTGCAGTGGCTCACGCCTGTAATCCTAACATGTTGGGAGGTCGAGGCAGGAGGACTGTTTGAGCTCAGGAGTTTGAGACCAGCATGGGCAACATAGCAAGATCCTATCTCAACAAAAAATTAAAAATTAGTCAGACATGGTGGCACAAGCCTGTAGTCCCAGCTACCTGTGAGGCCAAAGCAGGAGGATTACTTGAGCCCAGGAGTTCAAGGCTGCAGTGAGCTATGATCACACCACTACACTCCACCCTAAGCAAGAGTGAAACCCTGTCTCAAAAAAATAAAAATACAAAGGAACCCTTATTGGTTAGAGAAACATGCCAAAATATTTACAAATGAAATATGATGTTTGATATTTGCTTTAAAATAATGTGAGTGTAGGCCGGGCACGGTGGCTCACGCCTGTAATCCCAGCACTTTGGGAGGCCGAGGCGGGCGGATCATGAGGTCAGGAGATCGAGACCATCCTGGCTACCCCGTCTCTACTAAAAAATACAAAAAAATTAGCCGGGCGAGGTGGCGGGTGCCTGTAGTCCCAGCTACTCGGGAGGCTGAGGCAGGAGAATGGTGTAAACCCCAGGGGGCGGAGCCTGCAGTGAGCCGAGATCGCGCCACTGCACTCCAGCCTGGGTGAAAGAGCGAGACTCTGTCTCAAAAAAATAGAAAAAAGAAAAGAAAATAATGTGAGTGAGGGAGAAGGAATATGACAGGCAAGATTGGCTTTGTGTTGACAATAATTAAAGCTGGGGCAAGTTCATCTCATTTTTCTGTTTTCTCTAGCTTTGAAAATGTTTGAATTTTCTTTTTCTTTTCTTTTCTTTTTTTTTTCTTTTTTTTTTTTTTGAGAGGGTCTTGCTCTCTTGCTCAGGCTGGAGTGCAGTGGTGCAATCATAGCTCACGGCAGCCTTGACCTCCCAGGCTCAAGTGATCCTCCTACTTCAGCCTCCCAAGTAGCTGGAACTACAAGCGTGGGCCACTACATTCATCTAATTACTTATTTTATTTTTTGTTTTCTTTGTCTTTTTTAAATTTCTTTTTCTTTTTTTTGTAGATAGTCTTGCTCTGTTGCCCAGGCTGGTCTTGTACTCCTAGGCTCAAGCAATCCTCCCATCTTGGCCTCTGATATGGTTAGGCTTTGTGTCCCCAACCAAATCTCACCTTGAATTGTAATCCCCATAATCCCCATAATCTCCATGTGTCAAGGGAGAGACCAGGTGGAAGTGTTTGAATCATGGGGCTCAACAAACAAACAAAGAAAAAACTAGCCAGGCATGGTGGAGTGCACCTGTAGTTCCAGCTACCTAGGAGGCTGAGGTAGGAGGTGGGAGGATCGCTTGAGCCCAAGAGGTCAAGGCTGCAGTTAGCTGTGATCACACCACTGCACTCCAGTCTGGGTGACAGAGCAAGACCATGTCTATAAAAAAAAAAAAAAAAAAAAAACTTCCAGAAGAGTAAGGTTTTGGGAAAAGAGGAATTCCACCTCACTACTGGTAGGAACAGAAGTGGGTGTAGCCTTTCTGGAGAGCAGTTTGGTAGTACTAAACACCTGCAAATGTTTATATTCTTTTAATAAGTAATTCTACTTTTAAAAAAATCAGTGTTGTCTGAGAATAAAGATTTTCAAGAATGGTATAGCAACAAATTTTTAGTGAAAATAGAGCACTGATTAAGTAAATGTTAGAAACTAAAATACCATTGCAAACATTAATAATAATATTTTAGAATTTTTAATGACTAGAAAAAATACTATCTTAAGAAAGCAGGCCAGGCGCAGTGGCTCACACCTGTAATCCCAGCACTTTGGGAGGCCAAAGTGGGCAGATCACTTGAGGTCAGGAGTTCGAGACCAGCCTGGCCAACGTGGTGAAAACTTGTCTGCACCAATAATACAAAAATTAGCCAGGTGTGGTGGTGGGCGCCTATAATCCCAGCTACTTGGAAGGCTGAGGCAGGAGAATCGCTTGAACCTGGGAGGTGGAGGCTGCAGTGAGCCGAGATTGAGCCACTGCACTCCAGCCTGAGTGACAGATAGACTCCATCACAAAAAAAAAAAAAAAAAGAAAGAAAGAAAGCAGATTACAAAACAATATTCACAGCTGGATTTCTATTGCATATATTATTTAAAAGGCTCAAAGGATATACTATAAAATGATAATAGTGATTATCTCTGCAGAGTAGGATTATGGATAATTTAAATTTTCTTCTTGTACTTTTCTGAAAATTCCAAATGTCAATCGAAAACTTGTAGAACATTTTATTTATGAAAAAATGCAGGCTGCATGTGGTGGCTCATGCCTGTAATCCCAGCACTTTGGGAGGCTGTATTACTCCGATTTCATGCTGCTATCAACAACTGCCTGAGTTGTTGTTATAAATTACTGGGTAATTTATAAAGGAAAGAGGTTTCATTGACTCACAGTTCAGCATGGCTGGGGTGGCCTCAGGAAACTTATAATCATGGCAGAAGGCAAAGGGGAAGCCAGGCACCTTCTTCATAAGGTGGCAGAAAGGAGAAGTACCAAGTGAAGGGGGAAGAGCCCCTTATAAAACCATCAGATCTTGTGAGAACTCACTCACTATCATGAGAACAGCATGGGAGAAATGTTGTTTATAGAGATGGGGTCTCACTATGTTGACCAGGCTAGTCTTGAACTCCTGGGCTCAAATAAACCTCCTGCCTCAGCCTCCCAAAGTGCTAGGATTAAAGGCATGATCCACAATGCCTGTCCTGGAAGTTTTCGTTTTTGTCTTTGTTATTGTTTTTTTGAAACAGCTCCCGGGCTGGAGTGCAGTGGCACTGTCTCAGCTCATTGCAACCACCGCCTCCTGGGTTCAAGTGATTCTAGTGCCTCAGCCTCCCAAGTAGCTGGGATTACAGGCATGTGCCACCACACCTGGCTAATTTTTTATTTTTAGTACAGAGGGGGTTTCACCATGTTCGCCAAGCTGGTCTCAAATTTCCGACCTCAGGTGATCCACTGGCCTCGGCCTCCCAAGGTGTTGAGATTATAGGCATGAGCCACCACACCTGCTCTCCTGGAAGTTTTACATTTGCTCTATTTAACAATAAGTTAAGGCCCGGCGTGGTGGCTCACGCCTGTAATCCCAGCACTTTGGGAGGCCGAGGCAGGTGGATCACGAGGTCAGGAGATGGAGACCATCCTGGCTAACAGGGTGAAACCCCGTCCTTACTAAAAATACAAAAAATTAGCCCGGCGTGGTGGCAGGCACCTGTAGTCCCAGCTACTCGGGAGGCTGAGGCAGGAGAATGGCGTGAACCCGGCAGGCGGAGCTTGCAGTGAGCCGAGATCACGCCGCTGCACTCCAGCCTGGGCGACAGAGCGAGACTCCGTCCCAAAAAATAAATAAATAAATAAATAATAATAATAATAAGTTAAAAGACCAATTGATAAGTGTGCTGGAGCCAGTCAAGGCTACCTTTGAATTCTGTTAACTGTGTGATACTGGGAGAGTTACTTAAGATCTCTGGAGCTGTTTCCTCATCTCTAAAAAGAGTAACATTGGGACATCATGGCCATTGAATAAGATCATTAATATAATGATATATTATCTGTAAATGCCTTAGCACAGGGACTGGCTTTGTAATTGTTATCTGTAACTATCAACACCACCGTTATTATATTATTATATCATTGTTGGCCCCCGTAGAATAAAATTCATAGTTTTGTGACAGTTATTTTCCTTTTTACGAAGAGGTCTTTTTACTTGCTTCTGCAGCCAAGCCAGTATTTAAGACAGCTTATGGATAAGTTAGGATGCTTTCAGTGGTTGCAAATAACAGAAACCCTAAGTTGAACCAATATAACTGCAGCCTTAGGAGGTAAGAAGGACTCAGACATTGCCTGACTCTGTTCTTAGTGATTCTCTTGGCTCTGCCCTTCTGAGTGTTGTTTTCTTTTCTTTTCTTTTTTTTTTTTTTTGAGACGGAATTTCACTCTTGTCGCCCAGGCTGGAGTGCAATGGCACAATCTCGGCTCACTGAAGCTCTGCCTCCTGGGTTCACGCCATTCTCCTGCCTCAGCCTCCCGAGTAGCTGGAATTACAGGCGCCCACCACCACCCCTAGCTAATTTTTTGCATTTTTAGTAGAGACGGGGTTTCACTATGTTGGCCAGGCTGGTCGAACTCCTGACCTCATGATCTGCCCGCCTTGGCCTCCCAAAGTGCTGGGATTACAGGCGTGAGCCACTGCTGCCAGCCTGTGTGTGTGTGTGTGTGTGCGCGTGCATGCATGATGGAGTTTCACTCTTGTCGCCCAGGCTGCAGTGCAATGGCCCAATCTTGGCTCACTGCAACCTCTGCCTCCCAGGTTCAAGCAATTTTCCCGCCTCAGCCTCCCAAGTAGCTGGGATTATAGGCGTTAGCCACTATGCCCAGCTAATTTTTGTATTTTTAGTAGAGACAGGGTTTCACCATGTTTGTCAGGCTGGTCTCGAACTCCTGACCTCAGGTGATCTGACTGCTTCAGCCTCCCAAAGTGCTGGGATTACAGGCGTGAGCCCCTGCACTCGGCCGTGAGTGTTGTTTTCAACCCAATACTAATGTGCCTAGAATAAGGCACCTAAATCTACATGCTTTTCATTCATGTCCAGGTGGAAAAAGAAAGAGTCCTGGCTCACTACAATTCAGTTAGATCTTGAGATTTCTATTGATTGGGAAAACGGTTTTGTTTGTTTCTTTGTTTGTTTTTGGTGGAACTTAATTAGCAGATTCTAAAAAGGATCAAGACAAAACACTATTGAATAAGGAGAACAAGGTGGGAGGACTTACTGTAAAAGGAACAAAATAAAGAACCCTCAAACATATCAATACATGACATTTGCTACATAACACTTGCTAATTGACAGAGGTGGTCTGCAGATGAGTGAGGAAAGAACAGGCTTTTTAATAAATGGTGCTGATAAAATTGAGCATCTATGTAGAAAAAATTGAAATTGCGCTCAGTCCTATATCAGATCATGCAAAATATTCAATTCCAGGTGGAAATGACCTAAGTGTAAAAGGAAAAACTATAAAGCTTTTACAAGATAAGACCTCAGGACAGGGAAGAATTTCTTGAACAAGACACAAAGAGCACTAACTACAATCGAAAAGATTCATAAATTCGCTTACTTCTGAATTAAATTTTTTTCTTCATCAAAAGATACCTGGGGCTGGGCATGGTGGCTCACACCTGTAATCCCAGCAATTTGGGAGGCTGAGGCGGGTGGATCGTTTGAGGTCTGGAGCTCGAGACCAGCCTGGCCAACATGGTGAAACCCCATCTCTACTAAAAATACAAAAAATTTGTCAGGCGTGGAGGCAGGCGCCTGGAATCCCAGCTACTTGAGAGGCTGATGCAGGAGAATCGCTTGAACGCGGGAGGCAGAGGTTGCAGTGAACTGAGATAGCACCATTGCACTCCAGCCTGGGCAACAAGAGCAAAACTCCATCTCAAAACAAAAACAAAAGATACCACTGGCAGAGTAGAAAGTCAAGCAGAGTAGCGGAAGATATTGAAATAGATAAAGAACTACTCAGTACCCAAACTATGTGAAGAATTCTCACAACGCAACAAGAAAAAGATGTATAACTCAGTAATAAATGGACAAGAGGCTTGAACAGGAATGTCACGAGAAAGAAATCAAAGGTGCTCTTCCTCATCAGTAACCAGAAAAATGCAAATTAAAATTGATGCTGTCATTACATACCAGGGTAAAATTTTAAAAGATGAGCATATCAAGTATTGGAGAGGTTCTTACTGGAGATGGGAATGTAAACTGAATCATCCACTTTGGAAAACGGTTTGGCATATCTGTAAATATGGAGGTATACATACCCTGTGCCTCAACAATCCACTCCTAAGTGTATACCCTAGAGAAAGTGATGCTTTGAAAATATTCAAAGCAGCATTATGCATTTGTAACCTCAAATTGGAAACAGCTCAATGTTCATCAACATTGAGATGATAAAGCCTTGGACAAGTTAACCATTAACAGAACAGATAAAGCCTTGGACAAGTTAACCATTATCAACTCTAATAAAAATAAGTAAATAATAATAATATTAATAGCTAACACATAGGGCACTTACTATGTGCTAAATACTATCCTAGGGGTTTAATTAATATGACCATTAATATGTATAATATATATTAATATATAAATAATTATTACAAATACTAATACAGGATTTATTATGTGCTAGGTACTGTTCTAAACATAGTTCATATCTGTGGTCATTTTAGCTTTATACTTGACCTATGAGGAAAGGACTGTTATTATCCCCATTTTTCAACTGAGGAAATTGAGGTCAAGAAGTTAACTAGCCGGGCATGGTGGCTCACGCCTGTAATCCCAGCACTTTGGGAGGCAGAGGCAGGGGGATCACCTGAGGTCAGGAGTTCAAGACCAGCCCATCCAATCTGGTGAAACCCCATCTCTACTAAAAATACAAAAATGAGCCAGGCACAGTGGCGGGTGCCTGTAATCCCAGCTTACTCTGGAGGCTGAGGCAGGAGAATCGCTTGAACCCAGGAGGCGGAGGTTGCAGTGAGCTGAGTCGCACCACTGCACTCCAGCCTGGGTGACAGAACAAGACTCTATCTCGGGAAAAAAAAGAAGCAGTTAACTAGGCCATGAGGCCAGGCGCAATGGTTCACACTTGTAATCCCAGAACTTTGGGAAGCCAAAGTGGGAGAATTGCTTGAGCCCAGGAGTTCAAGACCAGCCTGGGCAACATATTGAGACTCCATCTCTACCAAAGAAGAAAAACCCTAGTGATACGGTTTGGCTGTGTCCTCACCCAAATCTCATCTTGAATTGTAGCTCCCATAATTTCCACATGTCATGGGAGGGACCCCATGGGAGGTAATTGAATCATGGGGGCGAGTCTTTCCTGTGCTGTTCTCATGATAGTAAATAAGTTTCACAAGCTCTGATGGTTTTATAAAGGGGAATTCCCCTGGACACACTCTTGCCTGCCACCATGTAAGACGTGACTTTGTGCCTCATTCACCTTCCACCATGATTGTGAGGTCTCACCAGCCATGCGAACTGTGAGTCCATTAAACCTCTTTCCTTTATAAATGACCCAGTCTCGGATATGTCTTTATTAGCAGTGTGAGAACAGACTAATACACCTAGCTGGGCATGGTGGTACATGCCTGTGGTCCCAGCTCTCTAGGAGGCTGAGGTGGGAGGATCACTTGAGCCCAAGAAATCGAGGCTGCAGTGAGTCATGATGGTGTCACTGCACTTTAGCCTGGGTTACACAGTGAGACCCCGTCTCTGAGCAAAAAAAAAAAAAAATAGAAAAAAATATTTTTTTGGCCAGGCACTGTGGCTCATTCCTGTAATCCCAGCACTTTGGGAGACTGAGGCAGGCAGATCACTTGAGGACAGGAGTTCAAGACCAGCCTGGCCAACATGATGAAACCAAGTCTCTACTAAAAACACAAAAATTAGCTGGGCATTGTGGTGCATGCCTGTAATCCCAGCTACTCAGGAGGCTAAGGCATGAGAATCACTTGAACTCAGGAGGCAGAGGTTGCAGTGAGCCAAGATCAGCCTGGCAACAGAGTGAAACTCTGTCTCAAATACTACTAATAATAATTTTATAAATTAATTAACAGACTATTAAACATTTTAAAGAAATTAAGTAAAGAGAGACTCATGAATTTTTGTTGTTGTTTAGATGGAGTCTCGCTCTGTTGCTTAGGCTGGAGTGCAGTGGTGCGATCTCGACTCACTGGAGCCTCCACCTCCCAGGTTCAAGCAATTCTCCCACCTCAGCCTCCCGAGTGGCTGGGATTACAGGCACAACACCATGCCTGGCTGAATATTTTTTTAAAATAGAGGAGAAAGAGGGAAAAGTACATTGTGGTTCCTGGTTATCTTAGGGGTAGTCTGAGGAAACCTGGAACAGATACATTTTTTAAAAACATTTTTTTTTTTTGAGACAGAGTTTTGCTCTTGTTGCCCAGGCTGGAATGCAATGGCACGATCTCAGCTCACCACAACCTCTGCCTCCTGGGTTCAAGCAATTCCCTTGCCTCAGCCTCCCGAGTAGCTGGAATTACAGGCATGTGCCACCATGCCTGGCTAATTTTGTATTTTTACTAGAGACAGGGTTTCTCCATGTTGATCAGGCTGGTCTCAAACTCCTGACCTCAAGTGATCCGCCCGCCTCGACCTCCCAAAGTGCTGGGATTACAGGTGTGAGCCACCACCCTCGGCCAAAAAACAGATGTATTAAGATATAATTCACACAGTAAAATTCACCCTTTCAATGTGTACAATTCAGTGGTTTTTATGATTATTCACAGAGTTGTACAACCATCACCATTATATAATTTTAGAACTTTTTACCTTTCAATACTCCAAAAAGAAACTCCCATCCACTCGCATTTTGTTCCGTTTCTCAGTCCCTGCTTCCTGCCCCACCTCACCGGCCCCATCCCCAGGCAACTGCTAATCTGCATTCCGATGGATATGCCTATTGTGACCAATTCAAATAAATGGAATTATATAATATCTGGTCTTTGTGACTGGCTTCTTTCACTGAGCATTATGTTTTCAAGGTTCATGTAAGTTGTATCCCGTATCAGTACTTCATTTCTTCTTATTGCTGAGTAATATTTCAATGTATGGATATACCACCTTTTGTTTATCCATTCATCAGTGTGTGGCGCATTTGAGCTGCTTCCACATTTCAGCTATTATAATGCTGCTATGAATATTTGTGTATAAGTTTTTGTGTGAACATATGTTTTCATTTCTCTTGATAATATTAAGAGTAGAGATTGGGAGTGGTGGCTCACACCTATAATCCCCCTCAGTACTTTGGGAGATAGAGGCTGAAAGATTGCTTGAGTCCAAGAGTTTGAGACCAGACTGGGAAACATAGGGAGATCCCGTCTTTACCAAAAAATTAAAAAAAAAAATAGCCAGGCATGGTGGCATGGGCCTGTAGTCCCAGCTACTCAGAAGGCTGAGGTGGGAGGATGGCTTCAGCCCAGGAGGTTGAGGCAGCAATGAGCTGTGACTGCACCACTGCACTCCAGCCTAGGTGACAGAGTTAGACCCTGTCTCAAAAAAAAAAAAAAAAAAAAAAAAAATGGAATTGCTGGGTCATATGGTGTATTAAGATATGAGGTTTAATTGACTCACAGTTCTGCAGGTTTAACAGAAGCATGACTGGAGGCTTCAGGAAATTTACAGTCATGGCAGAAGGCAAAGGGGAAGCAAAGCACCTTCTTCACACGGTGACAGAAGAAAGAGCAAAGGGGGAAGTGCCACACACTTTTAAACCATCAGATCTCACTATCATAGGACATCAGAACAGCTCACTATCACAGAACAGCAAGGGGGAAATCTGCCCCTGTCATCCAATCACCTGCCATCAGGTCCCTCCCCCAACATTGGGAATTACAATTCAACATGAGATTTGGGTGGAGACACACAGCCAAACCGTATCATATGGTAACTTTCTGTTTAAAGTTTTGAAGAACTGCCAAACTGTTTTCCAAAGTGGCTGCACCATTTTACATTCCCACCTGCAATGTACAAGCATTCCAGTTTCTCTGCATCCTCACTAACTCTTGTTATGTCTCCTTGGTTATAGCTGTCCTAGTGGGTAAGAAGTGATATCTTGTGGTTTGGAGCAGAGTTCATGACTGTAGATTGGATTTAACCTTGAACTCCACAAGTAAAGTCCCTTTCATCCTCAACCTTCACCCAGCCTCTGCCAAATCTCTCGGATCCCTGGTGGGAATGGGCTTCTGTTTGTGAGCAAGGATAGGCTTAAGTCAGTCCCACCTGTCAGACCCAGGCCTGCTCTTTCCCTTGTGAGATATCCTCAAAAAAAAATCGGGGTGGGGGGTCTTAGAATCTACCCACTATGCCGGACGCGGTGGCTCACGCCTGTAATCCCAGCACTTTGGGAGGCCGAGACAGGCGGATCACGAGGTCAGGAGATCAAGACCATCCTGGCTAACACAGTGAAACCCCGTCTCTACTAAAAATACAAAAAAAAAAATTAGCCGGGCACGGTGGCAGGCTCCTGTAGTCCCAGCTAGTCGGGAGGCTGAGGCAGGAGAATGGCGTGAACCCAGGAGGCGGAGCTTGCAGTGAGCCGAGATCGCGCCACTGCACTCTAGCCTGGGCGACAGAGTGAGACTCCGTCTCAAAAAAAAAAAAAAAAAAAAAGAATCTACCCACTATGAAGGAAATTATTTTTCCTATGAACTCAGCCTGGCCCTGCCCATTTAGATAGGATTCTATCCTCGTGTTGGAAGGAGCTAGACTCATTCTCCCTCAACTTTTCTGGATTCCCTTCAGAGAAACACTCTCACCTATGGAGGCTTCTCTTTATTGCCCTGGGAGGAATTTTTAATTGGTCTTTGTTGGAAACAGGCTTTTAAGGGTGGTTTATTTTGTACATGGGCTGTAAATTCCACCTGCCACACTGACTCTGACTTCTATTTTAAAACTAACATATTCTCAGCTCTTCATCTGAAGGAATAACCCTATGTCATTGTTGGTACATAACTGGGTGATGGGTGTAAAAAGTCCTACTTTAGGAGCCTGTGTTGATGGCATTTTGAAGGGTGGTCCCCAAGGTACATGTATGTCTGGTGAGCCAAGAAGAGTCTAGAGATGTGAGTGCCACTAATATATGGAGGCTTGGTCATTGACTGGGTTCAGTTATCTTTCCTCTGCCAGTGATGAGATCGCCAGAGACACCATCCCCCTTGGAAGGAGTCTGGGTAGGAAGTTCAAGGGCAGGTGAACAGATCAAAATCTCCCAACTTATTTTATATTTTATTTTATTTTTTTTGAGACACAGTCTCACTCTGTTACCCAGGCTGGAGTACAGTGGTACGATCTCGGCTCACTGCAACCTCCACCTCCTGGATTCAAGCGATTCTCCTGCCTCAGCCTCCCATGTAGCTGGGATTACAGGTGCCACCACCATGCCTGGCTAATTTTTGTATTTTTAGTAGAGGCGGGGCTTCACCATGTTGCCCATGCTGGTCTCGAACTCCTGACCTCAAGTGATCCACTGGCCTCGGCCTCTCAAAGTGCTAGGATTAGAGGTGTGAGCCACCGTGCCCGGCCAAAATCTCCCAACTTCTAAATGTCTGGAACTAATTCAAAAGTTTTAAAGCATGTGAAGGACAAACAGAATATGTATGGGGGCCAGATTCAACCCACAAGTCCCAGATCTACCAGCCCACTGGTTTTGTTTTTTGTTTTTGTTTTTTGAGATGGAGAGTTTCGCTCTTGTTGCCCAGGCTGGAGTGCAATGGCGTGATCTTGGCTCACTGCAACCTCTGCCTCCCGGGTTCAAGCAATTCTCCTGCCTCAGCCTCCCAAGTAGCTGGGATTACAGGCACCCGCCACCATGCCCAGCTAATTTTTTGTATTTTTAGTAGAGATCGGGTTTCATATGTTGGCCAGGCTGGTCTCAAAACTCCTGATCTTGTGATCTGCCCACATCAGCCTCCCAAAGTGCTGAGATTACAGGTGTGAGGCACTGCGCCCGTCCCAGCCCACTAGTTTTTAGGGCAAGCCTATACAGTCTTTAACTTTGAATTCCCCCAAATTAGTACAGGGTTTAGTACAGAGAAAGGACTTGATACATTTTTATACACTTTTGAAGAATAAATTGATATTTATTTAGTACTCACTGTCAGCCAAGCACTTAAACACTTTACATTCATTACCCCATGGCACCCTCACAGCCTTCTGAGGTAGAAAGACTTACTGAAGGTTCAGTAAAGTGGGGAGGAAGGCACGACTTGAACTCAGGTCTGTCTGACTCCAGATTTCTTAGAAAGGTAGAATCTTTCACTTGGGAGACAGTATGGTTAAGATCATGTTCTCTGGGCTGGGCACAGTGGCTCACACCTGTAATCCCAGCACTTTGGGAGGCTGAGGCAGGAGGATTGTTTAAGCCCAGGAGTTCGAGACCAGCCTGGGCAAAATAGTGGGACCCCCATCTCTGCAAAAAATAAGAAAATTAGCTGGGCGTGGTGGGCTACGCCTGTAGTCCCAGCTACTTGAGAGGCTGAGGCAGGAGGATAGACTGAGCCCAGGAAGTCAGGCTGCAATGAGCCGTGATTGCACTCCTGCACCCCAGCCTGGGTGATACAGTGAGACCCTGTCTCAAAAAAAAAAAGAAAGATCATGTTCTCTGGGTTTAAGTTCCAGATTAGTCACTTTCTATTTGTCATCTTGGGCAACTTACATATCTAAGCCTCCATTTTCTTATCTGTAAAATGTGGATAAAAAGAGTTAACTACTCACAGAGCTGTTACAAGGGATAAATGGGATAAATCAGCACAGAGGAGCTAATCAATAAATAATAACCATTATTATTATCTCAGTGTTTATCTCCTTAGGGTTATTAAATCACAGGCTTAGCCTACAAACAGGCATATTCTGGTGGAATATCTTGTTACTAGAGAAGAGAGGGGAGAAATGTAGGCAGTCACTTTAGCTATCAGATGGCTGCCTTCTGGGCCAACAGCACATTTGATACGAATGAAAATGATCAAAACAAATGACAGGGCTCAGGGCAAGGGGCAAACTGTTCCCCTGCCAGGCTGTTTGATAGAAAAAGGAATGGTTTTCTTGGTTCTAAAGCTTCAACCACACTGCATCCTTGTGTTTTCACAAAGCTTAAGGTTAGAGCCAACTTTCAAAAAGAATAATTTAATCGGGAAAGAAGTGGGGTCAGCAGGTTTCGTAGTGCTTTTTTTTTTTTTTTTTTTTTTTTTTTGAGACAGAGTCTCGCTCTGTCGCCCGGGCTGGAGTGCAGTGGCGCAATCTCGGCTCACTGCAAGCTCCGCCTCCCGGGTTCACGCCATTCTCCTGCCTCAGCCTCCGAGTAGCTGGGACTACAGGCGCCCGCCACCGCGCCCGGCTAATTTTTGGTATTTTTTAGTAGAGACGGGGTTTCACCGTGGTCTCGATCTCCTGACCTCGTGATCCGCCCGCCTCGGCCTCCCAAAGTGCTGGGATTACAAGCGTGAGCCACCGCGCCCGGCCGCGTAGTGCTTTTAAACAGGAAGTCTCAGAACTCATGGAGGGAAGTAGCTGACAGCAAAACTGCTTTCCTACTCATCAACCCAAAGAACTGCTTAATTCCAGAAGAAGATAGAGGAGCACGTCTCACCAAACACAAGGTGACCCTAACTCTTAAGTCATCTACAGCCAAAAAACTGATTCTGTACCTGGTTGATCATGCCTGTAAAAAATAAAAAAATAAAAAAATTGATTTTGCCTATAAAATGACTGACATGTTTCAGAACATTTTTGACTTACTTAATAAAAATTACTGTTCTATTTAGTAATCATATAAAAACAGAGATTGCATTCGTGATTTTAAAAATGAAATACCAAAATTAATATCCTGAAAGATGTGTACAATCAATATAAAGACAACTTCGAAATGTTATTGAAAGATATGAAGGAAGATTTTAATAAGTTAAAATCTAAACAGTGTTCCTGGCCAAAAGCAGTGGCTCACGCCTGTAATCCCAACAGTTTGGGACCCCAAGGCAGGCAGATCACTTGAGTTCAGGGGTTCGAGACCGGCCTGGCCAACATGGTGAAACCCCATCTCTACTAAAAATAACAAAAATTAGCCAGGTGTGATGGTGCATGCCTGTAATCCCAGCTACTCAGGAGCCTGAGGCAGGAGAATCGCTTGAACCCAGGAGGCAGAGGTTGTAGGGAGCCAAGATCGTCCAATGCACTCCAGCCCAGGCAACAGAGCAAGACTCCATCTCAAAAACAAAAATCAAAACCAGTGTTCTTGAGTGAGAAGACATAAAATTGTAAAGATATTGGCTCTCTCAAAATTAATTTATGGACAATTCAATGCCAATCAAAATGCCTACAGATATTTTTCAATAGAATGCAACAAAATAATTCTAAATTTCATTTGGAAAAAAATGAAGAGATACTATATTATACTTTTTATTCACTTATTCATTTTATTACTTTTGCATTTTACTTAACTTTGCTTCTACAGCTTTATTGAAATGTAGTTCACGCACCATAAAATCACCTTACTAAAGTA
This sequence comes from Symphalangus syndactylus, assembly GCF_028878055.3. Taxonomy (NCBI): domain Eukaryota; kingdom Metazoa; phylum Chordata; class Mammalia; order Primates; family Hylobatidae; genus Symphalangus; species Symphalangus syndactylus. Next base: position 39,104,951 of record NC_072430.2, read on the forward strand.
TGCAGATTAGAGGTGCTTAGTATATTCAAAGTTGAACAACCATCACCACTAATTTTTCAACCCTCCCCCAAAAGAAACTCATACCCATTAACAATTATTCACCTTTCCTAACACCCCCACAGGATTTGTTTATTCTGAACATTTTATATAAAGGTAATAATACAATATCTGGTCTTTTGTGACAGGCTTCTTTCATTTAGCATAATGTTTTCTTTTTTTTTTTTTTTTTTGAGACGGAGTCTTGCTCTGTCCCCCAGGCTGGAGTGCAGTGGCGCGATCTTGGCTCACTGCAAGCTCCGCCTCCCGGGTTCACGCCATTCTCCTGCCTCAGCCTCCCAAGTAGCTGGGACTACAGGCGCCCGCCAACACACCCGGCTAATTTTTTGTATTTTTTTTTTAGTAGAGATGGGGTTTCACCGTGTTAGCCAGGATGGTCTCGATTTCCTGACCTCGTGATCCTCCCGCCTCGGCCTCCCAAAGTGCTGGGATTACAGGCGTGAGCCACCGTGCCCGGCCTAGCATAATGTTTTCAAGGCTTCTGTAATAACAAATTTAATCTTGTCCAAAGAGAGATCTGGCTTTTGTCCTTAGCTTCTTGGAAGTAATCTCTAAACTCCTGAAATGTCATGCCTGATAGGAATGTCTTTGTTTGCCTGAAGGTCTTGGGACTTTTCACTTTCTTAATGATGTCCTTTGAAGCACAAAACCATAACTTTTGATTTAGTCCAATTTCTGTATTTTTTCCTTTGTTGCTTATGCTTTTTGTATCTTATCTAAGAATTATTTGCCAAATCCTAGATCATGAAGATTGACCCCTGTGTTTTCTTCTAAGAGTTTTATAGTTTTAGTTTTCACATTTAGGTCTTTGAGTTATTTTGAGTTAATTTTTGTATAGGGCGTGAAGCAAGGGTCCAACTGCATTCTTTAGCATTTAGACATACAGTTTCCCAGCACCATTTGTTGAAAAAACTATGTCAATAATAGTTTTAGATGGTCTTGGTACCCTTGTCAAAAATCAGTTCACCATAAACATATGGGTTTATTTCAGGACTCTCAATTTTATTCCATTGATCTATGAGTCTATCCTTATGCCAGTACCACACTGTCTTGATTACTGTAGCTTTGTAGTAGATTTCTGAAATTGGGAAATGTGAGTTCTACAACTTTGCTCTTCTTAGATTTTTATTATGAAAATTTTCAGGGCTGGGTGCAGTGGCTTATGTCACTTTGGGATGCCAGGCAGGAGGATCACTTCAGTCCGGGAGTTCAAGACCAGCCTGGGCAACATAGTGAGACCCTGTCTCTACAAAAAATAAAAAATTAGCCAGGCATGGTGGCACATGCCTGTAGTCCTAGCTACTTGGGAGGTTGAGGTAGGAGGATCTCTTGAGCCTGGGAGATTCAGGCTGTAGTGAGCCGTGATCATACCACTGAACTCCAGCTTGAGCAACAGAGTGAGACCCTGTCCCAAAAAAAAAAAAAGAGATAATTTTCATATATATATAAAAGTTGAAACAATAGTTCAATAAACACCTATACAGTCCACACTCCCCCATCTAGACTTAAATAATTGTTAACATTTTGCTTTCCCTTTCATGCTGTCTCACACTCTCTCACTATGAACACACACACACATTTTTTGTTGTTGAGATAAACTATTTGAAAGTAAGTTGAGGCTGGGCATAGTGGCTCAGGCCTATAATCCCAGCACTTTGGGAGGCCAGGTGGATGGAGCACCTGAGGTCAGGAGTTCGAGACCAGCCTGGCCAACATGGTGAAACCTTGTCTGTACTAAAAATGCAAAACTTAGCCGGGCATGGTGGCGGGCGCCTATAATCCCAGCTACTCGGGAGGCTGAGGCACGAGAATCACTTGAACCCAGGAGGCAGAGATTGCAGTAAGCCAAGATTGCATCACTGTACTCCAGCCTGGGTGACAAGAGCAAAATTGTGTCTCAAAACAAAAAACAAACAAAAAAGAAGAAAGTAAGTTGACACATTTCATCCCCAAACCCTCTGGCATGCATCTCCTAAGAATAAGGACGTTCTTCTACTTAACCACGATGTCATTAATACTCCTAAGAAATTTAGCAAAAATTCTATAATGTAGTCTATTACCACTCCATATGCAACTTTCTCCAAATGTCCCACGAATATTTTTTATAGTTTTCCCCAACTGAACCAGGATCCCATCAAGGTTTACTAATTTTATGTGTCATGTCTCTTCAATCTGTTTTCATCTATTCTATTAACATCCATTCCATGACATTGACATTTTGCAGAGTCTCGGCCAGTTGTCTTGTAGAATGTCTCACATTCTGGATTTTTCTGATTGTTTCCTCATGATTTTAAACTTGTTTCTCTATCCCCTGAATTTCTTGTGAACTGGACGTTAGGTCTGATTTGATCAGAAAATTGGTGAACTTCCGGCCAGGGGCAGTGGCTCATACCTGTAATCCCAGCACTTTGGGATGCCAAAGTGGGCGGGTCACTTAGGCCAGGAGTTCAAGACTAGCCTGGCCAACATGGTGAAACCCCATCTCTACTAAAAATACAAAAATTAGCCAGGCGTGCTTGCTCACGCCTGTAATCCCAGCTACTCGGGAGGCTGAGGCAGAAGAATCGCTTGAACCAGGGAGGCAGAGGTTGCAGTAGGCCGAAATCGTACCACTGCACTCCACCCTGGGCAACAGAGGAAGACTCAGTCTAAAAAAAAAAAAGAAAGAAAGAAAACTGGGGAACTTCCTATTAAAAGCACCTAGTGTCAGATTGTTCCACTGTTAGTGAAGCAAAAGTGATGACAGCCAAATTTCTCCATCGTAAAGATACGTCATTCCTTTCGCAGTTCCTAAGTAATCATTGGCTCTAGCCTTTTTAACTATGCTTTAATGCAAACCAATATTTTAATTAAAAAAAATTTTTAAACATTGAGAGGGCACGTAAAACACATCCAAAAAGTAAGAACGGTGAGGTGGAGCAGCTCTACTTTTTATCAGAGAATGATTATAATAATATAGCCATAATAAGCAAAGCATAATGGCATCAGAGTATAAAATACTGGCATTGAAGTAAATTTAAACACACATCCTATAGTAGAAAATGTTAGTTGGAAGGTACCCCAGAAATAAAATTGAGTTCAACTGCCTCACTTTGCAGATGCAAAACCTGAACCTTAATAAATTAAGGCCAGAAAGCATAATTAATTTTTGAGTGCTTACTCTATGCTGGGCATTGTTCTAAGCACTTCACATGATTAACTCATTTAATTCCCCCAATAGCTTTATTGAGGATAGGTTATACTGATTCTACACCCCTCACCCTCTTTTCGGCCAGTGAGAAAACTGAGACGGAGAGAAGTGACTTATCCACGGCCTACAGCTCATAAATTTGGGAGCCGGGATCAGAAGCCAGGAAAACTAACTCCAGAATCTGTGCTTAACTTGTCCTTCCTACCATCTCACAAGCTATATTACTTGTGGCTACATAGCCACACCTACTTAGGAATCAAATTAGGCCCTAGGTTCTCTGAGAACAATTCTACTCTATCCAGAATTCTAAGACTGGAGTGAATTGATTGCTTCTTGCAACCTGGCACATTACTGATTCCAGCATGCACTGGGCTCTCTACATGAGCAGGCAGCTGCTAATTACCTATGATAATGAGGGATGGATAGGCACTGAAGATTCAGCATAGCTTAACACCAAACCCCCTCCCCAAAAAAACCAAAGAAAGCACTTGGCCTTTGGGTATAATATTGTATCAGTTTGCAGTAGATTTGCCTTCTTAATTGTTTTGATAGGATTGCTATTAAAGTCAGTTTCTATTCTCTACACACCCCCAAAACAGCGAGGGACTATGACTGGTGAAAATGCCGTTCCACAGAGGCATCTCTGTGGAAAATGAGAGTGGATTGCAAAAGCTCTTCTCCACCCTGTTCTTTCAGTCCTGCATCCCAAGTCTTGGTCTATGTCTTACTGATTTCCCATGTTAATTATTTTAACCTTGTCCTCAGTAGCCTCCTTTGTCTCTCATTGCCATAGAAACCCATTCTGCCTTAAGAATTGTCTTTCTTGCCTGTTCCTTTGACCCAGGCCCTCTACTTAAGTCCTCCTTTAGCTGCAAATCACCTGCTGAATTAAATCTAAGCTCCTTGATCTTGGCTTCCAGGATGGTCTATAATTTGCTTCTCTGTTTTTCTCCTTTTAGAAATAATACATTCCTGGAGCAGAGGTTAAAGTAGATCACTGTCAACCAAAATGTTAACTGTAATAACTAACATATTTACATAGTACTTAAGAGTTAAGTAAAAACACATCCACCTACATTACCTCATTTAAGGCTCATACTCTGCTATATTGTATATAATTATTTTACATTTATATAAATGCAGATAAAGCAGATAACATGATCAGCATTTTAAGTTCAATAAAACTGGGGCCCAAATAAATTAAATGACTTGCCCTATAAGAATTTATTGGTGCTGAAGCTATATCTTTTTTTTTTTTTTTTTTAAGACAGTTTCACTCTTTTTGCCCAGGCTGGAGTGCAATGGCGCGCCATCTCGGCTCACCACAGCTTCCGCCTCCCGAGTTCAAGCGATTCTCCTGCCTCAGCCTCCCGAGTAGCTGGGATTACAGGCATGCACCACCATGCCCAGCTAATTTTGTATTTTAAGTAGAGACGGAGTTTCTCCATGTTGGTCAGGCTGGTCTCAAACTCCTGACCTCAGGTGATGTGCCCACCTCAGCCTCCCAAAGTGCTGGGATTACAGGCACAAGCCACCACACCTGGCCAAAGCTACATCTTAAACTCTAATCTTCGGGCTCCCAGGCCATGCATGTTATATTATACAATGTGATTAATAATCCTGTATTTATCAAAAGTTTTTTTGTTTCTGTTTTTTTGGTTTACATGCTGTGGCAGGCAGAATTCTAGGATATCCCCCAAGATCTCCTCCTCACCCCACCCCCACAGTACATGACCTACATAACCCCTGGGGCCATGACTATGAAGAAAGATGACTCCCCTGATTCTGTTATGCGGTGTGGCAGAGCTGATTTTTTTTTTTTTTTTTTTTTTTTTGAGACAGAATTTTACTGTCACCCAGGCTGGAGTGCAATGGTGCAATCTCGGCTCACTGCAACCTCCACCTTCTGGGTTCAAGCGATTCTGTACCTCAGCCTCCCAAGTAGCTGGGAAAACAAGAGCACACCATCACACCCAGCTATTTTTTTGTTTTATTTATTTATTTATTTATTTATTTATTTATTTATTTAATTTATTTTGAGACGGAGTCTCACTCTGTAGCCAGGCTGGAGTGCGGTGGTGTGATCTCGGCTCATTGCAACCTCCATCTCCTGATTCACACGATTCTGCTGCCTCAGCCTCCCCAGTAGCTGGGACTACAGGAGCACGACACCACACACAGCTAATTTTTGGATTTTTAGTAGAGACAGGGTTTCACCACGTTGCCCAGGCTTTGTCGAACTCCTGAGTTCAGGCAATCTGCCCGCCCCGGCCTCCCAAAGTGCTAGGATTACAAGTGTGAGCTACGGCGCCCGGCCAAGAGTTGATCTTAAAATAGGGAGATTATCCAGGTGCTCCTGATCTAATCACACGAGCCCTTTAAAAGCAGAGCATTTTTCTCCAACAGTGGCAGAAGAGCAGTTAGAAAGATGTGCTTCAGCTGGCCCGGAAGAAAGCAAACATCCATGTTGTGAACTACCAATAAATAGGGCTCATGTGGGAAGGACTTGAGAGTGACCCCTAGGAGCTGAGGGTGGCCACCACTAACAGCACACAACAAAACAAGGAACTCGATCCCACAACCGCCAGGAACTGATTTCTGCCAACAAGAATGAGTTAGGAGATGGATTTTTCTCCAGAGCCTCCTATGAGATTTCAGTCTTGTCATACCCTGGGCAGAGAACCCAGACACTCGGTAAATTACCAAGGATTACAAAATATCTCCCCAGGAGAGTGTTTTGTGGGGGTGAGAGGATACGGTTTAAAGAAAAGTTTTGAGTGTGAATGTTTTCAGAGAGTCCAAGAACTCTCCATTAGCTAGTCTCACTATTACCTAACGTTTTAAACGCCCTATCACTCTTTCACTTAAAGTAGCTGTCCCCGGGAAGCTTTTGTATTTTGTACCCCTCCTTGGGGAATGGGACTGAGTAAGGAATGTAATAAAGCGGCCTAAAAGGCATCTCCTTGTATCTTTGATATTTTGCCTAGGGAACGCCCTATCATGTCGCATATAAGCGATCGAGTGATGCATTCGTTGCTAGCTGAAGAGATTATTCCTTGATAACCGCTTGGTCTTGTCAGAATAGAAACGAACGGGTACTCCTGTTCAAAGAACTACAAATCCCAGAAGGCCTTTCGGCCAGAGCGCCTGCGCATCTCGCGCTCCTTCCTTTCCGCTCCCCATCATCTGGAAAGACCCGCCCAGCGGTGCTGTCGCTCGCGCTGGAAGAAGCGGAAGAAGATGGCGCTCACCAGGTGGGTTGTTGATTGGGGTCCTCGATACGGAAGGGTCTGGGAGTACCAATCTTTTTCATTTCTCTTCCCATACCCTCTGGGCGGTGACCTGACCCGGGGCACAGAATGACGTGGGCCAAGACTACTGCTACGCCCTCCCGCTGGCCGCCGCTACGACCAGGCCTAGTGGAAGCTGGGGTCTTTCAGCAGTTTCCCGGGTTTAGTTCACCCGCTCACCAAGGCCGAATGCCGCGGCGTGGCCTCAGACACCGAAGAGTGCGTTTTTCGCGTAAGCATCTTGCGGGGAGCTGACAGCGCTCCATCAGGTCCGCGGCTTGGGCGAACGAGATGGGGTTGGTGACGGTAGTGGCTTATTTGGGCGGAGTGAAGCGCGCGGGCTGCGACTGCGCGGCTTTCCGGCCGTTTGCCTGTGGTGGCCTCTCTCCTTTCGCTGTCCACTGGGTGTCCCGAAACAAGGATTCCTGAAAAAAGAGGCCCGGAGCTGAACAGAGATTTAAATGAGCCACAGTAGTGGCCGCCGTCTGCTGATATGCGCCACTGCTCCTCATTTTAACTTCGGAGCTTAGAATTTCTTCCGTAGATAGAACCACCTCAGAGTTTTGCTGTTTCCGGTTACCTTAGTAACCGACTGTAAAGTGCTCCACGCCTTTAAGAAAAAGATGCTTTTCAGTGGGAGAGCCCGAGAAGTTACGCTACTCATACTAGTCTCCAACCTTGCTGCCCCATCTTAAGTGGAAAAACTTTCCATGCGAACTCAACAGGAAAAGGTTAGTGTTCAGGAAGGTTGTAGAGAAAGTAATCCTTTTAGGACATCAGCTTGAGTTCTCTTAACACCCTTCATTCTTTTCACGCATGTTTTTTTTTCTGGCTGATGACAGTATGAATCCAAAAGTTTTAATCAAAAAATTATTTTGGGAATTATTGTTGGTGCCTTGCTCTGTCATGGGGATTGTGTACACAGAAGAAAATCTGTCTTTGGCAACAGGGAAGATGGAGGTCCAAGGTATACAGACATAAAACAATTACAGAACACAAAATGTGCATTTGTGTAATACTAACCTTAGTGCAAAAAGAATTAGATGGAATAAGTTATGTGGGCTGGAGAGTTTTCTTCCCCTCCTCCTTTCTAAAAATTTTTTTGCTTTTTTTTTTTTAAAACTTTATTTTTTGAGATGGGGTCTTGCTGTGTTGGCCAGGTTGGTCTTGAACTCTTGGCCTCAAGCAGTCCTCCTGTCTCAGCCTCCGAAAGTGCTAGGATTACAGGCATGAGCCACCATGCCCGGCATTGGAAATTTTTTTAAAAAAAACTAGAAATGGGGTGTTACTACGTTGGCCAGAGTGGTCTCCAACTCTTGGCCTCCATCAGTCTTCTCACCTAGGCCTCCCAAAGTGCTAGGATTGCAGGCATGAGCTACCATGCCCAGCCAAGAGTTTTCTTTAGTAAATGTTACAGGCAGCAAACATTTGAGTGCTCCCCAGGTGTGAGACACTGTGTCATAGACTAGTAAAGTTATGAGAGGAGACTGTGGAAAAGGTGGAATTTGAAATGGACACACAAGAAAAATTTCTAGAGATGTCATGGGTATTTTTTATTTATTTAATTTTATTTTCTGATACAAGGTCTCACTCTTGCCCAGGCTAGAGTGCAGTGGCCCAATCACAGCCCACTGCAGCTTCAACCTCCCAAGGCTCAGGTGATCCTCCTGCCTCAGTGCCGGAGAATAGCTGGGACTCTAGACGCTTGCCATGATGCCCAGTTAATTTTTGTGTTTTTTTTAGTAGAGGTGGGGTTTTGCCATGTTGCCCCGCCTGGTCTTGAACTGGGCTTAACTGATCTGATCTACCCATCTCAGCCTCCCACAGTGCTGGCATTACTGGCATGAGCCACCACATCATCTGGCCTGTCATGGGTATTGTGTGCTTAAAATTGCAGTGGCAGAATGTGATCTTTAAATGGCCAGTCTTGAGGACCCCAGAGCTTTCCATACCTACCATCTGGTGTTCCTCAGTATTCTTTATAATATCCTTTAAGTCAGTAAACACATTTCCCTGAGTTCTGTGAGCTGCCCTAGCAAATTAATTGAACCTGAGGATGAGGTCATGGGAACCCTGGTTTGTAGTCAGTTGGCCAGTGGCCTGGACCTACTATTGGCATCTGAAGTAAGGGCAGTCTTGTGGGACTGAGCCCTCAACCTGTAACATCTGACAGTATCTCCAGGCAGATAACATCAAAATTGAATCAGAGGACACTTGACTGGGGTCCAGTAGACAGTTGATAGCTTGCTTGATATGTGGGGAAAAACCATCACACATCTGGTATCAGAAGTGTTGTGTGTTGTTAATTGTTGAGTGAAATAATAGGAGAAACTGAGTTTGTTTTAATTTTATACTCTATCCACATGGAGCTTACATTTTAATGGGACAATTCTAATGGGACAGAATTCTAATTAGCTTACATTCTAATGGGACAGAATGAGTAAAATCATAATGCAATTTCAGGTAATACATGCTAGGAATAAAATAAAGACAGGGTTAGAGAGTGACTCAAAGTTTGGGGTCAAGTGGCTATTTTGGGTAAGGTGGTCAGAAAACAGCTCTAGAGAGAGGTAACTGAGCAGAGACATGAGTGCTAAGATGCAAGCTGTTGAAAGATCTGGGGCTACTCTAGGCATACTGCCTATGGGATGGCCCTGCTCCGCAAGGAGCAGTCAAAAAAGAAAATATCTGGAGAAGAATTTTCTATAAAAGCATATGAAAATTTATTCTTTTTTTGAGGCAGAGTCTCACTCTCACCCAGGCTGGAGTGCAGTGGAGCAATCTCAGCTCACTACAAACTCCACCTCCCAGGTTCAAGTGATTTTCCTGTCTCAGCTGGGATTACAGGCGTCCGCCACCACGCCCAGCTAATTTTCGTATTTTTAGTAGAGACAGGGTTTCACTATGTTGGCATGGCTGGTCTCAAACTCCTGGCCTGAAGTAATCCACCTGCCTTGGCCTCCCAAAGTGTTGGAATTACAGGTGTGAGCCACCTCGCCCCGCCGGAAAAATTGTGATTGATTGATTGCGATAGATAGATTAGATAGGTAGGTAGGTAGGTAGGTAGGTAGATTAGATAGATAGATAGATAGATAGATAGATAGATAGATAGATAGATAGATAGATAGATAGATAGATAGATTTTATGGCAGAAGGAATAGCCAATGTAAAGATCCTGAGATGGCTTGTTTAAGGAAAGATAAGATGGCTGTAGTGAAATGAAGATGGTGAATGCCGGGGAAGAGTGTATTTATTTCTCCTACATTTAAGGAGCTCCAGCTGTGAGCTAGAAGTCTTGGAGCATTAGGGATGAAAGAAGCATAAGATGTGATTCCTGCAGAGCTGCTCACAGTCTCATGAAAACAGAATAGTTAAATGAGTAGATGATTGCAATACAGTAAGATAATGTAGTAGTAGTGGTATATAGAGCGTTTTAGGGGAGCATAGAGACAGGCAGTTAACCCAAACTGGAAGAGTCATGGAACAGCCCTAAAATAATCAAACATACAGAACCTGTATTGAAAGTGTCTACATACTATACCAACTGGTTCATGGATTTCTCATTTAATACTTATAAGAACCTTATGAAGTAGGTACTCTTATGAACTATTATTACAGATGAGAAAACAGATTCAGAGAGGTAAGTAGCTTATCCAGGTTAATAAGTGGCATAGGTCAGATCTGAATTCTGAGCCTAGCCATCACTTACCTCCCCAGACTGGATTAGATCCCTCTCATGTAGACTGTCATAGCATCTGTATTTTTCCATCATAACTTAATATAATGTATAATTATAGATTTGTGTGATTTTTTTTGGTGTCTATCTCTGCAAGACTGTAAGCTGTCTTTCTCCATTTATAGTCTCATGCCTAGCATAGGGCTTGTACCCAAATAATAAATATTTTTGAATAATTAATAAGCACTGCTACTTAGGTATGCTTACTATCCAAGAATCACAAAGGAACTAAGGTTATTTTCTCCATATTCATCCATCACGATCCTTTTGTAATATTTCGGAGTATCACTATAATACTTTAATACTTAAAAGTTATTAAGAACAGTTTAGTAGAAAGGTTACCTTGACTAAAGAATAAGCTGCATCTTCAGGGCTTCTGCTTTGATTCTTTGGCCTCTAAGTTTTTCGTTGTTGTTGTTGTTGTTTGTTTGAGATGGAATTTTGCTGTTGTTGCCCAGGCTGGAGTGCAATGGAGCAATCTTGGCTCACTGTACCCTCCACCTACCGGGTGCAAGTGATTCTCCTGCCTCAGCCTCCCGAGTGGCTGGGATTACAGGCGCACACCAGCACTCCTGGCTAATTTTGTATTTTTAGTAAGGACAGGGTTTCACCATGTTGGTCAGGCTGGTCTTGATCTCCTGACCTCAAGTGATCCACCCACCTCGGCCTCCTACAGTGCTGGGATTACAGGTGTGAGCCACCATGGCTGGTCTGGCCTCTAAGTTTTAAATTTCATTGTAGATACCCTTGGCACTTAAATATGTAACTTGTGTTTGTTTTGTCCACCTCTTTGTTACATTCAGTTTTAATCCTAGTTCTTTTGTATTTACACTGAATTAGTTTAAGGAGCATAAGGGTAAAAATGTTAAAAACAAGGAGTAGCCAGGCATGGTGGCTCATGCCAGTAATCCCAGTACTTTGGGAGACTGAGGCTGATGGATCACTTGAGGTCAGGAGTTCGAGACCAGCCTGACCAACGTGGGCCAACATGGCAAAAACCAGTCTCTACTAAAAATACAAAAAATAGGGATGTGGTGGCATGCACCTGTAATCCCAGCTACTCTGGAGGCTGAGGCATGAGAATCACATGAATCCAGGAGACAGAGGTTTCAGTGAGCCGAGGTTGCGCCACCGCACTCAAGGCTGGGCGACAGAACGAGACTCTGTCTCAAAAAAAAAAAAAAAAGGAGTATAAGAATAGCAAGTATATACTGGACAGTTTATCCCTGAAGTATTAGGAATGTTTACTTGTTTGTTATAAGAAATATGGAAACAGGCTGGGGGTAGTGGTTCACACCTGTAATCCTAGCACTTTGGGAGGCCAGAGCGGGCAGATCACCTGCGGTCAGGAGTTCGAGACCAGTCTGGCCAACATGGCGAAACCCTGTGTCTACTAAAAATGCAAAAATTAGGCGGGTGTGGTGCTGCACATCTGTAATCCCAGCTACTTGGGAGGGTGAGGCAGGAAAATCACTTGAACCCAGGAGGTGGAGGCTGCAGTGAGCCGAGATGGTGCCACTGCACTCCAGCCTGGGTGACACAGAGAGACTCTGTCTCAAAAAAAAAAAGGAAAGAAATATGGAAATATGGAAGCATGGCCAGGTGTGGTGGCACACGCCTGTAATTCCAGCACTTTGGGAGGCCAAGGTCAGCAGATCACTTGAGGTCGAGTTCAAGACCAGTCTGGCCAACATGGTGAAACCCCATCTCTACTAAAATTGCAAAAATTAGCCTAGTGTGGTGGCGCATGCTTGTAATCCCAGCTACTTGGGAGGCTGAGGGAGGAGAATCACTTGAACCCAGGAGGCAGAGGTTGCAGTGAGTGGAGATGGCACCACTGTACTCTAGCCTGGGCAACAGAGTGAGACTCTTTCTCAAAAAAAAAAAAAGGAAATATGGAAGCATAAATGCTTAAGAGTTTGTCTGTTATGTGAAATATCTGTTAATTTTTTATTCTGGACATCATTTGCTGTTGTCCTAGTCAAATGTTTTTACTGTGTATCTTTGAGTACTTCCGTCTTCCACATATTATAAAATGACTAGTATTGAGTACTACCATAAATCATTGAAAAATCTGCTCTTTTGCTGAAAAGTAAAAGCATTTTAGGAAAAATTGTCTCTGTGGCCAAGTTGCAGTGGTCAAATTAAACATAAGAGTTTTTAAAATTTCTGACTTTTATTATCTTTGCTTATAGCTTTTTACCTGCACCTACTCAGCTATCTCAGGACCAGCTTGAGGCTGAAGAAAAGGCAAGATCCCAGAGATCACGGCAGACCTCACTGGTCTCCTCCCGAAGAGAACCTCCCCCGTACGGATACCGGAAAGGCTGGATACCTCGGTTATTAGAGGTACGTATGGATCTTAAGTTTATATTTATTAAATTGTGCTGAAATTTATTATAGCACACTATAACATAAATGTTAGAACCTCTGATTATGAATGTCAGTGTGATAGAAATTCTGGTTATGCGCTCTCAAGATGTATATTTCCCTCAGAAGATGTATCATTTTCTTTTTGCTTATTATCTATCACCGCTTTGTGGTCACTAGAGAACTGTACCATTTGTCTATTCCTATATCAAACTATTAAATATTTACAAGAAAACTAACATTTTATAAATCCAGGAATTATGGAAAATAATGGGAAAGTAAAAGATAAGAGAGATGAAAGTGGATTTCATGTTTGAGCTCCTCCTCCTCCTCCTCCCCTCCAATAATACCACATAACCCTGAAGAGACAACTTTCCTTCAGGGAAAACTCCAGTAGCACTTCCTTTGCTGATTTCTTTCTGTTCACCTGTTTTCTTATCTTTAATTTGAGAATGTTAATATATATCTGATATATAGATTAAATATATTTTTGCGGGTATAAGAGACAAAATTTGGTTGATTTGAAGGCAGTGAGGGAGAAGGAACCATTTGGAATAGCCCTTTCTATCTCTAGCTTGTTGCCAAAGAACAAGCTTCTGGTCGGACACAGTGGTTCACACCCGTAATCCCAGCACTTTGGGAGGCTGAGGCGGGCGGGTCACCTGAGGCCAGGAGTTCGAGACCAGCCTGACCAACATGGAGCAACCCCATCTCTACTAAAAACACAAAATTAGCCAGGCGTGGTGGCGCATGCCTGTAATCCCAGCTACTCCGGAGGCTGAGGCAGGAGAATCCCTTGAACATGGGAGGCGGAGGTTGCGGTGAGCCAAGATTGAACCATTGCACTCCAGCCTGGGCAACAACAGCAAAACTCCATCTCAAAAAAAATAAAAAATAAAAAGAACAAGTTTCCTTGGCAGCACCTATTCTAATTACTCAGGATCCTTTACATTAATTAATTAATTTTATTTTTTATTTTTGGGATGGAATCTCGCTCCGTTTCCCAGGCTGGAGTGCAGTGGTGCGATCTTGGCTCACTGCAACCTTCGCCTCCTAGGTTCAATCGATTCTCCTGCTTCAGCCTCCCAAGTAGCCAGGATTACAGGCATACACCACCACGCCCAGCTAATTTTTTGTATTTTTAGTAAAGACAGGGTTTCACCATGTTTGCTAGGCTGGTCTTGAACTCCTGACTTCAGGTGATCCGCCTGCCTCGGCTTCCCAAAGTGCTAGGATTACAGGCGTGAGCCACCGCACCTGGCCTACATTAATTTAATATATATTTCTTTCCCTGATTCTGGGGCAGCCTTCCCATGCTTGACCACTTTCTTCACTAGGGAGAAAAGCAAACATCTGAGACATATATTTCCTCCTCAAGACCTCCTCCACTTTTATCAAGCCTTTTTCTTCTCTCTCTCCCAGTATTCTTTCTGATTCCTGCATATTTTGCTTCTTCATGTCCCAAGGACTGTATCTGCCCTATTAAAAATCTGAAGTGCCTGTATCATTCCCAGTTATTTTCATTTTTATCACTTTTTTTTTTTTGAGACAAACTCTCACCCTGTCACCCAGGCTAGAGTGTAGGAGTGCGATCTCAGCTCACCACAACCTCTGCCTCAGCCTCTTAAGTAGCTGGGATTATAGGCGCGTGTCACCATACCTGGCTAATTTTTGTGTTTTTAGTAGAGACAGAGTTTCGCCATGTTGGCCGGGCTGGTCTCGAGCTCCTGACCTCAAGCAATCCACCTGCCCTGGCCTCCCAACGTGCTGGGATTACAGGTGTGAGCCACCACACCCAGCCATCATCCCATCACTTTTCTTTTTTCTGTCCTTACTGGTTATGATTTTTACTTCACAAGTATGAAGGGCTCATGCCTTTTTTCACATACCTTCAAGTAGTGGTCATAGTATTCATTGAATTGATAGTTGTAGCTTAGAGCCCTACCAGAAGCCATCTGTATTCTCAGTCTCTTCCATGTCTCATCACCCTGGCTACCAGCATTTTGTTTTTTGTTTTGTTTTGTTTCTTTGAGACAGAGTCTTGCTTTTTCACCATGCTGGAGTACAGTGGCGTGATCTCGGCTCACTGCAACCTCACCTCCCGGGTTCAAGCAGTTCTCTGCCTCAGCCTCCCGAGTAGCTGGGATTACAGGCGCCTGCCACCATGCCCAGCTAATTTTTTTGTGTTTTTAATAAAGATGGGGTTTCACCATCTTGGCCAGGCTGGTCTTGAACTCCTGACCTCGTGATCCACCTGCCTCAGCTTCCCAAAGTGCTGGGATTACAGGTGTGAGCCACCGCGCCTGGCCCACACTCTTTAATAGAGTTTATAAGAGGAACACCCAACTAGATCATATCTTGTCCTATGTATTTCAAAAAACCCACATGTAGGTTTTTTTGTTGCTTTTTTGTCAGTTTTCCTCTGGTGCTTATGAATGCTGGTGTGTGAAGGCCAGTCATATTGCAATTATTAAGAGATTTTTGTTGCTTTTGTTCTCTCTGATAGTGTAATTTGTGGGAAGCAGAGTAAGATGAAAGATTATCAAAGAGTCTTACCTGGGGCAAAAAAGTAGTGATTGGCATCATCTAATAGAGCAGTTGAGTGTCTCTGTTGAGGCATTATAAATATTGTTTGGTCTGTCAGTACATTGCACAATGAGGGTGACAGGCATCACCTTACATAGAATAAATCTCATCCATGCATTTCAGCATTAGGATACTTGGTTGCTGTTAGATTTTTAGATTCTTACTTGACTATCAGTGGTTTCATATATCCTGGTGAAACAGAACAGTTTATTTGAAAATCAAGTAGAAATGGCCAGCTAATCTGGAAATGCTATGGATGCTGCTTGAGGGGAGTGAATGTTCTGTGGAAGAAGGCATTTTGTTCTAGTTTTCAAAATAAAAGCTATGATTTTCTGGCAAGCTTAATGACCACATAATGCTACAGCTACAGTTCTGAAGTACTTATTATAGTTGAAAAACTCTAGCAAATCCAAGCATGTGTCAGATTGATGGCTTGGGTACGGGAAGCACTTTTCTTAGGAATGCTTTAACTCTTTCTCATTTACAAGAAAATGTCTCTCAGCTTTATTCTCTTGGTTTTCAAAAACTTCAAACATCTCTGTAGCAAATAAGCATATTGTACTTAGGAACTCATATATCTTAGATCTAATGGAGTATTAAAGAGGTCTTGTAAAAGTGAATATTTTCTTTTTTTTCATCAAACCCCCTCTAAATGATTAATTTTAATTTGTGTTTTCTATCATTTCTTAATACTACTCATTTGGCTGTTTTGAGCTAAAAGAAAGGTATTTCATAGTAGTAGAAAATACAAAGCATTTCGGAGTCTCAAAAGATCTGGGTTCAGGTGCTGCATATAATACCTGTGAGATCTCAGGAACATCGCTTAATTTTTCTAAACCTGAATGTTTCCATTTAAAATAAAAGGATGTTAAAGAGTTACAAGGATTAAATGAGATAATACATGTGTGAATCATGTTTAAAGTATACTAAGCAAATACTACTAAATTTTTTTAAACTACTTAAAAATTATACTTGATCCTCATGTTTATTTGATAAACCTTTTTAAAATACTACATTTCATCAGCAAACTTTATTTAGCTTGTTCTACTTTAGCAGTCTCAGTTCTCTCTCCTAAATAATTATGTATAATCACTACTAGAAATGTAGTAAACTCATTTCTGGATCTTTCCTATTGTATTCATTTGCTTCTCACATAACAATGAATAAATAATATGTTAATAAAATCTGATTCCAAGAAAAAATCTTTTATTTTTCTGCCCCAGGTATAGCTTTACCTGTTCCTCACTAAAATATGTATTTATATGCTAAAATATATACACATATATTTTGTGTTGTCCTGGCCATTTTGCTTAGTTTCGTCCTGCATATATGAAATCCACATTTTCTTGCTGTAGCCTGTAAGTCCCTTCATGATCTGGTGTTTTTTACTCATGTAACTTGTGCCTCAAGCTCTGCTGTCCTTATTAAGCTGTTAGCCCCACTGAATTCTCATTTCCTAAAATATGCCAAGCTCCTTCTTGCAGCAGGGCCTTCGCATTGGCTATTTGATCCATCTAGAAAATGCTTCCCGTGTGTGTGTGTGTGTGTGTGTGTGTGTATACATATATATATATATATTCCCATGACTGCTTTCTAATCATTCAGGCTTCAGCTCACATGTTACTTCTTCACAAACACTGTCCCCACCCACCCTGTCAAAAGTAGCCCCTTTTCCCAGTCTTTTTCTTTTGTATTACCTTCATGGTACTTAGCACAAGCCAAAGAATGTGTTTTTTTATATCTTTACCTACTAGGATGTAAACTCCACAAGAGGCAGGGACCTCTGCTGTATCTCTAGCATCTAGCATACTAAGGACTCAACAATTACTTGTTGAATGAATGCATATATCATGAATGTCAAATGATGATTAACTATTTTATTTAACTACTTCTAATGTGTAGGATTTTGGAGATGGAGGTGCTTTTCCAGAGATCCATGTGGCCCAGTATCCACTGGATATGGGACGAAAGAAAAAAATGTCGAATGCGCTGGCCATTCAGGTGGATTCTGAAGGAAAAATTAAATATGATGCAATTGCTCGACAAGGACAGTCAAAAGACAAGGTAATCCTCTCATGTTTTCCCTCAATGATAAATATTTTAGGAAACATTTTAAATTTTGTGGACACGATAACATCTCTTGCTGTTTGAATTATGTTAAAAGTAGCAATGCCTGGGCATGGTGGCTCGTACCTATATTCTCAGCTATTTGGGAGGCAGAGGCAGGAGGTTTGATTGAGCCCAAGAGTTTGAGGATACAGCGAGCCACTGCACTCTTGCTTGGGTGGCAATACCTTGTTTTAAAGGGGGAAAAAAGTACATTTTAAAACAGTTACTTTATATTACTAACATTCTAAAACTGCCAGTAAATTTTTTAAAATCTGCAACCCCAGAGCCTTACCATCAACTTTTAATTTCTCCTGTAGTTTCTTCTAGTTTTTCCTATCGTCTTGACTGATTTCCTCCATGTACTTAGAGTACTTAGGTATTTAATAGTTCATTTGAATATAATAAATTACACAAACTTCTTTTGCCCTAGATTAAGTACAAAACTAGCATTTGCTATCCAGATTTAGGATGGCCCTGCTACGAAGTAATCCATAGGCCAAAAATAAAATTTGCTTAAAATAATCTCATCACAGAACAGCTACACTCAGGGCCAAGGAACTATTTTTAAGAAGACCTAGTTTTTTCTTCTTGTAAATAAATACTCAAGATAGAAGTGAAAGATTTCTTTAGAACTGATGATGTTTGGAAAAATACTTGAGAGCTTTCAGTACCTGTCATTTGCCTCTCTCTCCCCCCCACACTTTTTCAATTTACCCTCTAAAATAGCACTAACAGCCCATCCTTTGCTTCTGCATCATGGCTGCTGAGCTTTGGGGGAAGACAATTATGCAATCATGCAGATTTATATCTCCTATTTCAGCTCAGCTCCCTTGGTACTCCCGCCAAACTTTAATTCCTACTCCTTTCATCCCATCTCATCCTTAGCAGGTGATTCCCCCATCTATTTGCATATAAAGACTATTGGAAGAAAATTGTCAATTTTCTTCATCCTGTACTTGTCTTTTTTCCTTGACTTTTGTTTTTGCACAAAATGCCTTCTTCTGTCTAAGCCTAATTTTTTTTATTTTATTTTTTATTTGTTTTTTTTGAGACAGGGTCTTGTTCTGTTGCCCAGGCTGGAGTGCAGTGGCACGATCATGGCTCACTGAAGCCTCGACCTCCTGGGCTCAAGCAATCCTCCCACCTCAGCCTCTCGAGTGGCTGAGACCACAGGTGTGCATCACTATGCCCGGCTAATTTATTATTTTTTTGTAGAGGTGGGATATCCCTATGTTACTCAAGCTGGTCTTGAACTTTTGGGCTCAAGCAATCCTCCTGCTTCCGCCACCCAAAGTGCTGGGATCACAGGCGTGAGCCACTCACCTGGATCTACACCTGATCTTGCCATATGTATTCTGGATCTCAATCCCTTCCCTCTTCCTCTATGAACCTTACCTACTAGTTAATCTTCTCAACAGTTCTTCACCCCTCCTCTTCTAACGGCTCTTTCTTGCTAGCATTTGAATGTGCTTGTTTTTCTTGTCATTTGTTTGTTTGTGTATTCTTTTTTAGATTGTAGTGCCATGGCACCCTCATAGTTCATTGCAACCTTGAACTATTGGGCTCAGACGATCATCCTACCTCAGCCCCCCGAGTAGCTGGGACTACAGGCGCCTGCCACCATGCCCGGCTAATTTTTTGTATTTTTAGTAGAGATGGGGTTTCACCGTGTTAGCCAGGCTTGTCTCGATCTCCTGACCTCGTGATCCACCCGCGTCGGCCTCCCAAAGTGCTGGGATTACAGGCGTGAGGCCGCCTGGCCTTTCTTATCTTTTGAAAGATAGGCTTTTCCCTGAGTACCTACTCTCAATGTTCCGTCTAGCTACCACCTAATTTTCTTCACTTTTTTCAGGAGTTGTTTTTGCCCTCTCTATTTTTTCACTTTCCTTTCACTCTTCAGTTCACTACAAAATGGCCTCACCTAAACCAGTTTGATGAGGTGCTCTCTGGCAAAAGTCTCAACACATTTTTTTACAGCACATTCTCTTTATATGTATTTTTTCTTTTAATCATTCTGTGACTCTAACCAAAAAACACAGCACATTCTCTTTAACTAATGTAATTTATTTGCCACTCATATGCTGATGACTGTTCAATCTGTGTTTCATTCTCTGCTTGGCTGTAGGTCCTTATATCTTACTGTCTACAAGGGCAAGTGTATCTAGATTTCCCTAAAGTGCTACTTAAATCCAAACCTAAATACATAATTTTCCACTTAGTCTACCTGCTATTTGTCTAACTCAGTAAGTGATAGTGATATTTTCCTAATTGTTTATGCTGAAAGCCTGGGAGTCATTTTTTTCTTACTATTATATTGATTTTTTTAAAAAAAAATTATACAAATAGGCTGGGCGTGGTGGCTCATGCCTATAATCCTAGCACTTTGGGAGGCTGAGGCGGGTGGATCACGAGGTCAGGAGATTGAGAGTATCCTGGCTAACACAGTGAAACCCCGTCTCTATTAAAAACACAAAAAATTAGCTGGGCATGGTGGTGGGTGCCTGTAGTCCCAGCTACTCGGGAAGCTGAGGCAGGAGAATGGTGTGAACCTGGGAGGCAGAGCTTGCAGTGAGCTAAGATGGCACCACCGCACTCCAGCCTGGGCAACAGAGCAAGACTGTCTCAAAAAAAAAAAAAAAAATTATACAAATAATATATTATGGTAAAAGATACCATAAGTATGTATCACAAGTATATACAGTCCTGCCCGCTTTTCTCCTACTTTACTTCCCAGAGGTAACTGCTGTTACTACAGTGATGTATATAATTCCAAATTTTTATTATGGATTTAGATATTTATGTATATCCTCATTTTACGTATACATACAAACTTAGAAACTTTTGTTTACATGAATGGAATTTTAATGCCCATAACTTCCTTTGACTTGCTTTTTTTTTTTTTTTACTTAACACATTTGACAATTTTTGTTAGTACATATAGGTCTGTTTCATTTTTTTTAAATTAATCTATATAGGATTCCATGGCGTGGTTATCTGCTAGTTTTCTTAAGCATTGGTGGTTTTTAGTTTTACAAACAAATGTATTCAAGATCCACATACAAACATCTTGTTGAACATGAGTATTTGTTTAAAATAAATTCTTAGATGTGGACTTACTGGCTCAGAGGCTATTCAGATTTCACATGTGACACATACTGCCCATATGTTCTCTCTGCTTAGCAATCATTCTATTTCTTGTTTCCCTCAGACCTTCCATCTATTTAGTCTCTGTGAACGATCTTATTTCCTTAACACTTCTCAAGTATATTCCCTTCTCTGCTACTTAGTTCAGGCCGTTTTCATTTCTTGCTTGATTTACTGCAGCCAAGCCTGCAACCATCTCGTTGCCATTTGTCTTGCTGGCATGAACAAACAAATTCATCCATGTTTGTTTGTCTTTCTCTCTCATCATGTATATACACATACACGCAAGTGTGCACAATTAGAATCTTTCTATGGCTTCCATGGTCTTTAGGGTAAGCACTAAGCTGCTATGGCATGCTTGCCCCTTACTCACTTTTCTGGGCTAGCTTTGACTCTCATGATCAGAATACTGAAATCCAAAAATAAACAGTTCAGTTTTAGCCATTCTGTTTGTTTTCACTATAAAATAAATACTATTATAGGTGTTCTTGTTTGTTTTCGAGACGAGTCTTGCTCTGTCACCCAGGCTGGAGTGCAGTGGCACAATAACAGCTTGCTGCAGCCTTGAACTCCTCAGCTCAAGTGATCCTTTCACCCCAGCCTTCTGAGTAGTTGGGACTACAGGTGCACACCACCACACCCGGCTAATTTTTTGTAGTGACAGGGTTTCACCTTGTTGCCCAGGCTGGTCTCAAACTCCTGAGCTCAGGTGATCTGCCTGCTTTGGCCTCCCAGAGTGCTAGGATTACAGTTGTGTGCCACCGCCCCCAGCCAAGGTGGTTGTTAAGAAGAAAAAAACTTTTTTTCTGAGACCGAATCTCACTTTGTCACCCAGGCTGGAGTGCAGTAGGGCAATCTCAACTCACTGCAACCTCAGCCTTCCCAGTTCAAGCAGTTCTCCTGCCTCAGCCTTCTCAGTAGCTGGGATTACAGGCGCCCGCCACCAGGCCCAGCTCGTTTTTGTCTTTTTAGTAGAGATGGGTTTCACCATGTTGGTTAGGCTGGTCTTGAACTCCTGACCTCAAGCAGTCCACCTGCCTTGGCCTCCCAAAGTGCTGGGATTACAGGCATGAGACACCATGCCCAGCCAAGAAGAAAAAACATTCAAGCATTCCCTATAAATATTTGCCATGGGGAACTACTTGTAGTTCCCATAATATGACACATTCTCTCTTGAGACTTCCCATGGATATTCTTTTTCCTAGAAAGTTCTACCCTTATTCATTCTCTGGCTTAATTCTATTGCTTTCCATTCTCAGCTCACTCTTCACTATTCCAGGGTGTTGTCCTGGACCTTCCCTGGCTAGACTAAGTGTCCCTCTTCTCTACTCCTAATGTTTGTCATAGCAGTCTTCACCTTTTGTTGTAATTATCTGTTCACTCATAATCTATATCATCTGACTATAATGTTTTTAAGGGCGGGGATTATATATTTATATTTTCGTCTTTGGTGCCTTACTTACTGCCTGAAAGTTTGACACATAAGGCATCCACCAGTGTTTGTTCAGCGAATAATAGTGGTTTTCATTGTATAACACAAAACCACTTCTGAAGCCAGTGAGGAAGTATAGTCCACCCTGCAAAAGGAAAATTAGGCCCCTATACATGGAGAACATACACTGGAAATTTACTCTATACCATGGAGGCCTTCACTTGACTTCAGTTGCCTTTGTTTTGGTGCATCTCTCCCTGGGGGTAATCACTCTTCTTTATTGGTATGTGCTTCCTCTCCAGTCCCATTTGGTAGGAAAAAAACAACATCTAAGGGCAACAATTTGGCATTGGTAGGTTGTGTTATTTTGAATGAAATACAGCTTTGGTCCATTTTGCATTATATTTCAAGAGTGGAAACAAAGAGTTTTATCTGATTTCTAGGGAATGATGTTTAAATCACTGTCTGTATTGGTGATTATTTTGTATTCAAAATAGAGTAGAACTGTTCAGACTGAACTATCTATTTTTGGAGTTTAGTATCTTCGCAAAATAAGGTCTCCAAAGCATTGTTCCTTATTTTTTCTTTTTTTCTTTTCTTTTTTTTTGAGATAGAGTCTTGCTCTGTTGCCCAGGCTGGAGTGCAATCTTGGCTCACTGCAACCTCTGCCTCCCAGATTTAAGTGATTCTTCTGCCTCACCATCCCATGTAGCTGGGATTACAGGCGCACACCACCACACCCAGCTAATTTTTTTGTACTTTTAGTAGAAACAGGGTTTCACTATGTTGGCCAGGCTGGTCTTAAACTCCTAACCTCAGGTGATCCCCCCCCACCTTGGCCTCCCAAAGTGTTGGGATTACAGGCATGAGCAACTACGCCTGGCCAGATCGTTCCTTTTGTCTATAATGCAGCCACTAGAAACGAACCCCAAACTGGGACCACTCTCAGGTTTATATCTTTTTGTTTGTTTGTTTTCTAGAAGCGGATAGATTCATGCATGAAGTTTGGAATGCATTGAGTAATTCAACATTAATCAAGTAACTATTACATGCCATTGGCATTGGGGGAGCACTTTGTTTAGGACCGTCTTCAGCATTGTACAATGTTTAGCATAAGTGGCACTACCTGTAAATCCCAGTAGTGTCCCAATCCTACCCCCGTTGTCTTAACTAGAAAACACCTCACACATTTACAAAGGCACTGGGAGAGAGGAGTTAGAGGTGGCAGTGATGCCCTGTTTGACAATCACTGATTTTCCTGTTTTAGAAGAAATAGAAATGGACTGCATAATATATAAAATAGGATTTAAAAAATGTGTTATTCCAGAGACTGAACAGGTTATTGGATTTATGAATTTGGACTAAGATTTCTGATTTGCTTCCGAGAGGTCTGGTATTCTTCAGAAACCAGGGAGTTCGCACTGAAATATTAATAGTGAATGAGTAAGAATGGAAAATGCTAGGTGTTAGGTATAAGAGGTGAGAAGAATCAGGGAAGATTCTAAGACGTAATATTCTAGGACAAGTCTAAGGCAATTGATCTCTACATGTGAAGTAAGTACTGTGTATACGACTTCCTAGTCATACAAAATTGGAAATGAAAAAGTTTTTTTAGTGTAAATCTTGATACAACCAAATGCTTTTTTTTCCTAATTATGAAAGTGATAAATCTCTTTTTTTTTTTTTTTTTTTTTGAAACGGAGTTTTGCTCTTGTTGCCCAGGCTGGGGTGCAATGGCGTGATCTCAGCTCACCGCAACCTCCGCCTCCTGGGTTCAAGTGATTCTCCTGCCTCAGCCTCCCAAGTAGCTGGGATTACAGGCATGCGCCACCACGCCTGACTAATTTTGTATTTTTGGTAGAGACGGGGTTTCTCCATGTTGGTCAGGCTGGTCTCCAACTCCCAACCTCAGGTGATCTGCCCACCTCGGCCTCCCAAAGTGCTGGGATTACAGGCATGAGCCACCGCACCCAACCAAGTGATAAATCTTGAAATAAAGGGCTTGGTGTATGTATTTTTCCCTCTGAAATAGTTTATGTAAGAAATATTACATACAGGCCAAGTGCATTGGCTCATGCCTGTAATCCCAGCACTTTGGGAAGCTTGAGGTGGGAGTTTCATTTGAGGCCAGGAGTTTGAGACTAGCCTGGGCAATATAATGAAACCCTATCTCTTAAAGAAAAGAAATGTTACACCCATACTATACCCAAAAGAATGCCTTCAGCGTATTTCCCCTAAAAAACCGTAACAACTTTAAACTGACCCCATGATAAATTACATGTTATCTTGTTTGTATGATTTCACACACTAGCTAAGCTAGATTAGCGTTTTCTTTCTGCCTCACATAGTGAATGTTTTGACAGGCTTATCCTTTTAGTCAGTCCAGTTCTTTGCCAGTTTTCTGTAATAAAATATCTGTTTCACAGATGAGTTACTACTTTATTTTGTTCACAAAGCTTATTTGTGCTTCTGATACTTTCAAGAGTATATTGTATTTTTCAGATAACACTCCACAGCCCATTTGCCTCCTGGTACTCAGTTTCCTCAGCACATTTAATTCTCAGACTATAAAAATTTGGGGTTTTGGCCAGATGCTGTGGCTCATGCCTGTAATCCCGGCACTTTGGGAGGCCAAGGCAGGTGGATCACCTGAGGTCAGGAGTTCGAGACCAGCCTGGCCAACATGGTGAAACCCCATCTCTAATAAAAATACAAAAATTAGCTGGACATGGTATCATGCGCCTGTAATCCCAGCAACTTGGGAGGCTGAGGCAGGAGAATGGCTTTAACCTGGGAGGCAGAGGTTGCGGTGAGCTGAGATCAGGCCATCGCACTCCAGCCTGGGCAACAAGAGCAAGACTTTGTCTCAAAAAAAAAAAAAAATGGGGGTTTTTATAATTAATTACTATGGAGGAATCTTGCTCTTCAGATGTCCTTCACTCAGCCTTGTGAGATGCTAGAATCTTAGTGATGCTCATTTGAAGGGTTATTAACTTTGGAATGCCCAAATAAGGAGCAGCAAATGACTCTTGTATGCTAAATTAGTATTGACACTTTATGTTGAACATACATGACTACCAGGGAGCCATTTACTTATAATCCTTTCCTTATAACAGTTGCTATGGAGAAGTGATAAACTCTTCATGATTAACTCTTCATAGAATTGGTATTTTTTTCTAGTGTTGTTATATAATTTTCAGCTTAGGGTTGTATAGGTTTTTCCATGCTGAGAGGAAATAAGACTTTTGAGGTCAGATAGTAGCTGTATGATCTGAATGTACTGAACCTCACTCTTTTCAGTAGAGTGAGGTTTATAGTCCCTTCCAAAATCAACACTCCTAGAGTATGGTGACACTAATAACTCACATATCAGTAGTATGTGTTTTGTGCTAAATCATCTTAGGCTTTCTTACCTGATCCCTCTTCTCACTCCTGAGAAAAACAAGCTGGAGATTTTAGTGTATAGCCATGAGATAGTTTTTTTCTGGGAAATCGGTAGCTTATAGAAAGTTCTGTAGGGCCTAAAATGTAAACTTATTTATTTATTCATTCATCCATCCATTCTTTAAAATAGAGATAGGTCTTGCCGTGTTGCCCTGGCTGGTCTTGAATTCCTGAGCTCAAGCTATCCTCCAACCTTGGCCTTCCAAAATGCTGTGATTACAGGCATGAGTCACTGTTCCCGGCCTATAAACACCTTTAGCATGTAACAGAATATCTCTAAAATTCATTTATTTATTCATTTGTACAAAAAATATTGATCAAATATCTCCAGTCATTATTATAAAGCACAGGAGATACTTTTTTTTTTTTTTTTTTTGAGACAGAGTTTCGCTCTTGTCGCTCAGGCTGGAGTGCCATGGCATGATCTCGGCTCACTGCAACCTCCGCCTCCTGGGTTCAAGCGATTCTCCTGCCTCAGCCTCTCATGTAGCTGGGATTACAGGCACCCATCACCATACCCGGCTAATTTTTCTATTTTTGGGAGAGACGGGGTTTCACCATGTTGGTCAGGCTGGTCTTGAAATCCTGACCTCAGGTGATCCACCCGCCTTGGCCTCCCAAAGTGCTGGGATTACAGGTGTGAGCCACCACGCCCAGCCCTGTTTTTATTGTTTTAATAGGGGAGACAGATAATAACCATGTAAAGTAGATAATTACGTGCTGTGAACAGTCTTGATCCCAGTAAACAGTGCTATGGAGCAAATGATTGGGTGGGGAGGGGTTACTACTAAGGCAATCAGAAGAAGCCTCAATAATGGAGACTTTTGATCTGAGACACACAGATTGAGAGCTTACTTGAAGAATGATAAACAGAACTCCGTAAAGGCCTAGAATTGGGGAAAAGTATGTTATGTTCAAGAAACAGAAGATGAGCTAGTGTGACTGAAGCATAATGAGTGAGAGTTGTAAGAGGAGATTGAAGGCATAGGCAAAGTCAGGTCAAGTTGCATAAGCCATAAAGTGGCTCACACTTTTTTTGCTCTGTTTGGAGTAGAAAATTAGAAATAGCATGCATTTCCTTTAAACTGTTTTAATGAATGATGTATGATAGACTTATTAATATAAGACTTCGGCTTGTAGTGGTAAACAATTCTGCAAAAAATATTCTGAAGATCTCAAGTGCCTAGGAATTTGATTTTGATATTTATAAGTTGTCCTTTCTTTTTATATACCTCAAAGAATTTCTGACTAAAGCATTAAAGGTAGAATGCCTATTATTTATTGAATTTTCTGTATCTCTCTTTTTTTTTTTTCTTTTTATATGGTGTCTTGCTCTGTCACCCAGGCTGGAGTGCAGTGACGCGATCTTGGCTTACTGCAAGCTCTGCCTCGCAGTTTAAAGCCATTCTCCTGCCTCAGCCTCCCGAGTAGCTGGGACTACAGGCTCCTGCCACCACACCCAGCTAATTTTTTTGTATTTTTAGTAGAGACAGAGTTTCGCCATGTTAGCTAGGATGGTTTCAATCTCCTGACTACATGATCCACCCGCCTCAGCCTCCCAAAGTGCTGGGATTACAGGCGTGAGCCACCGCATCTGGCTGCTCTGTATCTCTTTTTTACTTTAAAATATGCCACGTAACTTTTTATGAAAATATTTAAGAAGTAGGCTGGGCGCGGTGGCTCATGCCTGTAATTCCAGCACTTTGGGAGGCCGAGACGGGTGGATCATGAGGTCAGGAGTTCAAGACTAGCCTGGCCGACATGGTGAAACCCCGTCTCTACTAAAAATACAAAAAAAATTAGCCGGGCGTGGTGGTGGGCGCCTGTAGTCCCAGCTACTTGGGAGGCTGAGGCAGGAGAATGGCGTGAACCTGGGAGGCGGACGTTGCAGTGAGCCGAGGGCTCGCCACTACACTCCAGCTTGGGTGACAGAGTGAGACTCTGATTCAAAAAATAAAATAAAAAAATAAATTATAAAAAAGAAAAAGAAAATATTTAAGAAGTACAGATGGACCTGAAAGTAACCAATATTCTATTTGTTAAGAGCCTGCCACATCAGTGTCAGCCTAACAGAAACCATGTTGGGCCTAGTAGAAGTCATATAACAGGCCTCAATTTGGATAATGGATATAAAATAAGTTGCATATATAGAATATCTTTTTCTTTTTCTTTTTTTTTCTTTTGTCTTTTCATGGAAGAAAGCATTCTGGGTTTTTTAACTATGGCACATGTTTATTTTCTTAGTCTATGAATAGAGTTGATGGCAGAAAAGAGAAGCGTTATAAGTAGGATGAGGTCAATAAAATTTTCCAGGCCAAGTGAATTTGGAAATTATTTGGTAACCTGACTTAAATTCTGATGAGTTTGTAATCCAGGATAATGGTGCTATAGGCAATTTATATTAATCATTAATTTCAAGTTCTAGTGGGCCTCAAAAATAGTGATCATCGATGCATGATTTTGTTGGCATGGTTTATTTGGATACTGACTTGATTAGAAGATCTCAAATAATTTAAATGCATGAGGTCAAGGGAGAATTACTGACTTACAGCTGGGGTAGCAATTTGGTTATATATTTTAAGCTTCCTTGGTTTTAAAATCTAAAAGAGAAAATCTAAGTGTCCTAAATTTTTAAGTGTGCTGAGAGGACATGTTGACATCTGAACTGGCTAATGAGGTTTCTTTTCGTTGTTTGCTTTTCTTAAGCCTGCTTGTGTTTGAACATTTTAGGTCATTTATAGCAAATACACTGACCTGGTTCCAAAGGAGGTTATGAATGCAGATGATCCAGACCTGCAAAGGCCCGATGAAGAAGCTATTAAAGAGGTAACTGGGAATTGATATATTCGATGACTATTTACATCCTGATTAACTTCCAAACTCTCAATGTGATATTTCCTATTTCAGATAACAGAAAAGACAAGAGTAGCCTTAGAAAAATCTGTATCACAGAAGGTCGCCGCAGCCATGCCAGTTCGGGCAGCTGACAAACTGGCTCCTGCTCAGTATATCCGGTATGAATCATGCCTAGAAGACTTAGTTTCATTCTGAACTTGATTCAGCTTGGGGGGGTCATGGTATTCTTTCACTAACCCACTTAGCAACCATTATAAATGCATTGTTTTGAATAATGACTCGAAGCCTGTCTACTCTCTTTGCAGACAATTGAAAGCACAATTTTTTAAGGTGTCCACTTTGGTTTTTGTTTGTTTTCTGAGATAAGGTTTCTCTGTTGCCCAGGTTGGAGTACAGTGACACCAACACAGCTCACTGCAGCCCCCACCTCCTGGGCTCAGGTGATCCTCCTGCCTTGATGCCACCATGCCTGGCTAATATTTTAATTTTTTGTAGAGACAGGATCTCGCTGTGATGCTTAGGCTGTTTTCGAACTCCTGGGCTCAAGCAGTCCTCCTGCCTTGTCATCCCAAAGTACTGAGATTACAGACTTGAGCCACCACACTTGGCCTCTTTTTATGCTTTTTTTTTTTTTTGAGACAGAATCTTGCTCTGTTGCCCAGGCTGGAGTGCAGTGCTGTGATCTTGGCTCACTGTAACCTCTGCCTCCCAAGAGATTCTTCTGCCTCAGCCTCCTGAGTATCTGGGATTACAGGTGCCCGCCACCATACCTGGCTAATTTTTGTATTTTTTTTTTTAGTAGAGACAGGGTTTCACCATGTTGGCCAGGCTGGTCTCGAACTCCTGACCTCAAATGACCCATCCTCCTCAGCTTCCCAAAGTGCCGGGATTACAGGCATGAGCCACCGTGCCCAGCCTATGCTATTTTCTTTTTTCTTTCTTTTTTTTTTTTTTGAGATGGAGTCTCACTCTGTCACCCAGGCTGGAATGCAGTGGCACGATCTTGGCTCACTGCAACCTCTGCCTCCTGGGTTCAAGCGATTCTCCTGCCTCAGCCTCCTGAGTAGCTGGGAAGGCTTGCACCACCATGCTCAGCTAATTTTTGTATTTTTAGTAGAGACAGGGTTTCACCACGTTAGCCAGGCTGGTCTCAAACTCCTGACCTCAGATGACCCGCCCACCTCTGCCTCCCAATGTGCTGGGATTACAGGCATGAGTCACCTGGCCTGGCCTTATGCTATTTTCAAATTATATTTTTTGGTTTTAGAAATTAACAATTACTTGTGGTATATGACCTAAATCACAATTACTATTTATAGTTTTCCATTTATAGGTAATAAATATCTTTATAATACTTTTAAATTTTGAGGCGCTTCACTTGACTAAATCTGCATAGAGAGTTGAATCACATACAGATATTGAGGGAAAATTCAGAGCTGGTAGGGCTGTTGTCATTATTCTTTTCTCTGTTTTATAACCTATGATTAATCAAAAACTGCTAACTGTAAGTTGCCTGCTGGGATTATTATAAGTGTTTTTTCCTCAGATGCAGGCATACCAAATAGGTACTGTTTTCTAGACTGCTTATCTGGGAAACTGAACACGGCACCTTCCATGTTGGAAAACATATGAGGATGGGTTATTTGCAAACTAATACCACTCAAGTTTATATTTTGACTGTAATTCATAATTTATGTTATTTTATCCCTCTTGCTGTCTGCTTTGTCTAAATATTTTGTTAATTTTCTGTTAATACTTTGCGAAAGGAATTGAAAATGTAGTCTAGTTTAAGATTGTAATAGAAGGAAAATACCTACTGAAAGCTTGAACTAATTACACCTTTAGTTTTTATCTGCTTTCTTCAGATACACACCATCTCAGCAAGGAGTGGCATTCAACTCTGGAGCTAAACAGAGGGTTATTCGGATGGTAGAAATGCAGAAAGATCCAATGGAGCCTCCAAGGTTCAAGTAAGTAAAAAGGAATAGGCTACTAATATACACAATAACATGGATGAATCTCAAAACAATTATGCTGAGTGAAAGAAGCCAGACAAAAACAAGTGCATACAGTATGATTCCATTTATCTAAAACTCCAGGAAATGCAAACTAACCTGTAGTTACAGAAAGTAGATCGGTGGTTACCTCTGGGGAAGGAGGTAGGGACACAGAGGAGATGGGAGGGGCAAGAGGAATAGGCAAGGGGCAAGCAGAAACTTTTGGGGATGATAGACATGTTCACTATCTTGCTTGTGATGATGATATCACAGGTGCGTATTTGTGTCAAAATTTAATCAAATTGTATGCTTTAAATATGTATAGCTAATAAATGTCAATTATCTCAATAAAGCTGCCTTTTTTTTTTTTTTTTTTGAGACAGTCTCGCTCTGTCACCCAGGCTGGAGTGCAGTGGCATGATCTCAGCTCACTGCAACCTCTGCCTCCTGGTTCAAGCGATTCTCTTGTCTCAGTCTCCTGAGTAGCTGGGATTACAGGTGTGTGCCACAATGCCCAGCTAAGTTTTTGTATTTTTAGTAGAGACAGGGTTTCACCATGTTAGCCGGGATGGTCTTGATCTCCTGACGTCAGGCGATCTGCCCACCTTGCCCTCCCAAAGTGCTGGGATTACAGGCATGAGCCACCGCACCCAGCCTAAAGCTGCTTTTTAAAATGGAAAAAAGTGTATTACTCTGCAAAATGACAATAATGTTGTGGAGATGGGGTGAGTAATAGTTTCAAAGTTGGCCATGTTTTATTCATTGTCGAAGTGGAGTGGTAAATGTATATCATTATACAGTCTCTGTTTTTGTCTATGTTTGAAACTTTTATGCAAGAAAAAGGAGGAGAGACTTGATATGATGACTAAAAGGGAGGAAACTATATCACTCTCTGGTTGTGTTTTTATACTTCAGGATTAATAAGAAAATTCCCCGGGGACCACCTTCTCCTCCTGCACCTGTCATGCATTCTCCTAGCCGAAAGGTACTCTTTGCTGTAGTCCAAAATATTTTTTTCTACTCATGGTTATTAATTTTATAGATAACCTCCCTATGCCTATATACAGGTGCATGTCACCACACTGACTTGTAGTTTCTTTTTTTATTTTTCAAGATGAAGTTTCAAGAATGCTTATGAGAATGTATATAACATGTTAGCTATAAGTTTTGTTATTAGTAACCCAAACCCTACTTTTAATGGAATGGACAGGGTCTGCTGTTTCAGTTTAAGGATGTTATAGGAAGTGAATATATGGGTTCATTAGGTCCCTGGTAATTTGAGTGACTTTTTAAGATACGTTTTGTTAATCAAAAGAACAATTTTTCATCCAAAAGAAGTCACATCGGCCAGGCATGGTGGCTCACGCCTGTAATCCCAGCATTTTGGGAGGCCAAGGCGGGCAGATCACCTGAGGTCGGGAGTTCAAGACCAGCCTGACCAACATAGAGAAACCCTATCTCTACTTAAAAAAAAAATTTAGCCGGGCATGGTGGCGCATGCCTAGAATCCCAGCTACTTGGGAGGCTGAGGCAGGAGAATCACTTGAACCCAGGAGGCGGAGGTTGCAGTGAGCCAAGATCGCACCATTGTACTCCAGCCTGGGCAACAAAAGTGAAACTCCGTCTCAATAAAAAAAAAAAAAAAAAAAAAGAAGTCGCATCACTTTAAATATGGAAAAATACTAGCCAACATTTATAACTGTCAAGAATAATCTCTAGATTATTTTCTAATTTTTCACACTAGTTCAAAGTTACTACTAGAATTATATGGTAAACTAGTGCTAGCAAACAAATGGACTGCTGGCCTTTTACTATGTCTGTGCATATGTCAGTGTATATGGAGCTGTCTTTGAAGATAAAGATTATACTTAGATTTACTTTGTAGACTATAAATCTAAACCTGTCTCTTCTTTCCCTCTTCTCTCAGATGACTGTAAAGGAGCAGCAGGAGTGGAAGATTCCTCCTTGTATTTCTAACTGGAAAAATGCAAAGGTAATTAAGTTGTCAAATCAGTCTCTATTAATATAACCTACTGGAAAACACCAATAAAACAACTGCAGCCTGCATAACTGTAGTTGAAACAACATGTGGTTTAACTGAGTATTTTCAAAAAGGAATGCCCAATTTGGTGACTTTTTTAATGTAATAGAAATGTTAGTATGCCAGGCACGTGAATACTGTGTCAGTTCTTTTTTTTTATTTTTTTTTATTGAGACGGAGTGTTGCTCTGTCACTAGGCTGGAGTACGGTGGCGTGATATCGGCTCACTGCAGCCTCCACCTCCCAGGTTGAAGTGATTGCCCTGCCTCAGGCTCCTGAGTAGCTGGGACTACAGGCGCATGCCACCACGCCTGGCTAATTTTTTGTATTTTAGTAGAAACGGGGTTTCACCCTGTTGGCCAGGATGGTCTTGATCTCCTGACCTTGTGATCCGCCGTCCTCGGCCACTCAAAGGGCTGGGATTGCAGGTGTGAGCCACCGCACCCAGCCCCATATCAGTTCTTTTAGTGAATTGTAGCTAGCAGAAGCACATAGAGAAGGAATAAGTAGAATAAATTGTCATATAAATACAAGATGGTATTTAGAAAACTCAAATTTATATCTAAAAATTACTTCTAAAAGAAAGTGAACTGGTGTAAAAGAGAACAGAGTAAATGGATACTTTAAGTGCTTTAATATTCAACTACTTGTCTCTGTAGTAGTGAAGGCTTAAGCTATATATCTAATAATCGCCAAAGTTTCTAGGAGTTGTTAAGAATCTATAGATTGTAGGATAGATTTGCTAATTACTGTTTCGTCTTCCCTGCATCATAGTTCATGATTTTATTTTTGATGGATAAAGAAGGCCATTTCAGGTTTCTTAAGAGAATTTATATACTCACCCTAAACAAAGAGGTTGTCGACTGGTCTGATTTGAGTTGATTAATATTATGTAACTGGATGGTATCTTGAGCTGGTTCTGTAATGCTTCATTTTATTATAAGACCATGGACTAAAAGTCAACATTTGAGAGACTAGTCAGATATCTGGAAAATAAAGCTAAGCCTGAAAGTTACATAGATATTCAAGTACAGTTCTTGAGTTATTGAAATGGGATGCAAAGTTTTCGAATGTAGAATGTCAGTTGTTTAGCAAACATTTTTTTTTTTTTTTTGAGACAGGGTCTCGCTCTGTTGCCCAGGCTAGAGTACAGTGGTGTGATCATGGCTTACTGCAGCCTCAACCTCCCAGGCTCAGGCAATCCTCCCACCTCAGCCTCCCGAGTAGTTGGGACCACAAGTGTGCCCCACCATGCCTGGCTACTTTTTTGTATTTTTGGTAGAGACGGGGTTTCACCATGTTGCCAGGCTGGTCTTGAACTCCTGAGCTCAAGCAATCCACCTGCCTTGGCCTCCCGAAGTGTTGGGATTACAGGCTTGAGCTACTGCACCCAGCCTTTTTTTTTCTATTTACTAAAACTTCAGGATTCTAAGAATATAACGGATCATTAAGACAGTAAAGCAGATTTAACTTCCTATAGATGCTAAGATTATAGTGATTCTACCTTTGTTTGACTGTTACATTTACTTGAGGAGCAACTGTTGAACTGTTTGACAGTGATTTCCTTTTATTAAAATCCACAATTATTAACACAAGTATCTATTTTTCCAGAGCTTGGGTTCTGAAATCCTGCTGTCTGAGTTTAAATCCTAGTCGTCCACTTACTAACTGTATGACCTTGGGGATGTTACCAAAACATCAGTGAAATGGACACAATAATGTTAGAAGCTTTATAGAGTTATCGTGAAGGTTAAATGAGACCATAGGTGTAAGTGCTTGATCTTCTACATAAAGCACTCATTGACAGCTGATGTTGTTTTGCATCATTGTGAAGAAAGATACAAGGAAAAAGAACCTCCAGTTAAGTGGTTCTCAAAATGTGGGCATATTTAAATTTAATTTTAGCCAGGCTCGACATCTCATGCCTGTAATCCCAGCACTTTGGGAGGCCAAGGGCGGATCACCCAAGGTCAGGAATTCAAAACCATCCTGGCCAACATGGTGAAACTGTCTCTACTAAAAATACAAAAACTAGCTGAGTGTGGTGGCGCACGACTGTGGTCCCAGCTACTCCGGAGGCTGAGGTAGGATTCTTGCTTGAACCCAGGAGGCAGAGGTTGCAGTGAGCCGAGATGGCACCCCTGCCCTCCAGCCAGGGTGACAGAGCAAGACTCCAGCTCAAAAAATATAAAATTAATTTAACTTCAAATAATTAATTAAAGCACTTCTGTGACTGGGTTTTCTGTCTGCTTTCACTCTAGGGTTATACAATTCCATTAGACAAACGTCTGGCTGCTGA
Source organism: Symphalangus syndactylus (assembly GCF_028878055.3). Lineage (NCBI taxonomy): Eukaryota > Metazoa > Chordata > Mammalia > Primates > Hylobatidae > Symphalangus > Symphalangus syndactylus. The sequence continues at coordinate 39,139,502 of NC_072430.2, forward strand.
TGGAAGAGGACTACAGACAGTACACATAAATGAAAATTTCGCCAAATTGGCAGAAGCCCTCTACATTGCTGATCGGAAGGTTGGTTTGTTATAATTTGTTTAATGTTCTTGTTACTTTTTAAATCCATTCTTGGTTACCTAAGGTACTGATAATTTAACTATAGTACTGAGCACCCAGAGAGAGTCTCACCCACGGTACGTGTGTCAGAAATGGCAGCTGCTAGTTGGCAGCTCTCTGCATGCTCCCAGCCTTTGTAGATGTGTACATACATCCCACAGTGGTGATCCGGCTCCCTCACAACATGTCAGAATAATGGTTTGCTAGGATGATCCCATTTTATGAAGATTGCTAGGTTTCATAATTCTTGATTTCAAATTTTCCTCTGTTTTAGATGTAGATGTCCCCCAAAAGGGCAGTTGCAGGAAAAGGCAGATAAACATTGTAATGAATTGAATGCTACATAAAATGACGTTCATAGCATTGGCCATCTATTAATATTACATAATGTATTAAATATTATGGAATTAGGCTGGGCACAATGGCTCATGCGTATAATCCCAGCACTTTGGGAGGCAAAGACTGGTGGATTGAGGTTGAGAGTTCAAGACCAGCCTGGCCAATGTGGTGAAACTCCATCTCTACTAAAAATACAAACATTTAGCTGGGTGTGGCACGCACCTGTAATCCTAGCTACTTGGGAGGCTAAGGCAGGAGAATCTCTTGAACCCAGGAGGCAAAGGTTGCAGTGAGCCAAGAACGCACCACTGCACTCCAGCCTGGGCAACAGAGTAAGACACTTCATCTCAAAAAATATATATAAATATAAATATTATGGAATTAATATGTGATACTGAAGTTCACACGCATCATAGCATGTGTTTGGAACATAAAAAAAAGTGTCTTCTGTATCACAGTGAGTACCTTATAAAAATTATCTAGCAGATGTAAGTTAAGATTTATCTTGAGTTGACTTGATTAATTTTGAAAATGTTATTAATTTTGAAAATGTTATTTTTTTGAGATGGATCTTACTATGTTGCCTAGGCTGGTCCCAAGCTCCTGAGCTCAGGCAGTCCTTCCACCCTGGCCTCCCAAAGTGCTAGGATTGCAGGAGAGAGCCACTACGCCTGGCTTTAATTTTGTTCTTTAGATTGTTTCTAAGAAAGCATTAGTGAAATGCTTGACTTACAAGATTAATTGGGGTCACGATAGTTTCAATCACTAAAATATTCCTAGAGAAAAAAGCTGACCCTGCAGTGTCTTTCAGGCAGGATATCTTTTAGTGGACAAGATTCTTTGTTTTAATTAGCAATAACAAATCTGAATTCTGTATAATTGCTCTTACCAGCCAGATGTTAGGGAGTTGGATGATAGCCATAAATATTTATCCCATGATAGTGTCCTGTTTAACATGTGACTTTACCAACAGGCTCGTGAAGCTGTGGAAATGCGTGCCCAAGTAGAGAGAAAAATGGCTCAGAAAGAAAAGGAAAAACATGAAGAGAAACTTAGAGAAATGGCCCAGAAAGCCAGGGAGAGAAGAGCTGGGATCAAAACTCATGTGGAAAAAGGTATGACATTCTCATTACTGAATTGAATTTTACTTGGTGAACAAAATATATCTCATTTTAGAAAATCTTTGTTTTCCTACTGCATATAAAGTAGGTACATTTAAACAAAATTTAGATACATCAGATATAGTGTAGAGATGGAGAGTAATCTCTGCCTTAGTAAGCTGAATCAACAGAAGATAAGAAAAAAGCAGGTCTTCAGTTTGGGACTGTACCAGAAATTTTTAAACTTCTGAGCAGTGTACTTTTCAAAATTGCATTATTACTCAAATGATAGGCTTGATTTTCTCTTACTTTAATCTCAAAACTTAAGAGAAATTAGGTATCTAATGGAATAATTCAGCTCCCTCATACGGTGAAATAATCCAGAGTTTTTCTATCTTGTAAGCTCTGATGCATTTCTTATCATTAAATCTGCCAGTATTTTCTCTCTGACTTTACTTAGTGGTCTACATTGGTGTATTAATTCAATTAGAGTGGGAAGTCGAGTCCTAAGTATAATTCAAGAAATTTTGTGAGGGTGGTTATTTTTTTTTTTCATTACTAAATTCTTACCTGGTACATTTATTCATTCTTTCATTTATTTAGTTCATATTGAGCATCTGCTGGTGTGTAAGGTTCTCTTTTAGACACAAAGTGTTTTTGCTAGACAGTGGGTAGGGGGATGGGATATAACAGTCAACATTCTAGTGAGTGTAGACAGACAGAAGTTAATCATGTAGTATAGTAAAAGGTAATAATTGCTATGGGGGAAAAATAATACAGGGAAAGAGGATATAAAATTGCCAGAAGGTGAGAGTGGTCAAATAGCCCTCACTTCTGAGATGGTGCTGTTAACAGAAATACTTGAAGAAAGTAAGGAAGCAAACCATGAGGATTTCTGGGGGAAGAGCATCCCACACAGAAGGGCCAGCAAGTACATGGCTCTGAGTTGAGAGTATGCCTAGTGTGGCTCAAAGAAGAGCAGACAGTCCAATATGACTGGATTGTATGAGAAAGAAGGGGATAAGTAGGAGATGAGGTGTCAGAATAGTTAGGGCAGGTGCGAAGAGTAGTGGCCAGATCATGTATGGCCTTTTAACCTAAAGATAAAGCTTTTACTACAATTGAAAAGGGAAGCAATTGCAGGGTTTTGAGCAGAATGATGTGACCTGACATATTGTTTTCCAGCTTTATGGAGGTATAATTGGCAAATAAAAATTGTATAAAACATACAACATGATGTTTTAATATACACTGTGAAATATTCACCACTGTCAAGCTAATTAACTTACCAGTCATCTCTTATAGTTACTTTTTACATTTTTTGGTGAGAACACTTAAGATCTACTCTCTTAGCAAATTTCAAATACACAATGCAGTACTGTTAACTATAGTTAACATACAGTATATTAGATCTCCAGAACTTACTCATCCTGCATAAATGAGACTGTACCATATTACCATTTCCCCCAACATATATTTTTAAAAGACCTCCCTGGCTGCTGTGTTAAAAATAGAATACTGTGGAATGGGCATGGGCTAATGCCTTCCAAATAAACTGTAAGAGAGATGGTAACAAGAGGTAGCAAAAACATGGTCCCATATTGGATGTATTTTGGTGATAGAGTTGACAAAATTTGTTTGTGGATTATGTGGAGATACGAAAAAAAAGTAGGAGTTAAGGATGACTCCAGAACTTTTATCCTAAGCAGTTGGGAAGGATTAAATTGCCAACTGCTTGGGATAAAAGTAAATACTACTTTTATTTACTAATATTGGGAAGACTGCAGGAGGAACAGTTTGGGAGGGAAAGATGAAGAATTTATTATAGTTAAGGATATGTTAAGTTTAAGATGGCGGTGCCAGGTAACTGGTTACAGGAGTCTAGAGTTCAACCATAGGGAAATAACCAGGGTTTTAAGTAGTGATCCACTTCCCTCAGTTATAGATGAATGACTTAATAAGGTGAGATATAAATACCTACCTGGTTGTATACCTAACCATAGAAGATAATTAGAAGTAAAACTTACTGCATCTGAGTTCTCTAAACTAATAAGAAAAAGACAACAGAATGGTTCTCAAGAAATTAAAAATTTTAACGAATCTCTTGCCAGATAGTAGTAAAAACTAACATTTATCAGGTGCTTATTATAGTGGGCACCACTCTGAGTACTTTATTTGCATTATCTCATAATCCCTGAGGTAACCCTATGTAGTGGTACTATTATTGTGACTGTTTTACAGAGCAGGAAACTAAGGCTTATAGTGATTAAGTAATCTGCCCAGGTCACATGGTTAATTGGCTATAGAAACAGGATTTGAATCCAGACAGGCTTGCTCCAAATCTTATGCTCTTAACTGTACTCCATTCCCTCAGACTGGCGAGGGTAGAAAAAAATGAAGATAGATATAAATGCAGTGGAAATCAAGATCCAGCCAGCCCCTAAGGGAAATAAGCAGACAGTTCTTTATTCAATAGAATCTTTGAAAATATAAGGGAAACATGCATAATTCTTTTTTCTGACTTTTTTATTATTACTATTATTTGGTTTTTTTGAGACAGAGTTTCGCTCTTGTTGCCCAGGTTGAAGTGCAATGATGCAATCTCAGCTGACTGCAACCTCTGCCTCCTGGGTTCAAGCAATTCTCCTGCCTAAGCCTTCCGAGTAGCTGGGATTAAAGGTGTCCATCACCATGCCCAGCTAATTTTTTGTATTATTAGTAGAGATGGGGTTTTCCCATATTGGCCAGGCTGGTCTCAAACTCCTGACCCAGGTGATCCACCTGCCTCAGCCTCTCAAAGTGCTGGGATTACAGGCATAAGCCACCACACCCAGCCTTTCCTGACATTTTATTATGAACATTTTCAAACATATAGAAAAGCTGAAAGAATTATATGATGAACACCCGTATCTCCTACCACCTAGATTCTACACTTAATTTTTTTTTTTTAAACAATTAACATTGCTCCCATGAAAGAAAAGCTCAGGACTTGACAGCTTCACTGCTGAATTCTTCCAAACATTTAAAGAACTAAATACCAGTTCTACTTAAACTATTCCAAAAAATTGAAGAGAAGGAATGCTTCCAAATTCATTCTACAAGGTCATTATTATCCTGACACCAAAACTAGACAAATATACAACAAAAAAGAAAACCACAGGCTAACATCCCGATAGTCTTAGATGCAAAAATCCTTAACAAAATTCTAACAAACAGAATTCAACACATTAAAAAATATCATTCATCATAATCAACTGAACTATCCTTCATCCCAAGGATGCAAGGATGGTTCAGTATATGCAAATCAGTAATTGTAATACATCACATTAATAGAACCAAGAATAAGAACCATAGCATCATTTCAATAGAAACTGAAAAAGCATTTGAAAAATTCAACATCCCTTCATGATAAAAACTCTCAACAAAGTGGGCTTAGAAGGAACATAACTAAAAATATTTAAGGCCATATATGACAAAACCACAGCTGACATTATACTGAATGGAGAAACATTGAAAGTCTTTACTCGGAGATCTGGAACAAGGCAAGGATGCCCACTTTCACCACTGTAATTCAACATGGGACTGGAAGTCCTTGCCAGAGAAATTTAGGCAAGAGAAAGAAATAAAGGGCATCCAGATTCGAAAGGAAGGCCAGGCACAGTGGCTCACACCTGTAATCCCAGCACTTTGGGAGGCTAAGCTGGGCGAATCACTTGAGGTCAGGAGTTCGAGACCAGCCTGGCCAACATGGTGAAACCCTGTCTATACTAAAAATACAAAAATTAGCTGGGTATGGTGGCGTTCACTTGTAATCCCAGCTACTCAGGACACTGAGTCACAAGAATTGCTTGAGCCCAGGAGGCAGAGGTTATAGCGAGCTGAGATCATGCCACTGCACTCCAGCCTGGGCAACAAAGCAAGACTCCATCTCAAAAAAAAAAAAAAAAAACAAGACATCAGATTATACTTTGTCAGAGACAATATGATCCTATATTTAGAAAAACCTAATGACGCCACCAAAAAACTTAAAACCGATAAACGAATTCAGTAACATTACAAGATACAAAACCAACATACAGAAGTCTGTAGCATTTCTGTATACAAATAGCATACCCAAGCTGAAAAACAAGAAGGCAGTCCCATTTATAATAGCTACAAAAAACTACCTAGGAATAAAGGTTTTTTTTTTTTTTTTTTTTTTTTTTTTTTTTGAGACAGAGTCTCACTCTGTCGCCCAGGCTGGAGTGCAGTATGGTACTGCCATAAAAACAGACACATAGACCAGTGGAACAGAATAGAGAACCCAGAAATAAATGGATTGGCTGTAAACGCATGGAATTTTTGATTGTGTAGAGACAAGGTCCCACTCTGTCATCCAGCCTGGAGTGCAGTGGTGTAATCTTAGCTCACTGCAACCTCCGCCTCTCAGGCTCAAGCTATCCTCCTGCCTTGGCCTTCCAAGTAACTGGGACTAAGGCGTGCACCACCACGCCTGGCTAATTTTTGTATTATTTGTAGAGACAGGGTGTTGCCATTACACCCAGGGGTGGTCTCAACCTCCTGGCCTCAAGTGATCCACCCGCCTCAGCCTCCCAAAGTGCATTACAGGCATGAACCACCACCATGCCCAGCCAATGCATGGATTTTTAACACTGATGCCCAAAGCATACATTGGGGAAAGGATAGTCTCTTCAATAAATAATGCTGTGAAAATCGAATATTCACATGCAAAAGAATGAAAATAGACCTCTATTTCTTATCACATACAAGAATCAAATCAAAATGGATTAAAGACTTAAATGTAGGCCTGAACTATGAAACTACTAGATGAAAACATTGGGGACATGCCTCAGGACATTGGTCTGGGCAAAGATTTTTTGGGTAAAATCTCAAAAGCACAGACAGCAAAAGCAAATATAGACAAATGGGATTGCTTCAAGCTGAAAAGCTTCTGCACAGCAAACAGTCAACAGACTGAGGAGGCCACCTAGAGAATGGAAGAAAATGGTTGCAAACTATCCATTTAAGAAAGAATTAATAACCAGAATGTACAAGAACTTAATAGCAAAGAAACCAGATAATCTGATTTTAAAATGGGCAAGTGATCTGAATAGACAGTCTCAAAAGAAGACATACTTCAGGCCAACAGGTGTATGAAAAAATGTTCAGCATCACTAATCATCAGGGAAATTCAAAGCAAAACCACAGTGAGATATTATGTCACCCCAGTTAAAATGGCTGTCATTAAAAAGGCAATAACAGATGCTGGCGAGGATACAGAAGGGGGGGAACACTAGTACATTTTTAGTAAGAATGTAAATTAGTACAGCCACTACGGAAAACAGTATGGCAGTTCTTCAAAAAACTGAAAATAGAGCCACTACATGATCCAGCAATCCACTGCTGGGTATATATCCAAAAGGAAATCAGTATATGAAATCAATAAGGGATATCTGCACTTCCATGTTTATTGCAGTGTTCTTTACAATAACCAAGATACGGAATCAAGTTGTGTCCAGTGGGTGAATGGATAAAGAAAATGTGGTCTATATACACAATGGGATATTACTCAGCCATAAAAAGAATGAAATCATGTAATTTGCAACAATACGGATGGAACTGAAGGTTATTAAGTGAATAAGCCCGGCACAGAAAGACAAATACTGAATCTTCCCACTTGTATGTGAGAGCTAAAAACGTTGGTCTCAAGGAAGCAGAGAGTAGAATGGTGGTTACCGGTGGTTGGGAAGGATGTTGGGGACAGGAAATGAAGAGAGATTGGTTGATGGTACAGAAATACAGTTAGCAAGAGTAAGTTCTAATGTTCCTAGTACAGTGGGGTGAATAGTTAATGATAATTTATTGTATATTGCAAAATAGAAGAGAAGAATATTTAATGATAATTTATTGTATATTGCAAAATAGCTAGAAGAATAGTTAATGATAATTTATTGTATATTGTAAAATAGCTAGAAGATTTATATTGTTCCCAACACAAACAAATGTTTGAGGTGATGGATATCCTAGTTACCCTGATTTGATTATTACACATTTTGTTCATGTATCAAATATATACCCCATAAATATGTATAATTATATATCAAAAATAAATTTTAACATTGATAAATTTGCTTTATCACATATTTGCCCATCTTTCTATCCATCTATCTGTCTGATTTACTGCATTGCATTTCAAAGTAAGTTGAAGACAGCAGTACATTTTACCCTTAAATATTTTAGCTGCATGCTTGATTCTAGAATTCACATTCAAAAATTCAACTAATATCATTTATTAGACTTTTTTTTTTTTTTTTTTTGAGACGGAGTCTCGCCCTGTCACCCAGGCTGGAGTGCAGTGGCGCGATCTCGGCTCACTGCAAGCTCCGCCTCCCGGGTTCACACCATTCTCCTGCCTCAGCCTCTCCAAGTAGCTGAGACTACAGGCGCCCACCACCACGCCCGGCTAATTTTTTGTATTTTTAGTAGAGACGGGGTTTCACTGTGGTCTCGATCTCCTGACCTTGTGATCCGCCTGCCTCGGCCTCCCAAAGTTGCTGGGATTACAAGCGTGAGCCAACGCGCTCGGCCCATTTATTAGACTTAAATTAATTGCAAGTAAGGTTTAAAAGGCTGAATGTGACTACAAAGAAGCTTGGAATTTTCTGTCTAAGGTTAAAGAATATTCTCTTGTTCAGAATATTGGCTGGGCACGGTGGATCACTTGAGGTCAGGAGTTTGAGACTAGCTTGGTGAAACTCCATTTCTACTAAAAATAAAAAATTAGCCCGGCATGGTGGTGCACGCCTGTAATCCCAGCTACTTGGGAGGCTGAGGCAGGAGAATCGCTTGAACCCGGGAGGCGGAGGTTGCAGTGAGCTGAGATCGCGCCACTGCATTCCAGCCTGGGCAACAAGAGAGAAACTCCGTCTCAAAACAAACAAAATACTAATGGGGCTGAGTGCAGTGGCTTACACCTGTGACTCCAGCACTTTGGGAGGCCTAGATGGGAAGATCACTAGAGCCTGGAGTTGGAGACCAGCTTCCACAACATAGTGGGACCCCATCTTTACAAAAAAATTAAAAAATTAGCCAGGCATGGTGGCACACACCTGTGGTCCCAGGTACTCGGGAGGATGCGGCAGGAGGATCACTTGAATCCAGGAGGTAGTGGCTGCAGTGAACCATGTTCATGCTACTGCACTCCAGCCTGGGTGACAGAGTGAGACCCTGTTTCTTTTAAAAAAATTGTATACACACATGCATACACATATGCACACATATAATACACATTACAGTGAAGTACTTTTCAACTGTTCACACAGAGGATGGGGAGGCACGTGAGAGGGATGAAATCCGGCATGACAGGCGAAAAGAGAGACAGCATGACCGGAATCTTTCCAGGGCAGCTCCTGATAAGAGGTAGGTGTTATTTAAGATATGTACCAATCATGGCGGCCGGGCGCGGTGGCTCACTCCTGTAATCCCAGCACTTTGGGAGGCTGATGCGGGCGGATCATGAGGTCAGGAGATCGAGACCATCCTGGCTAACATGGTGAAACCCCGTGTTTACTAAAAGTACAAAAAATTAGCTGGGTGTGGCGCCTGTAGTCCCAGCTACTTGCGAGGCTGAGGCAGGAGAATGGCGTGAACCCGGCAGGCGGAGCTTGCTTGCAGTGAGCCGAGATCGCTCCACTGCACTCCAGCCTGGGCGACAGAGTGAGACTCCATCTCACACACACACACACACACACAAATGTACCAATCATGAAGAGTGGCCTTTTTGTACCTTTTAGAGCAGAGTTTTAGTCCACTAAGATCAGTTTTGCTTCTCTCTTCTTTAGTTTGGTAACTTAATAAATTAGCACTTAATTTTCTTGTGCTTAACTACTTTGTCTTAGCTCTAGTTGACTGTCTTTGGAATTAATCTTTTCTTCCATCACTTAAGTCAGAATTGAGAATGATGGGAATATAGAAAACGGAATTGAGATCAGGTTTTGAAAAGAACGTAGTAGTAAATTTGGACTGTTATAGTCCGTTCTTTTCCTACCTTAAATGGTGAGATAAATGGATTATGTGCCTCTTTAGACAGGAAATAAGCTTTCATGCTTTTATTGAGATCATTTTATATGCATAGTGCTGCATCTAGTACAATTGAGAAGAGCAGTTTTGAAAGAACTAGAAAATAAGCTCATTTTTAGGAGTTTAACTTACGGTTCAGAAAGACAAGAGCTATCCATAAAATAATTTGAGAAAATTTGGAAAGCACTCTTAGTAAGTATAAACGTATAGAACTAAATATATATATGAGGGCATAGAGTAAAGTAGGAATTGGGGAAGTTTATGGCTCACCAAAGGCTAAGGACTAAAAGTTCTGAAAAGTAGAGGAAATGCTGCAATACAAAGGTGGAATTCTGAGTGAGGATTAAATGCAAATATAAAATATTTTCTTCCCAAATGCACAGTTTTCTATGCTCTGATCATCCCATGAGTGTAATACATTTTTCAAGTCGTATTTTAAACACAAAAAAGAGGCCGGGCACAGTGGCTCACACCTGTAATCCCAGCACTTTGGCAGGCCAAAGCGGGCGAATCACTTGAGGTCAGGAGTTCAAGACCAGCCTGGCCAACATGGTGAAACCCCCATCTCTACTAAAAATACAAAAATTAGCTGGGTGTGGTGGCACGTGCCTGTAGTCCCAGCTACTCGAGAGGCCGAAGTGGGAGAATCACTTGAACCCTGGAGGCGGAGGTTTCAGGGAGCCAAGATCATGCCACTGCACTCCAGCCTGGGCAACAGAGCGAGACTCCATCTCAAAAAAATAAAAAATAAAAATAAATAAATAAGCATAAAAAAGATTCCTGCTGGTATTAATTGGCATATTTCTTCTCCCTGGATAAATGATGTCATGGAGAAGCAAAGACTCTTAAGTTGAGAGTTGAGGGTAAAGTACATGTAGAAGGAGGAGCAAAGTGTGAAAGTGTTTAATTAATGACAGTCTTGGTTAGTAATTCCTAAGTTGTAAAAGTTACAATGGCTCTGTGGATAAATTGGGCCCTCAAAACCAGTAAAGTGGCAGCAGAATTGACAACATAGAAAAACTGTAAAATTGTAACTGGATGAAAGTCAAATAGCCTATAGAAATCATTTTGTGACCTGAATTTTTAGTAAAACAAGTAATGACAGTTACCATGGTTTCATCGGGATGTAGATTGCATATATAATGAAACAGCCAGGAAACCAAATTAATCTGAATGTCAAAAATCATACTAACTAATTCAGTCATTGACATGTTTTCCTCAAAATTCTAGTGGGATAAAATTACTAAATGTGGTTAGATAAAAGAGCTGTTTCTAGCTTATTTAAAATGATTCGTGTGCTACATCTAAATTGTATCCACTTCCCCAACCCCCAAACCATCATATAATGATAGTAAATATAGACCATAGCAATTTTATATCTCAGCATGGTTGTAAGGTGATTGCTTATATTAAAGAATTCCATGTCAACAAATCTGTTAGATGTTCTTTTGAGCTAACAGTATGTCCTAATTGTAAAACTCTGCCTCTAATCTGAAATACTTTATAAGGGCTGCCAGCTTGATTATGTATCATCAAGGAATATACGTTCACAGGATGTGAATGTGACATATTCACATCCTTTGCTTCTGAGATTGGTTGTATTTCTATTGAACATATTCAGCTTGTCTATAAAGAGTTTTCAGTTAGTGATGTCGTATCTCAAAATAGGTCGAAACTTCAGAGAAATGAAAATCGGGATATCAGTGAAGTCATTGCTCTCGGTGTTCCTAATCCTCGGACTTCCAATGAAGTTCAGTATGACCAAAGGCTCTTCAACCAATCCAAGGTACAAGTTTAGGAACAGCATATTGTGTGTGTTGATGTGAATACCTATCCTCAGAGAAATGGAAATTAACATACTTTACATTTGGATGTAAAGGCCAGCATGACAAAAAAATTGGAAGTTGTATGTTGAAACTTGAGACAAGATGAAACAGTTCTGATTTTAACTTCTTATAGTGGGCTGAGATTTGAGACACTAGGAGAAGAAAGAAATTAGGTGATTAAAAAGTTGGTGTTGTGGTATGTCAACCTTTTGTTTCTAAAATAGAACTAGGGAGGCCAGGCATGGTGGCTTTTGCCTGTAATCCCAACACATTTGGAGGCCAAAGCAGGCAGATTATCTGAGGTCAGGAGTTCGAGACCAGCCTGGTCAGTATGGTGAAACCCCATCTCTACTAAAAATACGAAAACTAGCCAGGTGTGGTGGTACACGCCTGTAATCCCCACTACTTGGGAGGCTGAGGCATGAGAATTGCTTCAGCTTGTGGTGAGCCAAGATTGTGCCACTGCACTCTAGCCTGGATGACTGAGACTCTATCTCAAAAAAACAAAATAGAGCCAGTATCCTACAAAAGTGCCTCTTGGGTTTTTTTTGTTGTTGTTCTTGATTTTTGGATTTTTTTTTTTTTAATGCTATAGAAATATGTCAATTTGGGATTCTTTTAAAAATGAAGCTGTAAAACGGGATTAAAGTACTAGGCTGGCTGTCAGGAAATCTGATTTCTAGTACCAATTGCCATTAGCTAACTAGGACACTTTAAGCCTGGGAAAACACACGCAGGCACACGCACACACACACAAGAATATAGAAGTGTAAGTTCTACTGGAAAGTAGAGTGGGAAACTTAATTATGACTTGGAGGTTTTAAGTAAGCTCTTCTAAGTGATAATTTATTAGGTACATTTTATATTCTTGGCATTGTTCTAAGTATTATTATTACCTCAATCCTTACAAAAATCCTATGAAATAATACTATTATCTCTTATGTTATAGATGAGGAAATTGAAACACAGGTTTAGCTTGTGACTGATGGAATTAAGATTCAAACTGGGTGTCTTGATTTCAAAGCTTTTTTTTTTTTTTTTTTTTTGATATGGAGTCCCACTCTGTCGCCCAGGCTGGAGTGCAGTGGTGCCATCTCGGGTCACTGCAACCTCCACCTCCCAGGTTCAAGGGATTCTCCTGCCTCAGCCTCCTGAGTAGCTGGGATTATCACAGGGCATGCACCACCATGCCCAGCTAATTTTTGTATCCTTAGTAGAGACAGGGTTTCATCACGTTGGGTCAAGCAGGTCTCGAACTCCTAACCTCGTGATCCTCCTGCTTTGGCCTCCCAAAGTGCTGGGATTACAGGCGTGAGCCACTGTGCCCAGCTGATTTCAAAGCTTTCTTAACCACTATACAGTGGCAACTTAACAGCTGAGCAAAGGGATCTAGGGGTGAAATTCCACATAAGTAAATATTTTCAAGATAATCACCTGTTAGAAGCTTAAGCTTAAAATATTTAAAAATTGTGATGAGGCCGGGCGTGGTGGCTCAAGTCTGTAATTCCAGCACTTTGGGAGGCTGAGGCGGGCGGATCACGAGGTCAGGAGTTCGAGACCAGCCTGGCCAATATAGTGAAACCCTGTCTCTACTAAAAATACAAAAATTAGCCAGGAGTGGTGGCGCATGCCTGTAGTCCCAGCTACTCAGGAGGCTGAGGCAGGAGACTCGCTTAAACCTAGGAGGCGGAGGTTGCAATGAGCCGAGATTGCGCCACTGCACTCCAGCCTGGGCAACAGAGTGAGACTCTGTCTCAAAAAAAAAAAAAAAAAAAAAAAATGAAATGGTGATGAAAATATTTCTGGCTGGGCACTGTGGCTCACACCTGTAATCCTAGCACTTTGTGAGACCTAGGCAGGCAGATCGCTTGAACCCAGTTTAAGATCAGCCTGGGCAATATGGCAAAACCCTGTCTATAAAAAATTAGCTGGACATGGTGGCACACACCTGTACTCCCAGCTACTTGGGAGGCTGAGGTGGGAGGAACACCTGAGCACAGCTCCAGTGAGCTATATAGCACTTTGTGAGACCAAGGCAGGCAATCACCTGAGGTCAGGGGTTCAGGACCAGCCTGGCCAACGTGGTGAAACTGTCTCTACTAAAAATACAAAAATTAGCTGGGTGTGGTGGCACGTGCCTGTAATCCCAGCTACCTGGGAGGCTGAGGCAGGAGAATCGCTGGAACTGGGAGGCGGTGGCTGCAGTGAGCCAAGATCACACCACTGCACTCCAGCCTGGGTGACAGAGCAAGACTCTGAAGAAAAAAAAAAAAAGAATCCAAAGTTGTTATGAACAGTTTATGTGCTACCAGTTTTTTAATGAAGACTTTTTAATTTGCAGTTCAGATTGTTGAAAATGTGAGCTATACATTAGCAAGGGTTTACTGTAAACATGTTATGATTCAGCTTTTGATAATGCTTACACTTTTATTTAATGTCATCCATTTTTCCACAGGGTATGGACAGTGGATTTGCAGGTGGAGAAGATGAAATTTATAATGTTTATGATCAAGCCTGGAGAGGTGGCAAAGATATGGCCCAGAGTATTTATAGGCCCAGTAAAAATCTGGACAAGGACATGTATGGTGATGACCTAGAAGCCAGAATAAAGACCAACAGGTGCCAAGCCATACAACTCAATTTCAGTGTTTACACTGGTGAAAGCAAAGTACTTCATAGTCTTTTCTCTTTTTCCTTAGATTTGTTCCTGACAAGGAGTTTTCTGGTTCAGACCGTAGACAGAGAGGCCGAGAAGGACCAGTTCAGTTTGAGGAAGATCCTTTTGGTTTGGACAAGTTTTTGGAAGAAGCCAAACAGCATGGTGGCTCTAAAAGACCCTCAGATAGCAGCCGCCCCAAGGAACATGAGCATGAAGGCAAGAAGAGGAGGAAGGAATAGGCACAGGTCTCTTCAAAGTGAATGAACTCTTACCCATAACCCTAATGATGCAAGTCATATGGGGGAACACTTTGTAAATGGTCAAGATAAAAACCAAATCTGGGTGCCAGATCCCGGCACTACTTTTTATTACTGGAGAATGGGGGGGATAGAAAATTCTACTTTGAATTATTTAGTTTTTTTTTAAAGAGTGGGTTGTGTTTGTGCTTCTCCCACCTTTCAGCATTTATAGAACATGCTGCCCCACATACAAAGTCAAGACCACTTCCTTTTGTGTGACACTAGTAGTTTGGGGTTAATATTTAGTGTAAGAACAGCTGCATATGAGTAAAGTTACCCCAACCACAGTGAGGAGGAAGATTTTCACATACTGGAACTGTCCTGCCAAATAAATTTTGCCCCTATTGTGCTCTGTTTTAATTTGGAGTGGGCAAAGTAATCTCTTGCTTGGTGCAACTATTTGTTTCAAATAAAAACATTTAGACAAAATTCTCAGTTATGTTAACTTTATTAATAGGCTGCATGCTCAAAAATCTTTCTCTTCATCATCAGATGTTTGCGAAAGTTTTGGCCTTTGAGTGTGAACCTGGAGCTAAAAAAATAAATAAGCACTGTAAGGAAGGAAAGGCAATGTCTGCAAAAACATTCAAACCGAAAATCACTTTATTAGGGAGTCAGTATGAATAACCCAGGCAGTTTTTATTTGTCCATTGTTCTTTTGTTTTCTCCTCAAATTCCTTTTACCATCTTTGTTGATATTATGACTCCCTAACCTCAATTAAAAATTGTAAATCAGGCCGGGGCAGTGGCTCAGGCCTGTAATCCCAGCATTTTGGCAGGCTGAGGCAAGAGGATTGCTTGAGGCCAGGAGTTCAAGACCACCCTGCAACACAGCAAGGCCCTGTCTCATTAAAAATAAATTTAAAAATAAAATAATAATAGTACATCAATTTGGCCCAAGATCACATGGTGGGTAAGCCAAGATTTCAGCCCCAGCTTGCCTGATGTGAAAAGCAGACTGCTGGCCAGGCACTGTGGCTCACGCCTGTAATCCCAGCACAAGGCAGGCAGATCGCCTGAGGTCAGGAGTTCGAGACCAGCCTGACCAACATGGTGAAACCCAATCTCTACTAAAAATACAAAGAAATATTAGCCGTGCGTGGTGGCGCATGCCTGTAATCCCAGCTATTTGGGAGGTTGAGGCAGGAAAATCGCTTGAACCCAGGAGGCAGAGGTTGCAGTGAGCCGAGATCGCACCATTGCACTCTAGCCTGGACAACAAGAGCGAGACTGTCTCAAACAAAAAGAAAAGTAGACTGCTATGTCCACTGTGTTATATATCTTGCTACCCATTAAAGGGTCATCTAGTACTTTCCTGGACATTTTAAAACTGGGCACTCTACCAACGCCCCCCCCCCCCCCTTTTTTTGAGATAGGAGTTTCGCTCTTGTTGCCCAGGCTAGAGTGCAATGGTGCGATCTTAGCTCGCTGCAACCTCTGTCTCCTGGGTTCTCCTGCCTCAGTCTCCTGAGTAGCTGGGACTACAGGCATGTGCCACCACACCCATCTAATTTTTTTTGTATTTTTAGTAGAGACGGGGTTTCTCCATGTTGGTCAGGCTGGTCTCGAACTCCCGACCTCTGGTGATCCCCCCGCCTCGGCCTCCCAAAGTGCTGGGATTACAGGCATGAACCACCGCGCCTGGCCTACCACCCCACCATTCTTAACAAGCATTAAGGCAGCTTCAGTTACAAATCTCTCAAAGTCCCCATCATTCCACATTTATGATCTATTTAATTGATACATAATTAAATATTACCTACATGTATATATGTATCTGGTATAGAAATAAACTTACCTTTACTCCATCTATAATATGATTTTCCTGTTGTAGTACATTCCGAACTTCTTCTTCTGAAGAAAACTGAACCCAACCCAAACCTCTGTGAAAGCCAGTCGTCTTGTCCTAAAAATTCAAAATATAGGAAAAGATTAATCATGAACTTGAGAAAGTTTCCATGAGTTCCAAATCAAACTACCAACTTTTTCATCTGCCAAAAATCGGACTTTTTAATTTTAATTTTTTTTTTTTTTTAGGCAGGGTCTTGCTCTGTCACCCAGGCTGGAGTGCAGTGGTATGAACCCAACTCACTGCAGCCTCAACTTCCTGGGTTCAAGCAATCCTCCCACCTCAGCCTCTTCAGTAGCTAGGATGACAGGTACATACCACCATGTCTGCCTTATTTTTTACATTTTTTGCAGAGATGGGGTCTTGCCATCTTACCCAGGCCGGTCTCGAACTCCTGGGCCTCCCTCCGAAAGTGCTGGAATTACACACGTAAGCCACCATGCCCAGCCAAAAATAGGATCACAGACATTTATAAGTGTCAGTAACCTTGCTTTACACCCTTCCTGATTACCCAAGGCTAAATCCCTGTGTTGTTAAACTTCCTGTTTTCCTTGCTGCCATTAGAGAAGATACGGGTCATGAGCTTTCTGTGTCATTCTAGATGCAAACCATACTAACAGTAATAGCTAAGGGAAATTTTGATCAGAACTCTTGTTCTAAGCCTCGTTTCTAGAAACTAGATTAAGCCTCAAAGCCTTGTTGCACTCATTTCTGAATCCAGTCACCCTCACCACCACCACGACTATCATCACATGTTCCTAATAAAAAACAAGAAAAGATAATATTTAGCCCTTACTCAACCTAGTTACAGACTTCTGGTTAATTTAAACAATTTTGCTACTTGTGCAAAAGTTTCAACCTATACATCACATACGGAAAGCAGATTCTAGAGTGCCTGGATGTACCCTGCCCCTCCAGCCCTTCAACAGAAATTAAGATGTCTAGTCCCTGTAGATGACAAACTGGTCCTCATTAGTCTCATTCAAGTTATGCTGTGCTTTGCCAAAAAAACCAAAATCTTACAATTGCTCCTTTACTTCAAGGGTAACTTTATAAGGATTAACCTAGAATATAGGGGAAGTTTCTGGTGATGTCCCAATGATCCATTCATTGTAGATACGACAATTCCTAAAGCATTCCTTTATTGTCATGTGACCACTTCCACAGTCAAAGGCATTAAGAAATTTGTTTATATTAAAACATAGGCCAGGTGCAGTGGCTCAATCCAAGCACTTTGGGAGGCTGAGGTGGGTGGATGGCTTGAGGTCAGGAGTTCGAGACCAGCCTGGCCAACATGGTGAAACTCCATCTCTACTAAAAACACAAAAATTAGCCGGGTGTGGTGGCACATGCCTGTAGTCCCAGCTATCTGGGTGACTGAGGAAGGGGGATCACTTGAACCCGGGAGGCAGAGACTGCAGTGAGCTGAGATCGCGCCACTGCACTCCAGCCTGGGCGACAGAGCAAGGCTGTCTCAAAAAAAAATAACTCGGCCGGGCGTGGTGGCTCAAGCCTGTAATCCCAGCACTTTGGGAGGCCGAGGCGGGTGGATCACAAGGTCAGGAGATCGAGACCATCCTGGCTAACACGGTGAAACCCCATCTCTACTAAAAAAAATACAAAAAATTAGCCGGGTGCGGTGGCGGGTGCCTGTATTCCCAGCTACTCGGGAGGCTGAGGCAGGAGAATGGCGTGAACCCGGGAGGCGGAGCTTGCAGTGAGCCGAGATCGCGCCACTGCACTCCAGCCTGGGGGAGAGAACAAGACTCCGTCTCAAAAAAAAAAAAATAAATAAATAACTCAGTCCAGGTGTGGTGGCTCATGCCTGTAATCACAGCACTTTGGGAGCTGAGGTGAGTAGATTGCTTGAGTCCAGGAGTTCGAGACCAGCCTGGGCAATATGGTGAAGCCTCATTTCTATAAGGAGTATACAAAAAAGGTGTGGTGGCACACGACTAGTCCTAGCTACTCAGGAGGCAGAGGCAGAAAGATCCCTTGAACCCAGGAGGTCAAGGCTGCAGTGAACGTGATTGTGCCACTGCACTCTAGCCTGAGTGAGAGTGAGACCCTGTCTCAAAAAAAGGAACCAGGATTTCCAACTGGAGTACAATGAATGGAACAAAAAATTATTTTTTTGTCATATTTTATTTTGTTTTACCAACATCAAAGCCTTCTTTTAAATCTAAGATCTATTCTTTGCAGGTCCTATTTTATTTATAGACCAAGAAAAATCTACTCATTTTTTTTGCAAGGAAATTTATTTAAATGCTCTTGAAAAAATTGAAGTTTTCATACTTACAGAAAATATTTCATGTCCATAATACATGTGCCAAACTTTTCTATTCAACTATATAAAGTTCCATTGCATCAGTGACTTAATATCTAATCAATCCCAGTGATGAACATTTAGGTTTTTTCTTCTTACTTGACATTAAGCAATGCTGCTTTGGAATATTCTTGACCACACAGTTCTGTAGGATAAATTCTTAGAAAAGTAACTGCTAGATCAAAGCAAATATAAATTCTTAACTTTGGTATTTTGCCAACTACACAACAGAACTGAAGGTATCAGTTGAACTTCTCAACATGAGTGCCAGATTCCCTACAACTTCACTGGCACTATATATAACTAATCTATTAGTCTTTGGGAGTCAAGTAACATTAAACCAAGAATTAAGAATTTAAGTTCCTTTATGTTGTTATGTTACCACAGCCCTTACAGTGTTACAAGGAAAAAAGGGTTTCAGTGAAGTGTGTGTAAACTCTATGTACTCAGATCATACCCTAAAAAAGCCCACAGAAAAATACAGCCCAGGATAAATTTATACGCTGATTTCTAGACCCTCACAAGAAAGCAAATATAATTAATATAAAAAGTTTTATTAGTTATAAATCTAAAAAAGAAAATGGTACTCAATGAACATAAAACTTAAAATATCCTCTGCCAATTATTAGAAATCTCAAGTCCTTATTAGAATACTGTAGTAGGCAGAATTCTAAGATGGGCCCCATGATCTCCATGCATTCCCCATGTTACACCCTATCACCCTATATAATCCCCTCCCCTTGAGTGTAGGCGAAACCTGACTTGCTTTTTTTTTTTTTTTTTTTTGAGACGGAGTCTCGCTCTGTCGCCCAGGCTGGAGTGCAGTGGCGCAATCTCGGCTCACCGCAAGCTCCGCCTCCCGGGTTCACGCCATTCTCCTGCCTCAGCCTCTCTGAGTAGCTGGGACTACAGGGGCTGCCATCACGCCCGGCTAATTTTTTTGTATTTTTAGTAGAGACGGGGTTTCACCGTGGTCTCAATCTCCTGACCTCGTGATCCGCCCGCCTCGGCCTCCCAAAGTGTTGGGATTACAAGCGTGAGCCACCGCGCCCGGCTGACTTGCTTCTAACCAAAAGAATACAGCGAAACTAATGGGATGTCACTCCTGTGATTACGTTCTATATAAGATGCCATCTTAAGCAGACTGGAGAAGCCCTTGCTGGCTTTAAAGAAGCAAGCTGCCATATTGTAAGACAGCCTACAGATAAACCAGGTAACAAGGAACTGCAGGGAGTTCCTAGGTGAGAGCAGCTCCCAACTCAGAGCCAAAGGTCAGCAAGAAAAAAAGACCTCAGTCCTACAGTTAAAGATGAATTCTGGCCGGGTGTGGAGGCTCACATCTGTAATCCCAGCATTTTGGGAAGCCCAGGCGGGCAGGTCACTTGAGGTCAGGAGTTCGAGACCAGCCTGGCCAACATAGCGAAACTCCATCTCTACTAAAAATACAAAAAATTAGCCGGGCGTAGTGGTGGGCGCCTGTAGTCCCAGCTACTCAGGAGGCTGAGGCAGGAGAATGGCATGAACCCGGGAGGCGGAGCTTGTCGTGAGCCGAGATCGCGCCACTGCACTCCAGCCTGGGCGACAGAGCAAGACTCCGTCTCAAAAAAAATTAGCCCGTCGTGGTGGCACGTGCCTGTAGTCCCAGCTACTCAGGAGGCTGAGGCAGGAGAATGACTTGAACCCAGGAGGCAGAGGTTGCAGTAAGCTGAGACTGTGCCAATGCACTCCAGCTTAGGCAACAGAGCAAGACTCCATTTCAAAAAAAAAGGAATTTTGCCAACCACATGAGGGAGCTTGCAAGTCAGTCTTTTTCCCCAATTGACCCTTTGATGAGACACACCACAGCCCCAGCTGACACCTGGAATATATAGCTATGTGAGACCCTAAGGAGAGGACCCAGCTAAACTGTGCTCAGCTGTGGGATATGTGTTGTTTTGAGCCATTATGCTTGTGGTATTTTGTTATACAACAATAAA
The DNA here is from genome assembly GCF_028878055.3 of Symphalangus syndactylus. Taxonomy (NCBI): domain Eukaryota; kingdom Metazoa; phylum Chordata; class Mammalia; order Primates; family Hylobatidae; genus Symphalangus; species Symphalangus syndactylus. The sequence goes on from NC_072430.2 coordinate 39,160,073, forward strand.
AAAACGAACACAAATACCTATGATAAAGCTTTTTCACTTTTTAATCAGTATCACTCAAAATGTTATCAATAAAGACTGTAGGCCGGGCATGGTGGCTCACGCCTGTAATCCCAGCACTTTGGGAGGCCAATGCAGGATTGCTTGAAGCCAGGAGTTCAAGATCAGCCTGAGTAACATGGGAAGACCCCCATCTCCATAAAAATAAGCCAGCAGTGGCTCACACCTGTAATCTCAACATTTTGGGAGGCCGAGGTGGGCAGATAGCTTGAGCCCAGGAGTTTAACGAGACCAGCATAAGCAACATGGCGAAACTCTAGCTCTACAAAAAATACAAAAATTACGCAGGTGTGGTGGTACATGCCTGTAGTCCCAGCTACTCAGGAGGCTGAGGTGGGAGGATCACTTAAGCCTGGGAGGCAGAGGCTGCGTGAGATTGGGCCACTGCACCCCTGCAGGGGGACAGAGCGAGACCCCTGTTGCAAGATAGATAAATAAGAATTTTTTAAAACACTTTAAGCTTTTTTTTCTTTTTTAACAATTTTGTGAGTGTATAGTAAGTGTATATATTTATGGAGTACATGAGATGTTTTGATATAGGCATGCAATGTAAATTAAGCACATCATGGAGCATGGGGTATCTATCCCCTCAAGCATTTATCCTTTGACTTATGGGGTATCCATCCCCTCAGGCATTTATCCTTTGAGTTACAGATAATCCAATTACACTCCGAGTTATTTTAAAATGTACAATTATTATTGACCATACTCACCCTGTTGTACTATCAAATAGGTCTTATTCATTCTATTTTTTTTTGTACCCATTAGCCATCCCCACCTCCCACCTACTTTTCCTTAATACTTACAAAATGCAGAATGCACCTTCTGACATGGCCGAACTGTGCAAAGTGTTCTTTCAGCTGACCTGTGTGGCAGAAGAAAACATTAAAAGTAGTTACTATATTTTGGATTCTCTATCTTAGACTGCAGAAAGAAACTAAAAGTGGTCCCAGGGTCACCAGATTTCTTGTGGACAGGAACTACTTTGCATTTCCTTAAAGGCTTTAAGATTTAGGAAGCAGCTATGGTACTGACTATAAAGCCATAATGTACCAGACTTGGTGGTGAGGAGGGGAGATGGACAGAGAAGTTGTTGAGTTGGCTGCAGTCTCCATCCTCAGCAAATATCGAGTGTTTTCATCATATCAGTTACTGTGCTATGTGGACTATGATCCCTGTGAGCAGATCACAATGAAGAAAAAGACAAATTATAATCCAGTGTGTTTCCAGGTATACTGAAGATTTCCAAATAAAATCCCAACTTACTGGTCTTTCACAATTTAGTAAAATGTGTTGAGTTGACCTCACCTACCCTTCCTGCCTTATTTCTCACTGCTGGCCCCTAGTTACTCTCTAGTACAACAAACTGAATTATCTGTATCTGTCCTGCGGATTACCCTCTTTGCATATGTTGTTCTCCCCCCCTCCATATGTTGGTAATCCTATCTCCCCCTGGCTAACTTATAACTATAACTATCCTTCAAGACCCAAACCAAATACATCCACTGAGTATTATTTTATTGGGCTCCTATCACAATACAAGACAATGTACTAGCCGTGTGAGACTTCAAAGATTTAGAGTATATAATCTTAAAGACCAAAAATTACACGATCTGTTTCTCTTCTGAACTACAGTGCTTGTACTTCACTGATTTACTTTTTATAATATCTATTTAGTTCTCCTAGTTCACCAAAACCTCACTGGTTCGACAACTGCCTAAATTTGTTCTAAGTCTCTTCATCCCCACCACTACACTGTAAGCTCCCTCAGCATATAAACCACTATGTTTACAGTGACCAATAAAGAGTAGGGCCTCAATATTGGCTAAATGAATAAGTAAAAGTCCACTAATCCTTCCAATAATCCACAGAGACTAAATTTTGAAGGGCTCTAATGGTTAAGTCAAACCAACTGGCAAGATCAAGGTCTCCCAGAATATGATACTGGAGAACAAAATAATGTTAAACATATGTTTTATACCAGATAATTAAAGTCCTAGAAGACACTGATTTCAAAACAAACCAGCTCTGGAAGGTAACCCTCTTCCTAAATTGCCTAAAATGGTGAAGGAAAAACAGCTGCAAGCACCAAAAACAATGCCTACCACAGAATAGACACTCAAATAAATATTTGCTGAATCAATGGAACAACCAAGAGAAACTGTTTCCAAGTTGTACATAATGCTGACTCTTTTTAAGGGTTTTAAACTAGCCCTTTATTGTCTGGAAACTTGCATCCGCAAGATGCTAATGAAACTCCTCAGCCTTTCCATAAAGTTTCACAGGGCCTACGGGAGACTTTACTGGGCTTGGTCTTCAACAACCACATGTTTAAAAAAGATGGGGCACAAACCAACCTATTTCCCATTCTACTACTCACATCTGAGCCACAAAAAACTAAGAAGAAACTAAATCTTGCTCCATTGTTTAAAGGGGCTGACCTGAAACATGAATATCTACAAAAAGAGTGACCACGAATGTTTACATGTTGGTAAGCAAATATAAAAACCTCATCTCAAAACTGCAGCTGACAAAAATTGAAGATGGTGAAAGATTTCAGAACTAATTATTCCAACCTTTATCTCTAGACTAGGCCTCTCCCATAAGTTTCAATTTTAGTTATCGTGAAAATAACTATCATTTGCTGAGTACTTACACTGTATCTAACACAAGTCTAAGAAGTTTGCATATAAACTCAATCCTCTCAACAATCCTATGAGTTGGGTATTGATTCCATTTTATCGATGAGTAAACTGAGGCCCAGTTGTGAGCCCTTTTCCCATACTAACTTCAGTTATTCAAGTGATACAACGATTAAATGGCCAAGTTGGAATTCTAACCCCAACGGTCTAGCTTTGGAGGAGTCCACTTCTCAGCCACAATGATATACAACCTTTGTCCAATTGCCTGACGGAAACCTCACAAGTTTCTCAAAGTCAACACATTCAAACTTTACTCATCTTCTCTTGGCCTGCTCCTAACTTCTAAACAAGCAATTCACCAATACTAAAAACCCAGAAATCATTCCTCCCTTTCATTTATTCCGTACACTTCTCCCACTTAAGCCATCACGAAACGGCATCTAATTTGCTTTTAAAACAATGCATCTGACCACCACCCTTCTACCATCGCCCTAATTCAGGTCCTCACGTTTTAAGTAAATTAATGAAATTGCTTTTTAGCTCCTCTGCACGCCTACAATCTTGCCACTTTGAATCCATCCTCCACACTACAGTCAAAATTATCCCTTCTAAATTGTAAATCTTGATTATCAAGTAATAAATCTTTACACCAAATCACTCCTAAAGGCAAGAGCCGGTGCATTCGTGACCCCAAAAGCTCAACGGACATCCCTAAACGGTTAACTGCAAACAAAATTTCTTTCTGCTCACTTGCATGCTCAGGAGCAGTCTCCTAATTAAGCCACCATGCTGACTTAAGTACCCTGCAAAAAGCAGAAGCTTTGAGGATCACTTGGACCTAAAAATTCCACTACTCCCACATCTCCATCACTCACTCGACGCCGCAGTCCAAGGAATTCTTCTCACAAAAACAACCGGCCGATTGATATTTCTACGCAGCGCCACAACACCCCTCGCTGCTGAAGCCGCCATCTTTAGACTAAAGCACCTCCTCGAGCTGAGGCCGCGGCCCCGAAAAAAATTTCCGGATCCGGAACACAGAGAATCTGCTTCCGTATCAGAGGGTACAGGCCGCGAGATGCGGAAGATGGCAGCGGCCGTGGGCTCTGTGGCGACTTTGGCGACTGAGCCCAGGGAGGACGCCTTTCGGAAACTTTTCCGCTTCTACCGTCAGAGTCGGCCCGGGACCGCAGACCTGGAAGGGGTCATCGACTTCTCGGAGGCCCACGCAGCCCGTGGGACGGGTCCTGGTGCCCAAAAGGTACAGAGAGGAGTCGCTTTGCCCCGCGTCTTGGAGGGACTTCGTGTCTTCTTCGCCTCTTTTCACCTCCAGACCGATTGTTATTGAACGATTCCTGCCCTCCTTTGGCGGCAAGAGTCGAACTCCCCACTAACCGTCACACTAGCAATAAAGCGTTGAGATGCCCGTTTCTTTAGGCGGCCATTCTTGGCGGGGGGGCTCAGTCAAAAGAGCCTGGGAATCCATGTTTATTTCTTACTGTAACTGTCTCCTCACATTTCTGTTTCGGTTTTTGTAAAACCCCATAGAACGTCTTCGTAGACGGTAGGGTAGACTTCTGCAGCTTGAAAAAACCATTCCCGAGGAATCCCAGAACTGACAGGGATCTGGCGCTGTTAAGCCGCTGTGCGTAAAACTCCTGTCTTCTCCTCCGGGCCTTTTAGAAGGAGGTCATTGAAGGATTCTGAGAATCCCTCCGTGTTGAAAATAAATGGCAAACAAGTATATATGGAATACAGGCACCGTTTTTTCTCTCTACGTTTCCCCATGGAGATTAAGAAGGGGAACACAGGCCGGGAGCGGTGGCTCAAGCCTGTAATCCCAGCACTTTGGAGGCCGAGGCGGGTGGATCGCTTGAACCCAGGGGTTCGAGACCAGCCTGGGAAACATGGCAAGACCCCCGTCTCCGCCAAAAATACAAAAAAATTAGCCAGTCTTATAACCTACTCTCAAGTAAATAGATAAAAAAAAAAAAAATTTAAGGGAACATAATAGGCAAGAGGGAAAACGGGGAACCAAAACCGTAGTCCAATTTACATTTTCTTTCTTTACAATCCACTTTAACGTTGAGGATATGCAGCCCCTTAATTTGCTCTCGGTGTTGTCCACAGATGTCTAGATGAGGCATTCTTTCCAAGCTTCCTAACAGCTCTAATAAAATTGGGATGCTACAGTATTAAGTGTTAATGATTGCATACCTGAGCTCAGCTTTTCAGCACCTTCATTTGTTAGGAAAAAAAGTGGTCTTAGAGTTGTCAAAATACAGAAAGACCACAACCCAAGAATAATACACTTTTTCTCTCCGGAGCCCTTCAGACTCTCATTCAGCTCCTTTTACCTACATGTTACCATAATATATACATGCTTTTTAGAATGTCAGCCATCAGGGAATGAGCCATTATGTGTCTAGTACGGGACCTAAAACAGTACTGAGTAAGTACAGTATGTGTTGAGTACATGAAAGCTTGGGTGTTTAGTTCCCCAGCTCAAAGCAGATTAAAGCAGTAATTAAGAGACGTTACTATTACAAGCCAGCTGATGAGACTAGTGGGGAAAGTGGTTAACAGTCTGGCAAGGGAGGAAGCAGAAAACCTTTTATAAAAGCTCAGTGGTGTGGTTCAGTTTAGCATATGATAGAATAGGTCCACTAACATCACCTCCGAGAGTGTGTTGAATTATAGTGCAGTATTAAGTATGTAGCCTATTTAAGAAATCATGACAAAATGCTTAAAAGTGTTTTACCAGCGCCTAGGTACCTGGAAAACTCAGCTGATAGTACTCTCAGAGGGTTTCAGATAGCCCTTTTATTATAGAGACTGGTTATACATCAGCCAACTTTTGGTATTTTGTCCAGGAATCTCCACACTTGGAGAAGTTGATAAGATAAAAGATCATTCTCTTTCAAAGAGAATGTTTCATATATATATATATGTATATATATGTGTGTGTATATATAATATATATACTTTTTTTTACTGAGACAGCGTCTCACTGTGTCACCCAGGCTGAAGTGCAGTGGCGTGATCTCGGCTCACTGCAACCTCCGTCTCCTAGGTTCAAATGATTCTTCTGCTTCAGCCTCCCAAGTAGCTGGGACTACAGGCACGTGCCACCATGCCTGGCTAATTTTTGTATTTTTTAGTAGAGACGGGGTTTTGCTATGTTGGCCAGTCTGGCCCCAAACTCCTGACCTCAGGTGATCTACCTGCCTTGGCCTCCCAAAGTGTTGGAATTACAGGCGTGAGCCACCGGTCGGCCTGTTTCATATATTTTAAGGCAAGGCAGACCCTAGGTTTATTCAGGGAAGAATAAAGGTTTTTTCCTTTAATGTTTTGACTTCAATGACTGCATAGTGGGTCTCTTAATCAATGTAATGAGCCATCCATTAGATACTCATATACAAAGAAAACTTCAGCCCCTGAAATACTAAATTCATTTGTAAGTAATTAATAGAAGCAGAAGTTGTAGCGTCACTTGGACATTTCATCTAGAAGAGGGCAAACAGGATTTTTTAGCTTTTACTTTTAGCAAACAGGATTCCCAGTGTCTCACTGAAACATTTTTTCTGTTTACAGCACTCTCTTTTCATTCTCTTTTTTTTTTTTTCTCGGATGGAGTCTTGCTCTGTTCCTAGGCTGGAGTACAGTGGCACAGTCTCAGCTCACTGCAACCTCCACCTCCTAGGTTGAAGCAATTCTGGTGCCCCAGCCTCTTGTAGCTGGGATTTCAGGCACCCGCCACCACACCCAACTAATTTTTGTATTTTTAGTAGAGACAGGGTTTAACCATGTTGGCCAGGTTGGTCTCAGACTCCTGACCTCGTGATCCGCCTGCCTCAGCCTCCCAGAGTGCTGGGATTACAGGCGTGAGCCACTGCAACTGGCCTTCTCTTTTCATTTTCTCACCCTGTCTAGCTTGGTGTTTCTTATAGCTCTGTTTAAATACCAACTCTATACAAGTGTCTCAAAAGCATTACTGTTAGCCCTAACTGAAGTAAATAGCTTTGTGACTCAAGATATTTCAGTACACCAAGCACCTTTCATGATTCAGCCCCATAAGAAGTTGCAAAGGTATGATGTCATAGGAAAAAGTAGTTTTGAAAGCCAAAATTAGCCTGCTTAAATTTCTTACTACCATTTTGCCTTAATTTTGGGTAACTCTTCTGTTACTGTATAGATGAGAAACTGAGGCTCTAAGACATTAAATGACTCATCTAAAATGCCCAGATCAAGTAAGCAGTACAACTAAGATTAACCCCAGACTTAATACTCCTTGCTTTGGCCAGGCACAGCGGCTTATACCTCTAATACCATTGCTTTGGGAGGCCAACACAGGAGGATCACTTGAGTTCAGGAGCTTGAAGCTGCAGTGAACTATGATCATGCCACTGCACTCTGGCCTGAGCAATAGAGCAAGGTTCTGTATCTTAAAAAAAACCAAGAATCCTAGCTTTGCCTCATACAAAAAATGTCTTTGGAGGTTTGAGGTTCCCAGGGTTGACCTGCAGAATAGATTTAGTCCTTTAACTTCTGTTTCCTTCCTGCCAGGTGATCAAATCTCGGCTAAATATGTCTTCTGTCAGTGAGCACAATGCATATAGAGCAGGTCTTCAGCCCGTCAGCAAGTGGCAAGCCTATGGACTCAAAGGCTATCCTGGTGAGTGTAACTGACCTCAGAAAAGGCAATATCACTCAATCATTTATGTGTTCATGTCTTCAAAGAAGGTACTGTAAGCAAGTAAATAGACAAAGGATACACATAATAAACAGATAAATGTTTCATTTCCAAACCCATTCTAGACTGTACCTTGTCTAAGACGTCCGTTTTCAAAGGATAGAACAGGAGTCAGCAGTGCCTGCAAATGTGGCTGAAAGTGGCATGACCATTGCAAAAATAAGGACATTGCCTCTGGGCTCCCTGCCACAACTCTGAACATCTGATTTGGCAGAAGTGCTGTGAAGAATAATTTATCATTATCATTGTAATAAATGTCATATAATAGTTATGAATAATTCATAATTGTCCCTCTAGTCACATTCTCAAATGGCATAACAACTTAAAACTTGTTGCTATCAAGGCTGAACATATTTAATAAAGAATTACAATTAATGACATCAAAAGTCCTTGCCAGGCACGGTGGCTCATGCCTGTAATCCCAGAACTTTGAGATGCCAAAGTGAGTGGATCACCTGAGGTCAGGAGATCAAGACCAGCCTGGCCAGCATGGTGAAATCCCGTCTCTACCAAAAATACAAAAATTAGCCAGGTGTGGTGGTGCATGCCTGTAATGCCAGCTACTTGGGAGGCTGAGACAGGAGAATCGCTTGAACCCAGGAGGCGGAGGTTTCAGTGAACCAAGATCGCACCATTGTACTCCAGCCTAGGCAATAAGAGGGAAACTCTGTCTCAAAAAAAAAAAAAAAGGCTGGACACAGTGGCTCACGCCTGTAATCCCAACGCTTTGGGAGGCCGAGGCGGGCAGATCACGAGGTCAGGAGATTGAGACCATCCTGGCTAACAAAGTGAAACCCCGTCTCTACTGAAAATACAAAAACAAAATTAGCCAGACATGGTGGCAGGCCCCTGTAGTCCCAGCTACTCGGCAGGCTGAGGCGGGAGAATGGCATGAACCCGGGAGGTAGAGATTGTTCAGCCGAGATTGTGCCACTGCACTCCAGCCTGGGCGACAGAGCAAGACTCCGTCTCCAAAAAAAAAGAAAGTCCTAATAGGGACCAGGCGAGGTGGCTCACGCTTGTAATCCCAACACTTTAGAAGGCCGAGATGGGAGGATCATTTGAGCCCAGGAATTTACGACCGGCGTGGGTAACATAGTAAGAGCCTGTCTCTACAAAACAAATTTTTTTTTTCCCCAGACAGTCTCACTCTGTCGCCCAGGCTGGAGTACAGTGGCACAGTCTCAGCTCACTGCAACCTCCACCTCCCAGGTTCGAGTGATTCTCCTGCCTCCCGAGTAGCTGAGACTACAGGTATACGCCACCACGCCCAGCTAATTTTTGTATTTTTTAGTAGAGACAGGGTTTCATGTTGGCCAAGCTGGTTTCGAACTCCTGACAAGTGATCCACCCGCCTCGGTCTCCCAAAGTGCTAGGATTACAGGCGTGAGACAACTTACATGGCCAAAAAAAATGTTTTTAATTAGCCAAGTGTGGTGGCATGCCTCTGTAGTCTCAGCTACTCAGGAGACTGAGGTAGGAGGATTGCTTGGGGAGCAGTGAGCCGAGATCATGCCACTGCACTCCAGCCTGGGTGACAAAATGAGACTTGTCTCAAGCAATTCTAATAGATTTGTCTGCAATTTTTAATTTAGTAATGTTGGGTAGCTGGTTTTACAGAGAATGAAATTAAAATAATGAAGAATAGGTAATGTTGTTAACCTTTTTTCTAGGCTCCTGGGGCCATTGTAAAAGTTAACATTGCACTTGTGATTTCAAATATGGGTTAAAAGTAAGAGAAATCTAGCCGGGCGCGGTGGCTCACGCTTTGTAATCCCAGCACTTTGGGAGGCCAAGGCGGGCGGATCACGAGGTCAGGAGATCGAGACCACGGTGAAACCCCGTGTCTACTAAAAAAATACAAAAAACAGCCGGGCGTGGTGGTGGGCGCCTGTAGTCCCAGCTATTCGGAGAGGCTGAGGCAGGAGAATGGCGTGAACCCGGGACGCGGAGCTTGCAGTGAGCCGAGATTGCACCACTGCACTCCAGCCTGGGCGACAGAGCAAGACTCCATCTCAAAAAAAAAAAAAGTAAGAGAAATCTTTAAAAAGAAATGTTAGTTTTCATTGTGCCAGTGGCCGGGACTCTATGGTACAGCTCTTAGTACATTATGACCACTGAAATACTTGTTAATAGCATGGGAAGATATAACAGCCTGGCTCCTCTTGAGTTTGGGTAAATGTAGAGCATGCATCACCAATAGTCTTGTTCTTGGAGGCCGCTCTTCACCTTTCAGCTCTAGCGCTTATTTTTATTTATTTATTTTTTTTTTTTTGAGACAGAGTCTTGCTCTGTCGCCTAGGCTGGGGTGCAGTGGTGTGATCTCGGCTCACTGCAGCCTCTGCCTCCCAGGTTCAAGCAATTCTCCTGTCTCAGCCTTCCAAGTAGCTGGGACTGCAGGCGCCCGCCACCACGCCCAGCTAACTTTTTTGTGTTTTTAGTAGAGATGGGGTTTCACCATGTTGGTCAGGCTGGTCTTGAACTCCTGACCTCAGGTGATCCACCTGCCTTGACCTCCCAGAGTGCTGGGATTACAGGTGTGAGCCACAACGCCCGGCCTCTAGTACCTATTTTTAAGGCCATGATTCTCTGTTGCTCTAGGCTTTCTCCCCTTAACAGATTGTTCATGCCATAGACTTAACCCCACTTGAGTTTTAAATTGTCTAAACTGCTGTACTTGCTTTCTGAGGCTTTCTAGGATTTATTGCTTAATTAAGCCACATCTTTTGGGTGGGTGTCTCATTATATCCTTGGAGAGTTTATTCTGTCTCTCCTGCCATTATAAGCTGTGTTTATTTTATTTATTTATTTATTTATTTATTTATTTATTTATTTTTTACTTACTTTCCCCTATAAGCTGTATTTAATAGAAATATAATGTCCAAAAAACAGGAGAGAACAGTCTCTTCTTACTCTGAGTTGATCAAAAGGATTGTGTTTACTTCTGGATCTGACTTAATCCGAAGGAAGCTGAGTGTACTACAACCTGTCCTCACACTTGTGCGAGGACACATCCTCTTGAACAAGAGGATAATAGGCCTGGAAACCAGAAACAGAATCTAGGGAAGAAAAGACTTATGGGGGAACATGACAGCATTAAACATTGAAAAATTGTCCTGCACAAGAAGTGGTGGGAAGCAGTGCACACCAGTGGTTAAGGCATAGGTTCTGGTGCCAGGTTACCTGGGTTCATATCCTGGCTTTGCCGTCTACTAACTGTAAGACTTTGGGCAAGTTTTTAAATTCTCTTGCCCTCAGTTTCATCATATGTAAAATGTATATAAAAATAGTACCTACTTCATAAGGTTCTTATGAGGATTAAATGTTAATGTATATGTTAACTGCTTAGGTCAGTGCATTTATCAAGCACTTAAAAATGATTTGGGGTTGCCGGGCGCGGTGGCTCACGCTTGTAATCCCAGCACTTTGGGAGGCCGAGGCGGGCGGATCACGAGGTCAGGAGATCGAGACCATGGTGAAACCCCGTCTCTACTAAAAATACAAAAAATTAGCCGGGCGTGGTGGCGGGCGCCTGTAGTCCCAGCTACTTGGAGAGGCTGAGGCAGGAGAATGGCGTGAACCCGGGAGGCGGAGCTTGCAGTGAGCCGAGATTGCGCGACTGCACTCCAGCCTGGGCGACAGAGTGAGACTCCGTCTCAAAAAAAAAAAAAAAAAAAAAATGATTTGGGGTTGCTCTAGGTGTCAGAACCCAAGACCAATGACTGAGAATTATAGAGAGGCAGTTTTTTTTTTTTTTAATCTGGAAAACATGTAGATGCAAGATAGGCAGATTTTGGTTTTGTTTGTTTTCTTGAGACAGGGTCTCATTCTGTCACCCGGTGGGGTGCAGTAGCACAGTCACGCTTCACTGCAGCCTTGACCTCTCAGACTTAAACGTTCCTCCCACCTCAGCCTGCCTAGTAGCTGGGACCATTGGCTTGCAACACCATGCCCAGCTGATTTTTTTTTTTTTAAATTTTTTGTAGAGATAGGGGTCTCACTATGTTGCTCAGGCTAGTCCAGAACTCCTGGACTCAAGTGATCCCCCTGCCTCGGCCTCCCAGAGTGCTGGGATTACAGACCTGAACCACTGTGCCTGACTAGGAGGCAGACAACAACAGTTGTCTGAAATGGACTGCCTAAAGAGATACTAAATTTCCTGTCACCATTCAAGCTTGGACTAAACCAGAAGTATTATTCCTTTAGTCTAATATGTTTGGGAATGTTATAATATTCTTTATTTCATGAAATTGTGATGATAGCAGATGGTAGGTTGTGGGGGGGTTTCCTAACTTTTTCCATAATATTGACGATCCTATCATTCTCCCAAACTATTTGGAAAATTTTACTGATAAATGAAACATAAAATCCAAATGTATTTTGGAGCTACTTTAGAAGACATATGAAAAATCAGATTACTGGTAAAAATCTTGGTGTGTATGAAGTTTCCTTGATGCCAAAAGCTCACTGACTTTGGTCATTAGGTTTAGTTTGGAGTGTATGCTATTGATGATATTAAATGGTGGAACAGGATTAATCAACTGCAATGAGGAACCTGTCCACATTGAATATCTCTAAGCTGTCTAGTTTTTTTCTATATCTGCAAGAATGTAGACATAGAATTTTAAGTGCTTTTAGTAAGATTTAGTACAGTAGAGGAATCTTCAGGTTATTTCCTATGTATTTCTACAATGGCATAACCACCTTTCAGCTGAACCACATGTGGTTTTAAATCTCTTTGAAATTCTGATAGTGGACCATTGATGATATTGTTCAGTATTTATTTATTTTTTATTTTTATTTATATATTTTTTTTGAGATGGAGTCTTGCTTGTCGCCCAGGCTGGAGTGCAGTGGCGTGATCTCGGCTCACTGCAAGCTCCGCCTCCCGGGTTCACACCATTCTCCTGCCTCAGCCTCCCGAGTAGCTGGGACTACAGGCGCCCACCATCACGCCCAGCTAATTTTTTGTATTTTTTAGTAGAGACGGGGTTTCATTGTGTTAGCCAGGATGGTCTTGATCTCCTGACCTCATGATCCGCCCTCCTCGGCCTCCCAAAGTGCTGGGATTACAGGCGTGAGCCACTGCCCCCGGCCAGAACCTGATATTTATAATGCAAAAAGCATAGGTTTGTTGCTTGTGTGGGCTTACTGGTTTTGCTTGTTCCATGTCCACAAACCCAACTTTGTTTGTCGTATCCCAGATTGTTTGTTTGTCTCATCCCAAATGTGTGCTAGCCTTGTGATAGACCAGGAGAGGGGGATGAATCAGTGAAGCCATGTTACCCCTCTGAACTTCTGTTCTCTTATCTGCAAAACTGGATTAATAACTTCCTCATAGAGTTACTGAAGATTAATGAGCTAGCATAAGGTTGCTGGCACAGTGTCTGAAACTTGTAGGCATCTAGTTATTTTTAGCAGCTACTATAATTAATGACTTAGGAATAAACTTATTTATTGTTAATTGCTGTTATTAAACTTTATCGCTATTCCATTAATTTAGGTCTAAATTATATGCCAAAGAGAGGAGAGGAAGAGTAGTTAAGTAATAACAAAGTTGTTTCTGTTTTAGGCTCTCAGCTCAGTGTCTTTACTGTCTGCTTTCCATAGTAATTCTCCCTAAGGGTATTTCCATAAAATGTGTCGTTATTGCTAATAGTCTCCACCAGGAGTTGGCAAACTGCAGTTTTATTGTAAATACATTTTATTGGAATACAGCCACACCTTTTTGTTTACTTACTATGTATGGCTACAGTGACAGAATTGAGTGCTAAAGAGACCGAATAAGGGCAAGCGCGGTGGCTCAGGCCTGTAATCCCAGCACTTTGGGAGGCCGAGGCGGGCAGATCACTTGAGGCCAGGAGTTCAAGACCAGCCTGGCCAACATGGCGAAATGCCATCTCTACTAAAAAATAAAAATAGAAAATAAATTAAAATACAATAATTAGCCAGACGTGGTAGTCCAAGCCTGTAATCTCATCTACTCAGGAGGCTGAGGCGGAAGAATCACTTGAACCTGGGAGGTGGAGGTGGCAGTGAGCCAAGATTGTGCCTGGGTGACAGAGCAAGACTCCGTCTCAAAAAAATAAAAAATAAAGAGACCAAATAACTGTCAAAGCCTAAAGTCTTTACTATCTAGTTCTTGACAGAAAACATTTGCTGACCTCTGGTCTAGACTAGATCTGGAGTTCAACCAGGAACTGAAGACCTTCAAATTATCGCCAGCATTTAATTCAGAAATCCTTAAGCTTTAGTCTGTTCATCTGTTTTTAAAATCCTTTTGCAAGGGGAACATTACACTAATATATGATGCTTGGCTTTTATATCATTGCTTAGATTCCTTCTTGTTCCTCAGGACCTGTCCAGCCATGCTCACTTTTGTTGAGATGACCTTGCTATTTATCTTATTGGGAAAACTGAGTCCTTCAGGCACAAACCTTTTGAGCCTTCAATGACCGCCACACTTATAAGCAAATGTTCTGATTTCCACCATCCAGTCATAGAGGAGGAGTTCCTTTAGTTCAAAGCCAGTCTCTCTACCCTCTTGATCCATGTCACCTTCTTAAACCTCTTCCAGCTTTCAAGACCTTGCTCTATTTCTTTCCTCTCTTCTGTTTCCAACTGGCTCTTCCCTGTTGGCTCTTTCTTCACAATCTGTAAGCATACTTAGGTCTTGCCAGTCCTTAAAAACCAAAAACTACCCTCTTAACTCTTTATTTTTCTATGACTATGCCTAAGTTTTTATTTTCTTTCATAGCTGGTCTTACAAAAAGGAGTTTAACTTGTCTTTATTGCCCCCTCTCCAGACAAGGTTTTTTATCTCTTTAATTCTTTTTTTTTCTTCTGAGGCAGTCTGTTGTTGTCACCCAGGCTGGAGTACAGTGGTGCAGTCTTGGCTCACTGCAACCTGTGCCTCCTGGGTTCAAGCAGTCCTCCCACCTTAGCCTCCCAAGTAGCTGGGACTACCTGTGTATGCCACCACGCCTGGCTAATTTTTATATTTTTTGTAGAGACAGGGTTTCACCATGCTGCCCAGGCTGGTCTGGAACTCCTGAGCTCAAGTTATCTGCCTGCGCCTTTCAAGTGCTAGGATTACAGGCATCAGCCAAGCCACCATGCCCGGCTTCTAATTCTTTTTATTTTTTTATTACAACAAATGATTTTATTTGTAATTTCTACCCCTCTCAGTGCCTCCTCCCAAAAAACCTGCACGTGTATTTACAAGCCTATTAACATATAAATAATGAGAAACATCCTGACCAGAGTCTCCCAGTTGTCTTTGCTGGAGATTAAGACTGGAGGGGACGCTATCTTCATACAGACTTCCAGTGACATCGAGAGTCTCTTGGTGGCTGTTCTGGGCCCACAGCTGGCTTTTTCAGCACCTCCAGGTTCAACCACGAGTCTGTCTGCTGTGCCCAAGGTAGAGCCCAGGGACTGCGAGCATGTGCAGCTCCATTGCCCGTCATTGCTCCAGCTGAGCTCATGCTGGAAGGGGTGCTTCCTCTCCTGACAGTGCTTCATGGTGGCCAGCCCGCTCCTGCTGGCACTCAGAGCCTCAGTACCGGGCCACCTGGCAGCACCCACAGATGTTGAACTCCTGGAGCTACTTCTCAATCACTGTGCAGGAAGGGTAATGCTACTATAGTAAGTGTAAGAATTCAACTCTTCCACCACATCTCCATTGGTGTTATAGTCCAGGTCACAGTTAGGACAGGTCACTGCTCTTCTTTGGGGTCCATGGGAAGCTGCTGAATTGCAAGCCAGTACAAGCTTTGCTCCCTCTTCTGGACGTCTCTTTGGCTTTGGGCCACCAGCCCCACAGCACCAGCTACAGGTTGTCCAGGCAATTGTCCTCAGTCAGGGCATTGAGATGTGCCACCTGGAACCCAGGGGTCATGCCTCTTCTGTGCTCCCACAGCAACTCATGAAGGAGTCTTCCCAATCCTCTTCCTCAGTGCTTGTCAAAAGCATACCTGAATATCTTAGTACCATTTCCATCTGCATCTACTTCCATTTGGACCTCAGAGGGATATCTCTCCACCAGCAGGATATCTTTGCTCATCTATCAGTGTATTTGGTCTTTATCTGACTGCATACTGCCTCTACTACTCTTGTCCTACCAGAAGCTACAGCCACTGGTGACAGACAGGAACAGAGCTCTCATGAGGGTAAGGTCCCTGGCTAGTACAGCTACACAGGTGGCTCCCTCGCAGCCCCTAAGCTGAGCCATATGATGTCCAATTTGAAGTCAGTCGTGGCCAGGCCTGTGCTCTCAGCCAGCAGTGCCACTCCCATGGGAGACAGGGGTGCTGGGGCAAGGCCAGGGCTAGGGTCAGGCCAGGCAGGCCCCAGGTAGGACAAGACCAGGCCCAGCTCACCTTGTGCATGCCAGACCTGCCATGCACTGACCTCTAATTCTTAAGAAAGTGCCTAGTACAGACCAGCCTGGCCAACATGGTGAAACCCCGTCTCTACTGAAAATAAAAAAAATTAGCTGGGTACAGTCGCAGGCACCTGTAATCACAGCTACTTGGGAGACTGAGGCAGGAGAATCACTTGAACCCGGGAGGCGGAGGTTGCAGAGAACCGAGATCACACCACTGTTCTCCAGCCTGGGTGACAGGGTGAGAGAGACCCCCATCTCAAAAAAAGAAAGAAAGAAAGTGTCTGGCACACATTGCGTGTTTGATGAATGAATAAATCTTTACCATGCATAGGATTCCAGTTAAATATTATTGTTTATCTTTTGTTTTTGAGGCAGAGTCTGGCTCTGTCGCCCAAGCTGGAGTGCAGTGACGTGATCTTGGCTCACTACAACCTCCACCTCCTGGGTTCAAGTGATTCTCCTGCCTCAGCCTCCCGAGTAGCCGGGATTACAGGTGCCTGCCACCACGCCCGACTAATTTTTGTATTTTAGTACAGACAGTTTCATAATGTTGGCGAGGCTGGTCTCAAACTCCTGACCTCATGTGATCCGCCCACCTCGGCCTCCCAAAGTGCTGGGATTATAGGCGAGAGCCACCGCACCCGGCCTATTATTAATCTTTTACAGAGAAAAATGAGGTTATGTTGCTGTCAAGGTCACAAAGATCTTTAACACGCATGCTGTAGTTGTTTACAAACACTGAGATAATACAGAGACACTAACTGCAGGAATTTGCAAACACTGAGATATTACAGAGACAGTAACTGCAGGAAGCAACTGTCACCCCTACAGCTGAGAGGAAGAACAAAAGAGCTTGGGATTACTACATTGAGAAGCTTGGAAAAGGGACTGCATGGAACTGGGGCTTAGACTTCTGAGGAGAGGACATAATGAGGCTGATTCTAGTGATGTGAAAAAACTACATTAGAACCAGCTTCCACCCTCCAGTCTTCCATTAGTGACCCTTATAGGCACAGGTTAGCAGACAGCCAGCTGGCAAATAAGAAATGTAGTTGGCAGGGTCTCAGCCCCATATTATGAAGCTAAGTATAGAAGAGTGGATTTGAAACTGAGAGAAAATAGACCAATAATCAGCACGCCATTCATTAGATGATGACTTTCAAATCTATGTTTTAGCTAAAATTCATTATAAGATTTCGTGTAATCATGCCTATAATAAATGAAATAGGGAGGTAAAGAAGTCTTGGATGACTCTTAAGTGTCAAGACCTGATAAAAATTAGAGGTGTACTTTTACCACTTCCAATTCTAAAGTTTGCTTTGGGATAACACAGTTATTGTGGAATATTTATTTCTCTTGAGAATACCCAGAAAGCCAGACACATTTGCATAGTGGTAGATGTCTAATGTTCATCAAAACCTACCTGTTCATTAACTTGAAGTGTGACCAAAAAAATATGGGGAGTAAATAACGAAATAGTGAGTATAAAGATGTCAAAATTATTTGGATAACTGATGGAGAATTTCCCCCTCTTCTTTTTTTCCCACCCATCTTTTGTATAGGGTTTATTTTTATCCCAAACCCCTTCCTCCCAGGTTACCAGTGGCACTGGGTGAAACAGTGCCTTAAGTTATATTCCCAGAAACCTAATGTATGTAACCTGGACAAACACATGTCTAAAGAAGCGACCCAAGATCTGTGGGAACAGAGCAAAGAGTTCCTGAGGTAAGTCTTGTCAATCAGAATGAAGTGTTAATACTCAGATCATCACAGGTCTTTGAAGGAACTGTTCTGTAACAATGCAGTAAAAGTGACTGGCTGGGTTTTTTTTTCCCCTCATTGTTTCCAAGCAAAAACAGCACAATTGTATTCTTTCCCCAGGAACATTTGGACAGATGCTTTGACAGTTATAGTAAATTGAGATCCATTTTAAAGACTTGCTTATCATAGCTTAGATAATTGAGTTCATCCTCATTAATCATCACATGATCCATTTCCATTAGCTTCAGCCATTTTTTTGTACTTAAAGTGAGTTCCTTTGAAGGCTTGTGGTATCCTAGGAAAGGTAACATCAAAAGCTCTTTGCTTCTACCCTCCTAGATGGATTCAGTGGTACTAGCCGTTTTATGATAGGTCAGTTGTTCCTCATGAGAAGAACTAATATTTTCACCTTCATGCTTCAACATTCATTCATTCATTCCACAAATATTTAATGAGGGTCAGTAGTGTGTCAGGCACAATGCTAGGCATTGGACACAGAAAAATAAAGGCACTCTCCCTGCATTCAGCAGTGCATAGTCTCTGGCAAGAATGCATTACCTGTGGGAATAATTACTGTAGAGCTCAGAAAGTGTTATGATGGGGTTTAGAAAAATACTGTGGGAGCATAGAGGAGGAAATAATTATTCCAGGCAGAGTAGAAGTGCGAACGAAGAAAAAATGATTTTTTGTTTGTTTTTTGTTTTTTGAGACAGAGTCTCACTCTGTCACCCAGGCTGGAGTGCAGTGGCGTGATCTCAGCTCACTGCAACCTCTGCCTCCTGGATTAAAATGATTCTCCTGCCTCATCTCCTGAGTAGCTGGGATTACAGGCATCCGCCACCATGCCCCACCAATTTTTGTATTTTTAGTAGAGATGGGGTTTCGCCATGTTGGCCAGGCTGGTCTCCTGACCTCAAGTGATCCCCCCACCTCGGACCCCCAAAGTGCTGAGACTACAGGTGTGAGCCACCAAGCCCAGCCTGAAAAAATGATTTTTTGATTGGGTTATCCTCCTTTCACTGTCCATTTGAACTAATCTTCAAAAATGAGTAGGGGTTTACCAGTCAGAAAAGTAAAAAGTCTACTGAGTAGAGAAAGCAGCCTGAGCAAAGATACAATATTTAAGACAGAATAAATCATCCTGCGAGACAAGAGCGTAGGATGTGTACTTTCTTATGTTTATTAAATAGATACCTATTGAGTTTCTGCTATGTGTCAGACACTGTGCTTTAGTGTTAGAGATTCAAAGGCAGATAAAAAACAGTTCCTGTCTTCAAGAAATTTGTACTTTAGTTATGTTCAAAAACATATAGGCAGATAATTAGATACAATTTGGGTCTGGGCTTGGTGGCTCATGCCTGTAATCTCAACACTTTGGGAGACCAAGGTGAGAAGAACACTTGAGGCCTGGAGTTACCAGCCTGGGCAACATAGCAAGACCCCATCTCTATGGAAAAAAAAATTTTTTTTTGGGACAGAGTTTTGCTCTTGTCACCCAGGCTGGAGTGCAATGGCATGATCTTGGCTCACTGCAACCTCCACCTCCCGGGTTGAAGCAATTCTCCTGCTTCAGCTTCCAGAGTAGCTGGGATTACAGGCATGCGCCACCACACCCGGCTAATTTTGTATTTTTAGTAGAGGTAGGTGTTTCTCCATGTTGGTCAGGCTGGTCTCGAACTCCCGACCTCAGGTGATGTGCCTACCTCGGCCTCCCAAAGTGCTGGGATTACAGGTGTAAGGCACTGTGCCCGCCCCCCAAAAAAATTTTTTTAATTAGCTGGGCATAGTGGTGTGTGCCTGTAGTCCTAGCTACTCGGCAGGCTGAGGAGAGACTGTCTCTAAAAATAAATAAGTAAATACAATTTGGTAGATGTAGGGATAGACATTATAAGATGTAATGGGAATGGTCACTTAAGTAGCTAGGTTGGAGGTAGATTATAGAAAATGCTTCCTGGAAGCCATGAGTAGGCAGAATTGGTGAAACATGAAAGAGGAGAGGTGGATTTGGGGCAGATAGTAAAGGGTTTAGTGATGTAGAGCAGGGGGGTCCCCAACCACAGGGCCGCAGACCTAGACAGCCGAGCATTACCACCTGAGCTTCGCCCCCTGTCAGATCAGCGGCAGCATTAGATTTTCATAGGAGCGCAAACCCTGTTGTGAACTGTACCTGCAAGGGATCTAGGTTGCGCACTCCTTATTGAGAATCTAATGCCTGATGATCTGAGGTGGAACAGTTTCATCCCCAAACCACCCCCCATCCCCACTCCATCCATGGACAAACTCTTTTCCATGAAACTGGTCCCCAGTGCCAAAAAGGCTGGGAACCACTAATGTAGAGCACCAGTTCTGGAGTCAGACTGACTGTGTTCAGATCCCAGCTCCACCACTTAATAGCTGTGTAACCTTGAGCAAGTTCCTTCGCCTTTCTGTGTCTCATAACAGTTCTTTCCTTATTGAATAG
Organism: Symphalangus syndactylus; assembly: GCF_028878055.3. NCBI lineage: Eukaryota > Metazoa > Chordata > Mammalia > Primates > Hylobatidae > Symphalangus > Symphalangus syndactylus. Next base: position 39,180,136 of record NC_072430.2, read on the forward strand.
TATGAGAATTAAACAAGATAATATGTGAGAAGTCCTTCAAAGTGCCTGTTAAAACCATTTTACCAACTTTGTGTCCTGTTTGGTGTTACGTGGCCTTAATGTCAGTTTTCGGAAACTGTCATGCCGATTCTAACAGAGTAAAGAGAAGATTTTCTTAAGGGGAAAGGAGAAGTAAAATTCATTGGTTTTTCTTTAAACCTTGGTCTATAGGTTATGGTATCGACAGGAGCAGTGAGGAAAACCCTGTCCATAAGCTTTTAGTAGTGTCTTCACAACTGAGAGTAAGGGAAAGGAAGATCGTGGTTGAGTAAAATTAGTCCAAGAGAACCTACTGCTATTAAACCAGCCTGTGTTTTCAAGTAATTTTTTTTCCTTCTGATATATGACTCTGCAGAAATCCCAGCTGTCTTTTAAGATAGCTCAGATGAATCTCTGTAATAAATCATCCTGTAAACAATGGTGAGATACCCTTGTTTTTGTCTAATAAATTAGCAAAAATAAAAAATTTGATGGTCATGCCATATGTTGTCAAGGGTTGGAAGAAATTGATGTGCTCAGACATTGTACTGGCAGCATTGAAAATCGATTAAGGCCAAGTTTTCATTGTGTCACTATGTGATACGTGCTTCAGTTTCCTCATGTGAGAAATGAAGGTATTGGGCTGGATAAGCCATTCAGGGTAATTGAATCATGGGCAGTCAGGGTCATGTGGACAGTACATGGCAGCTCTCCCAACTTTGCCAGAGTCTCTCAGGACAGGAGAGAGTTTGTTCAAAACAATTCCCCTGGAGATTTTGATTAGGTATCATAACATCCTCTGACATTGAGAACCATTGAAGTAAAGGACCTCTAAGATCCTTTTGGTTTTAATTTTCTAGAATTCTATGGTCAGGGAAGAAAAAACTTTAAATAGGAAATGAAGAAGAAATACTTGAACTTAAGCAAAAGCAAAAATTATTTTAAAAAAATACTTGAACTTAAGGACTGTTCAAAAAATTAGAGTACCTCAGTTCTGTTTTTTTTTCAAAGTGAATGGCATAGCTAGAGATTGTTGTAAAAGTGTACAAGAGTTATGTGCAGGCCGGGCATGGTGGCTCACGCCTGTAATCCCAGCACTTCGGGAGGCCGAGTTGGGCAGATCACCTGAGGTCAGGAGTTTGAGACCAGCCTGACCAACATGGTGAAACCCCGTCTCTACTAAAAATACAAAATTAGCCAGGCATGGTGGCACATGCCTATAATCCCAGCTACTCAGAAGGCAGAGGCCAGAGAATCACTTGAACCCGGGAGGCGGAGGTTCCGGTGAACCGAGATCACGCCATTGCACTCCAGCCTGGGCAACAAGAGTGAAACTCCCTCTCAAAAAAAAAAAAAGTTATGTGTAAACATCTTCATTGTGACATTGTTTGTAACAGAAAAAAAAAATGCAGGCCGGGCGTGGTGGCTCACGCTTGTAATCCCAGCACTTTGGGAGGCCGAGGCAGGCGGATCACGAGGTCAGGAGATCGAGACCACGGTGAAACCCCGTCTCTACTAAAAATACAAAAAAAATTAGCCGGGCGTGGTGGTGGGCGCCTGTAGTCCCAGCTACTCGGAGAGGCTGAGGCAGGAGAATGGCGTGAACCCAGGAGGCGGAGCTTGCAGTGAGCTGAGATTGTGCCACTGCACTCCAGCCTGGGCGACAGAGCGAGACTCCGTCTCAAAAAAAAAAATGCGAAACAGCCTAGGAGTTCATCAACAGGAGACCAGATAAATCTAACATGGCATATCCCAGACACAGAATGCAGCCGCTATTCAAGGATTAAAATAAACATTAAATGCAACCCTCTAGTAGTATATATCCCAGACTTCAAGGCAGAATAAATTCAGTCATTTCTCACCGTCTCCATCACAACTGCCTTGGTCTAAGCTGCCATCATTTCTTATCTAGAGCACTGCAGTAGCCTCCTAACCAGCCTCCCTTCGTAGCACAAACTCAGGTGTGTTTCCAAGGGCCCACCTTGATTAACAGTGACACTTTTATCACTCAGGAAATTTCAAGGGTTTAGAAGCTCCCTACCAGGAGCCAGGGACAAAGACCAGTCAAATTATTTGTTACATAACATCATCACATTTAGAAAAAATCCAGAATTCTTAACCATGGCTGTAAGGCCGAGATGACCTGGCCCGCAGCTACCTCTCTACTCTCATTTCCTACCATTCCTACCTCTTTTCGTTTTCATTTGTTCTTTTCTGCCACATTGACCTCCAGTGCTATCCTTAAACACATTAGGCATGCTCAAGATTTTTTTGTTTTGTACAGGCTGTTATAGCTAGGAAGCTCTTCCCTTAGGTCAACAATGTCTTGCTTCTTTGAAGTCTTTGTTCTAATATCATCTTAGAAGAAAGTCTTCCCTTATCATTCAGTCAACAAGAATCTCCTACTTCCCCTTATTCTTTATCTTCTTGCTTTGGTTTGTTTGTTTATTGCCACTTTTTTTTAAAGATGGCGTCTTGCTATGTTGCCCAGGCTGCCTTGACCTTCTGGGCTCAAGCAGTTCTCCCACCTCAGCCTCCTGAATAGCCGGAACTACAATTTTCTGTCTATTTTTTGTTTTCTAAATTTTTTTGCTTGATTTTTTTTTTAATTAAGTGCAACATAGTTGCCAAATAACAACTTAGCTTTATTCTGTAAATTAGCTTATGAAATACTCTTATCTATTTTTATGTATATGAACGCTTTTTTCCACTGTTACCCTCATTGTGAAAGCAGAATTAATCCTCTCCTCTGTCTACTTCTTTAAGACTGTTTATAATGCTAGTATAGCATTTATTCTAGTGAATTGAGTCATCTATCCCTGTCTCCTTCCATTGCCTTCCTCTCCCATCTTGAAAATTTTGTAGCCTTGATTCTTACCACAGTTCTTTGTATATATTAGAAGGTGCTCAGTAAATATTATTTCAATTAAATTCATATTCCCTCTTTATTAGTCCAATAAGAACAGTGCTAAATTTGAGAAGGATCATTTAGAGACTATATAGCTTTTCTTCTTATTTTCACTAATTTATTAAATAATGTACATTTGTGTCTTAGAAAATATGTGATGCTAGGATAGCTGTGAAGAAGAATAAAAGCCAGTGAGGGAGGGACTGTTAAAGGAGGAACCCAGGTACTTAAATAAGGAATTTACAATACCAAAGCATGTATACTTGAATAGAAGTTGCAAGGTGCTTTGGGGGCACAATATAGGAAATGGCTGGGAGAAAGACTTCCCAGAAGAAGTGAGTGTAAACTGTATGAAAAAACAAATTGGAAAAATCTGCTAGGCTGAGAGTGGAGTAGAGCATTTCAGTAGAGAAAACTGTATAGTCGGAGGCACGGCCATGAAAAACGTGAGAATAGCATACCTTGTGGGAAATGATTGGAGATGAGACTAGAAAGGTTAGTTAGAGCCAGAATATAAATGGCTCTACATGCCATCTAAGAGTGTGGACTTTGTCCTATTAACAGTGGGTATTTATCAGGATTAATAACAGATTTTTCACTTCAGAAAAATAACTCTGTGGTAGTGGAGGAAATTGACTGAAAATGCAGTGGTTGCAAAAAGCACAATTAAGAATTTAGTTCAGGCCAGGTGTGGTGGCTCACACCTATAATCCCAGCACTTTAGGAGGTTGAGGTGGGGTGGGGAGGGGGATCACCTGAGTTTGGGAGTTCAAGACCAGCCTGGCCAACATGGTGAAACCCCGTCTCTACTAAAAATACAAAAAATAGCCAGGCATGGTGGCAGCCCGCCTGTAATCCTAGCTACTAGGGAAGCTGAGGTGAGAGAATCGCCTGAACGTGGCAGAATCGCTTGAACCCGGCAGGTGGAGGTTGCAGTGAGTCAAGATCGCACCACTCTACTCCAGCCTGCATGACAGAATGAGACTCTGTCTCAAAAAAAAAAAAAGAAAAGAGAATTAGGCTGGGCGCGGTGGCTCACACCTGTAATCCCAGCACTCTAGGAGGCTGAGGTGGACGGATCACGAGGTCAAGAGATCAAGACTATCCTGGCCAACATGGTGAAACTCCGTCTCTACTAAAACTACAAAAATTATCCGGACATGGCAGCACGCACCTGTAGTCCTAGCTACTTGGGAGGCTGAGGCAGGAGAATCCCTTGAACCTGGGAGGAGAGGTTGCAGTGAGCTGAGATCACGCCACTGCACTCCAGCCTGGCCACAGAGCAAAAGCAGAGCAATCGAGACTCTGTCTCAAAAAAAAAGAAGAAGAATTTTTTATTTTATTTATTTATTTTTTGAGACGGAGTCTTGCTCTGTCACCCACGCTGGAGTGCAGTGGTGCAATCTCGGCTCACTGCAAGCTCTGCCTCCCAGGTTCACGCCATTCTCCTGCCTCAGCCTCCTGAGTAGCTGGGACTACAGGCGCCCGCCACCACGCCCAGCTAATTTTTTGTATTTTTAGTAGAGACGGGGTTTCACTGTGTTAGCCAGGATGGTCTCGATCTCCTGACCTCCTGATCCGCCCGCCCCTGCCTCCAAAAGTGCTGGGATTACAGGCATGAGCCACCACACCTGGCCAAAAAAAAAGAATTTAGTTTAATCCATGCAAAAGATGATAAAGGCCTCAAAAAGATGTTGTCTACAGAGCTTATTTACCAAGCAATTATAAAAAGTGAGAGAAAAGAAAGTTAACAATTATCTACAGATTTTTACATGGCAGTGAGGGTAATACTGAGGCTTGTAATGGAAATAAGTATTGAAAGAAGAGAAGAATGAGCAGAGACTATCCTTAGTATAGTTGGGGCCATACTGTTTTTGAAATGCCTGTAGGGTATCCAGGTGGAGATGTCCAGCATGATTTTGGAAATACAGAACTGAGCTTAGGAGTAACGTAAGGGTGAGAGGGACGCGGAGAGAAGGAAATGAGATGAGGGAGTTACACGTAAAGGCCATAGTGAAGTGTTGAAAATAGATGTGATTTTCTTTCTTCTTTTCTTTTCACTTTTCTTTCTCGTCTATAGAAAAGAAGGCTGTTGGCCCCAGAAAGCATCAGCACAGGGTGAAGAAAATAGAGCAGGAAAAGACATCAAGCAGCCAGAAGGATATGAGGAAAAACAGAAGAAATGCTGTTAGAGGCTAAGACAGGAAAATATTCCAAGAGAAGGGCCAGCCATGTCAAATAGGTCTAGGATTTGACAATTAATTGGTGTCATGAAAACTAAGAAACTAGATTCAGTAGTGGCGTAAACAAAAGTCAGATTATGGTGAGGGGAGAGAGTGAGAAAGGCAAATGTTGAATTTTTTAAAAGTTTAATTATAAAGGGAAGGAAAGATGGGTAGAAGGAGGTGAGGTATAAGCAGGGTAGCTTGCATAAGTGACAGAGAAAATGTTTTTGTTGTTTATTCTTAAGTATGTAGGAGTATTAAACATGTTTGAAGGCCAAGAGGAAAAAACAAGTTCAGAAGAGGACTTGAAAGTATGAGAAGAAACATTCTTTTAATGGAGAAAGGCCTCAGAGGCTGTGTCAGGGAAATAGGACATAGTATAGGTAGAGAATTAGCTTTGGAAGAAAGAAGTAGGACCACTTCTGAAACCAGGAGGATCAGGTGAAAATTTAGAGAAGTTTAGTGGTGTCGGGGAGGAAAGTTGAAATTATTCACTGGATCATTTGAGCAGGCTTCTGTTTTCTCACTGACATAGAAGGAAATGAGAACAAAACTAAGGACTTAAGATGAATGGTAAAGGTTTAGAACAGAAGACGGTTAGATAAGACTGAATATTTGCAAGATAGCAAAAGGATGTTAGCAGTTAAGGTGGCATTGGATGTCCATTTGCAGCGAGTGACTGGGAGTGTCAAGTTGAGAAGGGAGAGAAAACTGGAAGCACTCAAACACTGAAAGAATGGGGTGGCCGGGCGCAGTGGCTTTACGCCTGTAATCCCAGCACTTTGGGAGGCGAAGGCGGGTGGATCACAAGGTCAAGAAATCGAGACCATCCTGGCCAACGTGGTGAAACCTTGTCTCTACTAAAAATATAAAAAGTAACTGGGCGTGGCGGCACACATTTGTAGTCCCAGCTACTTGGGAAGCTGAGGCAGGAGAATCACTTGAACCCAGGAAGTGGAGGTTGCAGTGAGCCGAAATCACGCCACTGCACTCCAGCCTGGCGACAAAACGAGACTCTGTCTCAAAAAAGAAAAAAACGATTAGGCCGGGCGCGGTGGCTCACGCTTGTAATCCCAGCACTTTGGGAGGCCGAGGCGGGCGGATCACAAGGTCAGGAGATCGAGACCACGGTGAAACCCCGTCTCTACTAAAAATACAAAAAAATTAGCCAGGCGTGGTGGCGGGCGCCTGTAGTCCCAGCTACTCGGAGAGGCTGAGGCAGGAGAATGGCGTGAACCCGGGAGGCGGAGCTTGCAGTGAGCCGAGATTGCGCCACTGCACTCCAGCCTGGGCGACAGAGCGAGACTCCGTCTCAAAAAAAAGAAAAAAATGATTGCTAAGAGAAATGCCAAGGCTTACCTAAGGCACTTACCCATGACAGAAACCAAGCAAACTGCTGTATGAGCACATTCACCAGGGGAGAAGGTGGCCAGCCCACCCATAAATCATCCTTCTGCTAGTGCGTAGAGAAGGCAGCAGGGAGCATAGCATGTTTCTTTTTTAGTGAGACCTAATAATTAGGGTCATGTTTGCTTGAACACATTCTCTTGGATAATTGGATAAAGATGTATTAGGTGCCAACATATTTCATGCATTCTTCAAGGTGAGAGTTGTATTGGTACTGATCCTTCTTGACCTCCTTTTGGACAAGTCAGGTTTAAAAAGAGAACAACCCACCCCGTTCAGTGATTCTCTCAGTATTTTATGCTTAAAAATGATCCGGAAGCATGTTAAATGGTTTTGGCCTTACTATTCACAGTGTTCAAGAACAAATCTTGTAATTTTTGTTACCCAGGAGGCCCATGATTAACCAGAAGGGTCCTTAAATAGTACTAAGACAAGAAATGTTTAGTGCTGGCCAGTCCTGCTCTCAATATATTGAAGGCAGATATTAAGAGTTGTTGCTACTTTCCTTTCCGAAAATACAAAGGCAAGAATTGAAATGAGGTTTTCAGAAGAGAATATAAAATGAGGGTCTAATGCACTTACATAGGTCTAATATGTTACAAAAAATATGTATGTCATTGCCCCCAAAATGGCATAGACACTCAAAGATCACAACTTTCCTTGCAGTAAGCAAGTTTTTAAGCTATGCTTTTTTTTCCTTTTTGTTATGAGGACTGAACTTAATGCTTTTCAAAGTAAGACTCGACTCTGGCTTGTTTAACATCCCTGGACCAGTCATCCTCTATAATATAACGCAAAAACTCAAAGCCTTTTTTTTTTTTTTCCCCCTGAGACAGGTTCTCACTCTATTGCCCAGGCTGGAGTGCAGTGGCACAATCTTGGCCTACTACAACCTTCTCCTCCCAGGCTCCCGCCTCAGCCTCCCGAGTAGCTGGGACTACAGGCGTGCACCACCATGCTTGGCTACTTTTTTGTATTTTTAGTAGAGACGAGGTTTCACCATGTTGCCTAGGCTGGTCTCCAACTTCTGAGCTCAGGCAGTCCGCCCACCTTGACCTCCCAAAGTGCTAGGATTACAAGCTTGAGCCACCACGCCCAGCTCCAAGCCTTTCTTTTAATCCTACAGTTAGAGTGCTTTTTTTTTTTTTTTTTTAAAGACAGAGTCTCACTCTGTCACCCAGGCTGGAGTGCAGTGGCATGATCTTGGCCCACTGCAGCCTCCTGGGTTCAAGCGATTCTCATACCTCAGCTTCCTGAGTAGCTGGGATTACAGGCACCCACCACCATGCCTGGCTAGTTTTTGGTTTTTTAATAGAGACAGGGTTTCACCATGTTGGCCAGGCTGGTCTTGAACTCCTAACCTTAAGTGATCCGCCCACCTCAGCCTCCCAAAGTGCTGGGATTGCAGGCGTGAGCCACTGCTCCCAGTGAGAGATGTTATTTTGGCTTCTTAGAAAAGGAACTAAATTAGAAAAGGTATATTACAGGATGATTCTATTCATGCTGTCACTATAATTTCGATAGTTTTTATTGTTAATAACGTAAACCTGTGTGTATAGTAATGTATCCTCTGTTCTTAAATATTAGACTAAATCTTTTGGTGGAAAAGCAGTTTGTTGCGGCCATATCAAATGTCTAAAGTACTGTCACCTTTTGAATTATTTCCAAAGCTGCATTATTGTTACATTTATTGTTTCAGATCAGTCTGACATTGATATAATAGTATGGATTCTTCATAAAATGAGGCTGGGCACGGTGGCTCATGTCTGTAATACTGATACTTTGGGAGGCCAACGCAGAAGGATTGATTGAAGCTAGAAGTTCAAGACCCACCTGGGCAACATAGAGAGACCCCGTCTCTACAAAAAAATTAAAAATTAGCCAGGCATGGTAGCACACATCTGTAGTTCTAGCTACTCAAGAGGCTGAGTGTGGGGAGGATTGCTTGAGCCTGCAGCAAGCTATGACTGTTAGGAGGCTGAGGCAGGTGGATCACCTGAGGTCCAGAATTCGAAACCAGCCTGGCCAACATGGTGAAACCCTATCTCTACTAAAAATACAAAATTAGCCGGGCGTGGTGGTGCATGCCTGTAATCCCAGCTCCTTGGGAGGCTGAGGCAGGAGAATCACATGAACCTGGGAGGTGGAGGTTGCAGTGAGCCAAGACCACGCCATTGCACTCCAGGTTGGGCAACAAAAGCAAAACTCCGTCTCAAAAAAAAAAAAAGAAGAAAAAGAATAAAACAATCTGTTATTGAGCTAGAAAGAAATGGAAGGTACTGTGTTTTGTTTTTTAGTTTGGGCTAGAATAGTGGTTTTCAAAGTGTAATTCCTGGAGCAGCAGCATAAGTATCATTTGGGAACTTACTAGAAATGCAGTTCTTAGGCCCCACCCCAGACCTGCTAAATAAGAATTTTTAGGCCTGGACCCAGCCATGTGAGTTTCAACAAGCCTTCTAGATGATTCTGATGTACATTAAAGTTTGAGAAACACTCGACAAAAATTAAGTGGGTTCTGTAATTAAGACAGGTTCTATAAAGGCTTTCGGTAGAGCTCTTAAGACTCTTTGCACCTTTCAGCTGGAACTGCCATCTTCCAGTAATTTGCCAAAATGACGAACGCAAAGGGAAAGAGGAGAAGTACCTGATAGATGTTTTCTAGGCCTTTTAGAAAATGGAGTTGTTCCTTTGGCCATGTATATGCGCATCTATAAGAAAGATGATATTGTCAGCCGGGCGCAGTGGCTCATGCCTGTAATCCCAGCACTTTGGGAGGCTGAGGCGGTTGGATCACCTGAGGTCAGGAGTTCAAGACCAGCCTGGGCAACAAGGGGAAAACCCTGTCTCTACTAAAAATACAAAAATTAGCTGGGCGTGGTGATGCGTGCCTGTAATTCCAGCTACTCGGGAGGCTGAGGCAGGAGAATCGCTGGAACTTGGGAGGTGGAGGCTGCGGTGAGCCGAGATTGCACCACTGCAGTCCAGCCTAGGCGACAGAGCAAGACTCCATCTCAAAAAAAAAAAAAGGAGGATAATATTGTCGACATTAAGGGAATGGGAATGGGTACTGTTCAAAAAGGAATGTCCCACAAATGTTGCCATGGCAAAACTGGAAGAGTCTACAGTGTTCCCCAGCATGCTGTTGGCATTGTTGTGAACAAGTAAGGGCAAGATTCTTGCCAAGAGAATTAATGTGTGCATTGAGCACATTAAGCACTCTTAAGAGCCGAGATAGCTTCCTGAAACGTGTAGTAAAATAATCAGAAAAAGAACCCAAAGAGAAAGGTACCTGAGTTCAACTGAAATGCCAGCCTGCCCCACCGAGAGAAGCACACTTTGTGAGAACAAATGGGAAGGAGCCTGAGCTGCTGGAACCTATTCTCTATGGATTCATAGCATAATAGGTGTTAAAATACCCCCGGACTTTGTAAAAAAAAAAAAAAAAAAAAAAAAAAAAAAAAAAAAAAAAACTCTTTGCAGCTTGGTGCGGTGGCTCACTTGGCAGTCTGGGAGGTCAGGGCAGAAGGATTGCTTGAGGTCAGGAGTTCAAGATCATCCTGGACAACGTGGTGAGACTACATCTCTATATTTTTCTTTTTTGTTTTAATTAAACAGTAAAAATAGGCCAGGTGCAGTGGCTCACGCCTGTAATCCCAGCACTTTGGGAGGCTGAGGTGGGTGCATCACCTGGGATCAGGAGTTCAAGATGAGTCTAGCCAACATGGTGAAACCCCATCTCTACTAAAAATACAAAAATTAGCCAGGTGTGGTGGTGCATGCTGTAATCACAGCTACTTGGGTGGCTGAGGCAGGAGAATCACTTCAACCTGGGAGGCAGAGGTTGCAGTGAGCCAAGATCGTGCCATTGCCCTCCAGCCCGGGTTACAACACGAGATACCGTCTCCAAAAAATAAAATTTTTGAAAAGACTCTTTGCCATTTAGATACGCAGGGTGCCATCTATTTTGAGTTCTGGATTCCAGTCTTAGATGACCAACTTCTTTCATCTTTTACTGCCACTTCTACCATCTCTCTTTTCCCCCCTCCTCAAAAACACATAGCTTCAATATTCATAAGATCATCATCATCATCCTTTTCTTAACAGCATTTTCTTGTATCCTAGAGATTACCTTAAAATAAGGAATTGGCTACGAAGTAATATCTTGGAAAGAGAAATAGAATGGATCACCTCTGTAGGGTGCTTATGTAACTCTGGAACTACGTTTATATTTCCATTAACCACAAAGTCCACATGAGTCATACTTATTTTTCTGTCTCAGGCTACTAAAATAGAACATGTTCTCTAGAGGAGAACATCAGGGAGTTCTTTTATTTGTACCTTTAGCTGAATAAACATTGGTAGACCTCAAGTTGTGTTAATAACTACATTACATTTTTTTCATTTTTCAGCTTTTATGCACAAATATTAAATAATGTGTGGTTGTTATCCATATTGTAATTGTTCAAATCAGCTAGTTGCTGTCAGTGGCCAAGCCTTATATTTTTCCCTAAATTATTAGTTGTCTGTCTCCTGTTGTGTCAGGGAGTCCCCAAAACCACACCCAAATTTGATGATTCGCCAGGAAGACTCACAGGACTCAGCATATGGTTGTACTCACAGATTTATCACAGTGAAAGCATACAAAGCAAGATCAGCAAAGGGAAAAGGCGCCTGGAGCAAAGTCCAGGAAAAATCAGGTGCATGCCTCCAAAAGTCCTCTCCCAAGAAGTGACACCAGATACGACAATGGGTTGTGACAAAATCTGTGAAATGTCTACCAAAGAAACTCAGTGCCTAGATTTTTACTAGGAGCTTGTCGTGTAGGCGGCCTCTGCCTGACACGTGCCAAAATCACAAACTCCCAGAAGCAAAGCAGGTGTTGACCATAAACCATATTGTTTGCACAGTTAGGTGCAGTAAGCCACTCTTAACACTTCAGAGAATTGTGTGAACCTTGCCAAGTACCATCTTTTTAAGCAGACCATCAGTCAAGTCTGCTGTGTCTCTTCTGCACATCTGTCCTAAATAAATCAGTGTTTGTCCATTTCTTTTTATCTGCTGGTCTTCATGTATGTATGTGTCATGATGTCTTTCTTAGAATGTAAACTCTGTGAGGACAGATAGCATCTATTCTGTAAACTCTTTGTCAGACATCAAGATGAGTGCCACTGAACAGTGTGGGTATCAATAAATCCTTTGCTTTTGCTTGTGCTGTGTGCCCATATTGCCTACTGCATCACTCCCTATGTAAATGCTGCCCATTCTTCAGTGCCGTGCTCAACTCCCAACTCTGCCAAGAAGCCCCAACTGATTTGACAGCTGACTTTGAGCTCTCCTTTTTCTTAATTCCCGTGCCCCTCAAAGTCTGCTATTTACTTTAGTAGTAGACTTTATCCTGCGTTCAGTTTCCCTCTAATTTCTCCTTAGACTTTCTATTACATTTGCCATTTCCTGTCACAATCAGATTCCTTAAAGGAATCTGATTTTTTCTTTTTTAAACAGCCATAGTTTTGGACGAAAAAAATTTTGATTGATCAATGATGTAAATAACAGAGGAAAATTAAATCATTAGGCCTACCATTCTCACATTTTTAGATATTTGGAGGTGAGCCAAACAAGCTTCCTCTTTAGAAGAAGAGTAGTGGGCCGGTCACGGTGGCTCACGCCTGTAATCCCAGCACCTTGGGAGGCCGAGGCAGGCGGATCACCTGAGGTCAGGAGTTCGAGACCAGCCTCAACATGGAGAAACCCTGTCTCTACTAAAAATACAAAATTAGCTGGGCATGGTGGTGCATGCCTGTAATCCCAGCTACTTGGGAGGCTGAGGCAGGAGAATTGCTTGAACCTAGGAGGCGGAGGCTGTGGTGAGCTGAGATCGCGCCATTGCGCTCCAGCCTGGGCAACAAGAACGAAACTCTGTCTCAAAAAAAAAAAAAAAAAGTAGTTAATCACATAGATTTGATCAGACAATATGTAATTGCAGAAAGAGCACCTCTCGGTTTTACAGAAACCTCCTGTGGTTTGAAAAAGGGTATGTCAGAAACCAAATCAGTTACAGTGGTGCCTTAATTGTTAGCTAAGCCTCGGTTATCTAAGCTATGTTATACAGAGTTAAAGAAGTCATGTTAAACCAGTTATTTTTTATTGTACTATACACTATAAAAAAAAAAAAAACTTTTTTTTTCCCAACCTGCAATTCTGGGAAGCCACCATCATTATAGACATAGAAATCATTGTGATAAACTGTACCCTGCTTTTAGCAAACCAAACTGAAAATGTTCTGTAAGTCATATTTTTGATTGCCCATAGTGCTCTTGGTACCATTTCCCATGGACAGGTAAAGACATTTCTCTTGTCATTGTTGTCATTCTTATTTTATCATTACCAAGATGCTGGAGGCTTGTGATTTAAAGTTGACCCCATTCAGCAGAGGATTTAGAACAAAGGATTATAAATTAGAAGTGCTAACATGTTTTTCTCTGTTAATGTATCTGTGGTCTACTCATTTGTCTCTTCTAATTTCTCCTACTGAGTCTTGGCTAACAGCTTATACCATGTAATACTAAATTTAACTCCAGAGTCCATACAAACGGCTATTGCTGCCATTTTACATGAATAATTCCTCTTTTGTCACCAATCTTTGCAGGTATAAAGAAGTGACTAAATGGAGACCCCGAAGTTTACTGGAGAAACTGCGTTGGGTGACCGTAGGCTACCATTATAACTGGGACAGTAAGGTATTCAGGTTTTCTTAATTCTTTTGTTTTCTGTTTATAGGCTTCTTTAGCCCATATTTCTTCCTAACCATGCTTAAGATATCAAGATTATACATTTGTGGGAGGATCCCTTTCTTTTATTCCTTAAAAAATCTCAACTGGGCCAGGTGCCGTGGCTCACATCTGTAATCCCAGCACTTTGGGAGGCTGAGGTAGGCGGATCACTTAAGGTCAGGAGTTTGCTGCCAGCCTGGGCAACATGGCACAACCCTGTCTCTACAAAAAATGCAAAAGTTTGCTGGGCCTGGTGGCACATGGCCTGCAGTCCCAGCTACTCAAGAGGCTGAGGTGGGATTACTTGGACCCAGGAGGTGGAGGTTGCAGTGAGCCAAGATCGCACCACTGCACTCCAGCCTGGGTGACAGAGCAAGACTCTGTCTCAAAAAAGAAAAAAAAAAAATCTTTCAGGTATCTCAAGAGGAATTAATTTTTTTATATCAGAAGTCACCAGTGCTTTCTCACAGTAGGTTCCAGGAATATAGAACTGTTGTCAAGAGCAGTTCTCACCATCCTTATTTCCATTATTAGTGAGAGTTTGTTGAGCATATATTTTTCTTTTTCTTTTTTTTAAATTTTTATTATGCAACAAAAGCCACATTCAGGAGCACTTATTTTTCTATGTAATAGCTGCCTGGAGTAAAAGAAGCTCCATGTATTTCAATTGTTCGTTCGTCAACTCACAAAAGAACTTTCAACATATGGATACCGATCGCACGCAGTGGCTCACGCCTGTAATCCAAGCACTTTGAGTGGCTGAGGTGGGAAGATCGCTTGAGCTCAGGAGTTCCAGACCAGCCTGGGGCAACATAGTGAAAGCGCATCTCTACAAAAAATAGAAAAATTAGCCAGATGTGGTGGCGCATGCCTGTGGTTCCAGCTACTCAGGAGGCTGGGGAGGGAGGATTGCTTGAGCTTGGGAGGCAGAGGTTGCAGTGAGCCAAGATCGCACCACTGCAGTCCAACTGGGTGACAGAGCAAGACCCTGTCTCAAAAAAAAAAAAAGGATACTTGCCTGCTCTATAATGTCTAGGAAGGAGGGAGGTGGGAAAGAATTTCCTACAATTGACAGTTTCGTGTTTTCTTGAGCTACGATTTCTTCTTTCCTATCCTCTATGTTTTAGAAAATGCCTCGTAACTAGCAGTGCAGTGCCTCTTGTCTCAATTAGACATTTGCCATCAAGTCGATATACTGATTATAAGAATAAAATGAAAAAAAATATTGGTATAGACCATTTTCTTTGCATACTAACCAGTTACTTTCTTTGTCTATCTTTTTTTTTTTTTTTTTTTTTTTTTGTAATGTTCTTACACTGTCACCTAGGCTGGAGGGCAGTGGCACAATCACTGTAGCCTCGACCTCCCCAGACTCAGGTTATCCTCACACCTCAGCCTCGCAGTAACCAGTTACTTTCTAAAAGCTCCACAGTTTCAACCAACCCAACTTATTAACAGATACATTAACTGCTCCAAATGACAGATTTGTTTTAAAAATATTTATGATATAATTTTTACTTTCAGCGATATAGACTCAGTAGGAAACTAGATATTTTTGGGAGGGAAATGCCATGTGATTTTCTTTGGATTAGACAGCCTGAGTTTGAATCCTTCCTCCAGTAATGATAGTGCCTACCTCATAAGGCAGTTGTGAAAATTAAGTGATCAGTGCCTGTAAAGTGATCTCAATGGTGTCTGGCTATTCTAAGCAGTTAAATGCATTATCACAATAAATGTTAACTTTTTTTTTTTTTTGGTGATAATATTTTTACTGTTGATACTGTTATTCCCCAAGACCTCAAAGTTAACCTCATTGACTAAGAAAAATAGTAAAAATGACCAAAAACTGAATGAGTAGTCAGAGAAAAGTGAAAGAGAACTTTAAAAGAAAAAGTAGTGAGTAATGCAGAGACAGTTTGGACAGGGTTGAAAGCCTAAAAGGGAGATTATTTCATTATAGCAGAGGCCATCTACAGCTAGAATGACAGCCTTGACTGGTTGATTATCTGAGGGACTAAAGCTTAAAATGATAGAGGAAAACTTAAAGTTCTGTAACCACACTTTGAGTTTTGATAAATAGGAACTCTTCTAATTTGCAGTTCAGTAAAAGGAGAAAAAATTTAAAAAAGAAAAATTCCAACTGAAGAGACCAGGCCATTCATCAAGAGTCTTCCTTACACCTGAAGTTAAAGGTCACTTCTGGCCAAAGTAAATACTTGCTGTCCAGACCTGTGACTCTGCTGCTTCAGCTAGAATACATCCAGACACTAATAGAGATACGAGACAAAAGTAGATTTTCTGATCAGATTTGAGGTTAATTTAGCAAAGAAAGAAGTGAGAGCAGAGGAGCATCAAGACAAAAGAAGAGTCTGTCAGGTACATGTAGCCCAAATAGCCCTCAGATTCATCCATATAGGAACCTGTAAGTGAAAGTCTTAATCATAACTGCAGCCACGTCACTCGTGCAGAAAGATGTTATAGAGAGTATTATGGCCAGGCCAGGCATGGTGGCTCACACCTGTACTCCTAGCACTTTGGGAGGCCGAGGCAGGCAGTTCACTTGAGGTGAGAAGTTCAAGACCACCCTGGCCAACGTGGTGAAGCCCTGTTCCTACTAAAAATACAAAAATTAGCCGGGCATGGTGGCAGGCACCTGTAATCCCAGCTGCTCAAGAGGCTGAGGCAGGAGAATCACTTGAATCTGCGAGGCAGAGGTTGCAGTGAGCCGAGATCATACCACTGCACTCCAGCCTGGGTGACAGAACGAGACTCAGTCTCAAAAAAAAAAAAAAAAGATTATTATGGCCTTTGATATATTGTTTTTTAAGTAGAAAAAGATATTTGTGATCCTTAGGTATAAAAACAGAGACAGCCCAGGGAAGTAAGTTCAGGAAATTACTTCCAATTTAAAGGCCTATCTTGGCCATGCTATATATGAGAGTTAGTTCCAATATTTTGAGCATGTCATCCCATCAGATTGACCAGTCAAATTGCCACTAAGCCATGTTGCAAGCTGAGAGGTCCCAAGACCAAACTGGCTATAGTATTTGAGTTGCCTTTTTATAAATTAACTTTTTAGTTTAGGATAGTTTTAGATTTGCAGAAAAGTTGAGAAGATAGTACAGAAAGAGCTCATGCTCTCCCCCTATTATTAACATCTTACCTCAATATGGTACCTTTGTCTCAAATAGTTACCCAATAGTAATACATTACTGTAATAGCATTTGTACTTCATTTAGATTTCCTTAGTTTTTAACTAATATCTTTGTTCTTATATCTAATTTTCTAATATCCAGGATCTTATCCAGGATACTACGTTATATTTAGTCATTGTGTTTCCTTGGGCACCTCTTGGCAATGACAGTTTTGAGTTGCCTTTTTACCCTAATAGAACTGTCTCATTTACAGATAGAGTATACTAACTAGAGGGTGGTGGAGTAATTGCTTCGTGTGTAGACTCAATGCAGTATATAGCACAGTGCCTGTTATATAACAGGTGCTTGGGTTTTTGAATGATTCATTATGAGATCATTGGATACCCCAAGAATGGATGGATAGACCAGGCACGGTGGCTCATGTCTGTAATCACAACGCTTTGGGAGACTGAGGCAGGAGGATCGTTTGAGACCAGTCTAGGCAACATAGTGAGACCCCATGTCTGCCAAAAAAAAAATAGCCAGGCAGGCATGGTGGCACGCACCTGTGTTCCTACCTACTTGGGAGACTGAGGTAGGAGGATCACTGAGCCCAGGAGGTCTAGGCTACAGTGAGCCATGATCACACCACTGGGCAACAGACTGAGGCCCTGTCTTTAAAAAAAAAAAAAAAAAAAAAAAAGCCGGGCGCAGTGGCTCAAGCCTGTAATCCCAGCACTTTGGGAGGCCGAGGCGGGCGGATCACGAGGTCAGGAGATCGAGACCATCCTGGCTAACACGGTGAAACCCCGTCTCTACTAAAAATACAAAAAATTAGCTGGGCGTGGTGGCGGGCGCCTGTAATCCCAGCTACTCAGGAGGCTGAGGCAGGAGAATGGCATGAACCCGAGAGGTGGAGCTTGCAGTGAGCCGAGATCGTGCCAGTGCACTCCAGCCTGGGGGACAGAGAAAGACTCCGTCTCAAAAAAAAAAAAAAAAAAAAAAAAAAAGAATGGATAGATAATGCTGTGTTAATATGACTTTGTAAGTAAGATTATTTTAAAGTGGTAATTAATCTTGTAGTTTCCTATATTCCTGAGATCATTGTTTATTTTTCTTATTCTCTCTACATTTACCAAAGAAATACTCAGCAGATCATTACACACCTTTCCCTTCTGACCTGGCTTTCCTCTCAGAGCAAGTAGCCGCTGCCTGTGGATTTGAGGATTTCCGAGCTGAAGCAGGGATCCTCAATTACTACCGCCTGGACTCCACACTGGGAATCCACGTAGACAGATCTGAGCTAGATCACTCCAAACCCTTGCTGTCATTCAGGTGAGTTAGTTCCAGGGATTTGGGATTACTTTTTATCATTTAATTCTTTTTTCTAAGGCATTTTACTCTAAAATAAATACAGGTATTTAACTAAAAAAATGGTTGGACTCTATAATCTTCCACTTCTGGGAATTTTAACAAGTTATAGTTAGTATCTCTGTTTAAGACACATGGAGCCTACCTTTTATTTTATTTTTATTTTTTATTATTTTTTTTTTTTTTTTTAAGTCTCGCTCTGTCGCCCAGGCTGGAGTACAGTGGCGTGATCTCAGCTCACTTCAACCTCCACCTCCCAGTTTCAAGTGATTCTCCTGCCTTAGCCTCCTGAGTAGCTGGAACTACAGGTGCACACCGCCACACCTAGCTAATTTTTTTTTTTTTCTTTTAGTAGAGATGGGGTTTCACCGTGTTGCCCAGGCTGGTTTTGAACTCCTGAGCTCAGGCAATCCGCCCACTTCGGCCTCCCAAAGTGCTGAGATTACAGGCATGAGCCACCACACCTGGCCGTAGCCTACCTTTTATAATGAAAGCCTACCTTTTATAATAGACAAGTGGAAGGCCATAAAAGCAAAGTGAGTGACCTTTGGTATAGAAGAGCAAAATATAGAGCAAAGCACAAAAGCCTGAGTAGTTTACTCTCCTTGTCTCCCTAAAAGTAAGTTTAAATTTGTGCCAAGTTTTGCACCTATATCTCAGGAAGGTGCCTTTTATTAATTGCCTTATCTTTAAAATGAGGAGTGGTAAACATACTAAAGAACTCAAATGATTTTATTGAAAGACTCAAAGACACATCAATAGGCTGGGCATGTGGCTTACACCTGTAATCCCAGTACTTTGGGAGGCCGAGGCCGGTGGATCACTTGAGGTCAGGAGTTTGAGACCAGCCTGGCCAACATGGTAAAACCCCATCTCTACTAAAATACAAAAATGAGGTGTGGTGGCACATGCCTGTAATCCCAGCTACTCTGGAGGCTGAGGCACAAGAATCACTTGAACCCAGGAGGCTGAGGTTGCAGTGAGCCAAGATCGCGCCACTGCACTCCAGCCACTCCAGCCTGGGTGACGAAATAAGACTCTGTCTTTAAAAAAACAGCATCAATAAAACTTAAATGGATAATGTTAAAGCTAAGTTCTCCATTTGCTTATTTAACTGCATCCAATTTTATTTTGCAGCAGTTCTGTAGGCTGTCATAACTATAGGTAGAAGGTCATGAGTTGGTCAGTCATAGACACAAGCCAGAAGAGAAGGATCTTAGCACAGTTTAAAAAGGAGGATTTGGGAGCAATAAATATCAAGCTAAAATTACAAAATAACACAGTTGGCAGCAACTTTCCCAGTCATATTAATAAACAAAATTTACTGTTGTGTATTGTTTTTACTTATTTTTTGTAGCTTTGGACAGTCTGCCATCTTTCTCCTGGGTGGTCTTCAAAGGGATGAGGCCCCCACGGCCATGTTTATGCACAGTGGTGACATCATGATAATGTCGGGTTTCAGCCGCCTCTTGAACCACGCAGTCCCTCGTGTCCTTCCAAATCCAGAAGGGGAAGGCCTGCCTCACTGCCTAGAGGCACCTCTCCCTGCTGTCCTCCCGAGAGATTCAATGATAGAGCCTTGTTCTATGGAGGACTGGCAGGTGTGTGCCAGCTACTTGAAGACCGCTCGTGTTAACATGACTGTCCGACAGGTCCTGGCCACAGACCAGAATTTCCCTTTAGAACCCATCGAGGATAAAAAAAGAGACATCAGTACAGAAGGTTTCTGCCATCCAGATGACCAGAATAGCGAAGTAAAACGGGCCAGGATAAATCCTGACAGCTGAGACTTGGAGATCCCATCCTTTTACTCACGCACCTGCTTACCATAAATGACCATGTTATTGTGTATTGCCATGGAGTTCAGCACCCAGACAAGCCAAAAACAGAGACAGGGAAGAACTCATTGTTGATCACACTGTTGCCTTGGAACCCATGCAGAAGTAAACTCAGCCACTTTGCTCAGAGAAGTGTTTGACATGGTCTGATCCTAGTTACGTGTTGGCTGTAATGTATGTTCAGAAGTCAGTCCAAGGAGGTATGTTCTTCCACAACAGCCTTCTCAGCCTCTGCTGTTTCCTTTGAGGAAGGTAGAAGTGAGTTTCCATGTTTGCAGAGTTTTTAAATACCTCACATTTTATTAATGGGAAATACAGTACCCTTCCCTCCACTCTATCTGGTAATTTATGGTAAAATTGTGGTTCCGTGAACCAGCTATTAGTCTCATCTTCTTAACTCCCTCAGGCATCATCAAATTCTTTGATCTCCTCTTCCACCTATCTGGCTCTCACAGAAGAATCCTTTACACATGAAAACAATGGAACTGGAAAATCTTGTCTCTTAGAAAAGAAATTAATCACAACTATCTCTCTTGCCCAAAAGATAAATATAGGTAAACCCAAGGAAAGGGGAATTTAGTTTCTCCACATGTCATTTCAGTCTCCAAACTCCCTGTTGGCTTTTTAATGCAATTTTAATTGTTGGAATAAAAAAGTCCCAAGGGTGTTTTGTTACTGTTTTCTCCGTGAATAAACTCACGTGATTTTAAATTAAAGATCTATATCTGTCTTTGGGGTTTGATCTATCTGGGATTAAGGTTTTTTTTTGTTTTTCTTTGCCATATTGTTCATGCTATTGAAGCCCTCTAGCTGTTTCTGCCCTATACCATTCTGCTGTGCCCTAAGTATTCTTTGTGGCTGTCTCACAGAAGAGAGAACATTTCTTGATATTCCAGTCACTGCTGTATTGTCTGAGGGTAGGCGGCTTGGAAAATGTAAGCAACACCAAGTTTTAATCTTTATACCCCCAACAATTTGACTGAGTATATCATGGTCCAGGTTACTTTACATTTCTCTGGACCTCGGTTTCCTCATTCATAAAATGAAGATACTATAGACTACCATCTTCCTAAAGGGATATTGGTATTTGAAAGAGAATTAAGTGCTCCTTTCTAGAAACATGATGTGTCAAAATTGTTTTATTATATGGGCTCTTTGAAACATCCTAACTTCCTTGTGTGGAGGACTGGCTGGAAGCCCATTTGGTACCTACTGTTTGCAATGCATGTTATTAAATTTACATGTCTCCTCTGTCCTGCTCTGCCCCTTTTTTAAATTACTGGATTGAATATTGAGTTCATATGGTAATAGGGTTTTTTAAATGAATAAAAATTATGGATTTATCTCTTATGTGTAAGCTAGGTTCTTTGTTGTTTTTTTTTGTTTTTTTTTTTTTTGAGTCAGAGTTTCGCACTTGTCACCCAGGCTGGAGTGCAATGGCACAATCTCAGCTCACCGCAACCTCCACCTCCCGGGTTCAAGCGATTCTCCTGCCTCAGCCTCCTGAGTAGCTGGCATTACCAGCATGTGCCACCATGCCTGGCTAATTCTGTATTTTTAGTAGAGACAGGGTTTCTCCATGTTGGTCAGGCTGGTCTTGAACTCCCGACCTCAGGTGATCCACCCGCCTTTGGCCTCCCAAAGTGCTGGGATTACAAGCGTGAGCCACTGCACCCAACCTAGGTCCTAAAATTAATACATGGGAAATCTTTATATAATTAAATAATACCACTGGATAAGATTACCACTGTTAACCTTAAATTTTCTTTTTTTTTTTTTTTTTTTTTTTTTTGGAGACGGAGTCTTGCTTTGTCGCCCAGGCTGGAGTGCAGTGGCGCGATCACAGCTCACTGCAAGCTCTGCCTCCCAGGTTCACGCCATTCTCCTGCCTCAGCCTCCCGAGTAGCTGGGACTATAGGCACCCACCACCACGCCTGGCTAATTTTTTTTTTTTAATTTTTCATAGAGACGGGGTTTCACTGTGTTAGCCAGGATGGTCTCGATCTCCTGACCTCATGATCCGCCCGCCTCGGCCTCCCAAAGTGCTGGGATTACAGGCGTGAGCCACCAGGCCCGGCCCCGTAACCTTAAATTTTCTACAATGTATGTTAAACGTGACCTACAGAAACCAACATTCTGTCATTTAGTAAATCCAACAGAGACAGTGTAGCATTAAGACAGATTATTCTTTATTCACTTGTGTGTCAAATAAAGGCATTGGTTTGTTTATGGGAACCATGTACAAAAAACACATAACCAAATTGTAGACTCACTCCATGAAGTGAGATGTTTATGCTATGAGAAGCAGGTAGAAACAGGCCAGCCAAGAGAATAGCACATTCCTGTCTCCTGGGATGGTGAACAGATAATTCGTACAGTTAAATATTCACGCTCTCTCTCTCCCCGACCCCATCTCCTCCCTCTAGCCCTCCCCACTTTCTCTGGCTCTCTCTCTACTTTTATTTATATATTTTTATGAAGCACATATAATTGAAGATGTATATAATGTAACTCCGCCGGGTGTGGTGGTGGGCACCTGTAGTCCCAGCTACTGGGGAGGCTGAGGCAGGAGAATGGCGTGAACCTGGGAGGCAGAGCTTGCAGTGAGCCGAGATCGCCCACTGCACTCCAGCCTGGGCAACAGAGTGAGACTCTGTCTCAAAAAAAAAAAAAAAAAGTAGGCCAGGCGCAGTGGCTCATGTTTGTAATCCCAGCACTTTGGCAGGCTAAGACGGGAGGATCACTTGAGCCCAGAAGTTCAAGGTTACAGTGAGTTATGATTGTGCTACTGCACTCCAGCCTGGGCAACAGCAAAAACCTGCCTCTAAAAACAGGGCTGGGCGCTGTGGCTCATGCCTGTAATCCCAGCACTTTAGGAGGCCAAGGCAGGTGGATCACCTGAGGTCAGGAGTTCGAGACCGGCCTGACCAACATGGGGAAACCCAGTCTCTACTAAAAATACAAGATTGGCCGGGCATGGGGTGGCTCACACCTGTAATCCCAGCACTTTGGGAGGCCGAAGTGGGTGGATCACTTGAGGTTAGGAATTTGAGACCAGCCTGGCCAACATGGTGAAACCCCATCTCTACTAAAAATACAAAAATTAGCCAGGCATGGTGGCAGGCACCTGCAATCCCAGTTACTCAGGAGGCTGGTGCAGGAGAATCGCTTGAACCTGGGAGGCAGAGGTTGCAGTGAACTGAGATCGTTCCATTGCACTCCAGCCTGGGTGACAACAGCAAGACTTCATCTCAAAAAAAAAAATACATAATTATAATTAGCTGGGCGTGGTGGCGGGCGCCTGTAGTCCCTGCTACGTGGGAGGCTGAGGCAGGGAATTACCTGAACCTGAGAGGCGGAGGTTGCAGCGAGCCAAGTCGCGCCATTGCATTCCAGCCTGGGCAACAAGAGCAAAACTCCGTCTCAAAAGAAAAAAAAAAAGTAAAGTCACAGACGTTAGGCCCTGAGAAATTGGTTTTCTAATACTCTGTTAGTAGGGATGTAAATTGCTGTAGCCCCTAAGGCACGATTTGGCATCATGTAATGTGTGACTTTTTATCCTACTTTGACCAGGATAGTCCTGTATCTCCTTTTCCACCCAGAAGTGGTCTCTCATTCCATGATAATTTATGTGGTCATCCTAATAATGTTTTCAAATGTGTACCCTTTGTCCCAGTAAATTTCACTTCTAGGAATTGAGTCTGTGGAAAGTAATCAGAGCTGTCCAGAAAGATTTTTGTGTGAGAATATTTATAATAGAGAAAATATGAAATATACTCAATATCCAGCAACAGGGAGTTAAATTCATGTACTTTTCAGCACGTGGCTACTGAGCACTGTTCTTTGGCTGCACAAGTACTTTCCTTTGTGGAGCTTGTATACTGGATATGCCATAACCCTATGTAGCCTTTAAAGACCATGTTTTACAAGAATAGTTAGAGATGAGGGGAAATGTTTATACTATATTTAGGTGAGAAATCCAATTATGAAGCTGTCTATAGTAACCTAATTTTGTATAGAATGTTGACATTTTTATTTTATATTTTTTTGTTCAGACCTCTCAGGGATGAAATGTTTACATATTTTTTTTAAACTGGAATGATGTGAATACCAAAACATGAATGATGGTGGAATTACAGTTGATACTTATTTGTGCTTTTCTGTATTTCTGATTTTTAATTTTTTTTTCTCTTTCTGCGCACCCCCCTCTCCCCCTGCCCCATCTACTGGGCACCAGAGTTATTTGATTTTTTTGTTTTTTTTTTTTTTTTTGAGACAGAGTCTGGCTCTGTTGCCCAGGCTGGAGTGCAGTGGTGCAATCATAGCTCACTGCAGCTTCAATCTCCTGGGCTCAAACAACCTTCCCACCTCAGCCTCCCAAGTAGCTGGGACCACAGGCACCACCATGCCTGGCTAACTTTTCTGATATTTTTGTAATGACAGGATTTCACCATGTTCCCAGGCTGGTCTTGAACTCCTGAGCTCAAGTGATCCACCTGCCTGAGCCTCCCAAAGCTCTGGGATTACAGGCATGAGCCACCGTGCCTGGCTTGTCTGATATTTTTGACATTAAAAATCTTTTTAAAACTTTTTTTAAGACCGGGCACAGTGGCTCATGCCTGTAATCCTACCACTTTGGGAGGCCAAGGCGGGCAGATTGCCTGAGCTCAGGAGTTCAAGACCAGCCTGGCCATCATGGTGAAACCCCATCTCTACTAGAATACAAAATAATTAGCCAAGCATCATGGCACGTGCCTGTAGTCCCAGCTACTCGGGAGGCTGAGGCAGGAGAATCGCTTGAACCTGGGAGGTGGAGGTTGCAGTGAGCACAGATCACGCCACTGCAGTCCACTCCAGCTTGGGTGACAGAGCGAGTCTACGTCTCAAAAAAAAAAAAACAAAAAAACTTTTTTTTGAGACAGAGTTTTGCTCTTGTCGCCCAGGCTGGAGTGCAATGGCACGATCTCAGCACACTGCATCCTCTGCCTCCCGGGTTCAAGCAATTCTCCTGCCTCAGTCTCCCTAGTAGCTGGGATTACAGGCGCCCGCCACCACACCTGGCTAATTTTTGTATTTTTAGTAGAGACAGGGTTTCACCATGTTGG
Source organism: Symphalangus syndactylus (assembly GCF_028878055.3). Classification (NCBI taxonomy): domain Eukaryota; kingdom Metazoa; phylum Chordata; class Mammalia; order Primates; family Hylobatidae; genus Symphalangus; species Symphalangus syndactylus. Next base: position 39,204,912 of record NC_072430.2, read on the forward strand.
CCAGGCTGGTCTTGAACTCCTGACCTCATGATCCACCCACCTCGACCTCTCAAAGTGCTGGGATTACAGGCGTGAGCCACTGCGCCCAGCCAAAAACAAAAAACTTTTTTTTTTTTTGAGACGGAGTGTCGCTCTTGTCGTCCAGGCTGGAGTGCAGTGGCGCAATCTCGGCTCACTGCAACCTCCACCTCCCGGGTTCAAGTGATTCTCCTGCCTCAGCCTCCTGAGTAGCTGGGACTACAGGCATGTGCCATGATGCCTGGCTAATTATTTTGTATTCTAGTAGAGATGGGGTTTCACCACGTTGGCCAGGCTGGAAGAGGAATTTTCTCTGCACTTCCTCTTATTTTAAAATATGTCTGGCTAAGGTGGATCCACTCACTACTCTCTGCTTATTATTTTGGTAGAGCCTCTTGCCTGTTGCTCTTTTTTTGCACCCCATGTCTGGTTTTTCCTGGAAGGGTGCCAGGGCCTCAGACATAGATGTCCTGCTGAACAGGACAGACTCAGCAAGACTTGGCTTTCCAGTGTTCTCATTTTCTCAGTTCTTTGGTGACTAAGATAAGCTGGTCTTACCCCATTTCTCTTTTCCCTTAATCTAAAATCTTGGTTTATTAGGGTAAAAAAAAAAAAAAAAAAAAGACCCTACCCTAGGTGGATCCAGTAAGGCAAATTAGAATGGTAATGAGGCAGAAGGGAGCCCTTGGGGTGACTTGATCTCAACGTGATTGACAGGAGGACCTAGAAGAAAAGACACCTCACCTGTTTTCTCCTGTTTCCAAGGTCACAGTAGAAGCAATGCAAATCTAATGTCTTAAACCGAATGGTAAATTTCTACTGATTTTCCTTTTGATCAGCTACCTATACAAATTTGAGCCCTCCTGGAGATGGGTTTGTTGGCTCTAATTTTATTGGTAAGACAGATTTCTGGCCGGGCACAGTGGCTCATGCCTGTAATCTCAGCACTTTGGGAGTTCGAAGCGGGTGGATCACAAGGTCAGGAGTTCAAGACCAGTGTGGCCAAGATGGTGAAACCCCATCTATACTGAAAATACAAAAATTAGCCAGGCATGGTGGCACGCGCCTGTAATCCCAGCTACTCGGGAGGCTGAGGCAGGAGAATCGCTTGAACCCGGGAGGCAGAGGTTGCAGTGAGCCGAGATTGGGCAACTGCGCTCCAGCCTGGGCAACAAGAGCGAAACTCTGTCTTAAAAAAAAAAAAAAAAAAAAAAAACAGACTTCTTATTAAGATAAGATGGTACAGTAGATGGAAAGTAACATTGAGTGGTTACCAGAAAAGCTAATTCTAGTAAAAATTCCAACACTTAGGTGTGTGACCTTGACTAAATCTTCAGCTGAGCCTCAGTGAACCTTTTTGAGCCCCAGTTAATCTCATCTATAAGGAGCTTGCCAAGTAATTCTTGCGTTACCTACCACCTCTGCAATGCTACATTTCTAAAATGAGAAGTTAATCTCACAGAAGTTGGATAAACCGCAAACAAAAGTTACCTCATGAGCAGCAAGATTTTTGGTAAGGAAATGAAGTGTTAACCAAGTAAAACTAAAGGAGAACAAAGCAAAACTGGAACTTTTCTGAAGAAAACAATACAAATAGCCAATAAACATCTAAAAAATGCTAACCTCACTAGCAGACAGAAATGCAAGTTAAAGCAATAGATGTACATTTGTACCCATTTATTTGGCAAAATTAATTACATTATCTCTTGACTCTCACTCACATTCTACTTCTTTTTTTTTTTTTTTTTTTTTTTTTTTGACTCTTGTTCTGTCACCCAGACTGAAGTGCAGTGGCGCTATCTCTGCTCACTGCATCCTCCACCTTCCGGGTTCAAGCGATTCTCCTGCCTCCACCTCAAGTAGCTGGGATTACAGGCATGCATCACCACACCCAGCTAATTTTTGTATTTTTAGTAGAGATGGGGTTTCACCATGATGGCAGGCTGGTCTCCAACTCCTGACCTCAAGTGATCCACCCACCTCGGCCTCCCAAAGTGCTGGGATTACAGGTGTGAGCCATTGTGCCCAGCCTACTCACATCCTACTTCTAATCCCACAGGAAATGTTGGCTCTACCTTTCAAGTATCCAGAGTCTAACCACTTGTATTTACCTCACTGTTACTGCCCTGGCCCAAGCCACTATCATCTCTCAACTGGGTTATTACAATAGCGTCCTAATAGCTCCTCCTTCCATGCTTGGCCCCCTCTTTTTATCCTCCATATTTTATCCTCAACATAGCAGCCAGAGTGAGGCTATTAACACCTGAGACAGATCATGTCACTCTTGTGCTCAAAACTCTTATGTTGCTCCTCCCTCTGAATACAAGCCAAAGTCCTGTCAATTGCCTACAAACCCCTACCCATCTGGTCCCCCATTTCCTCTTGGTCCTCTCACCCACTCTGTCTCAGCCACACTGGTCTCCTTGGTTTACTTCTGAAGATGCCAAGCACATCCCTGCCTCGAGACTTTCACACTGAACTGTTTCCTTTGCCTGGAATGCTCTTCTCCCAGAGATCTGCACCTTCACTGCCTTCCAGTCTTAGCTCAAATACCACCTTGGTGAGACTTTCCTTGACTACCCTCATTGAAAGTTTCAATTCCGCTGCCATTCCTAGTTTTCTTTACATAGTATGGTAAATACTCTGTTTTTTCGTAGCACTTCTGATATAACATTCTACATAATTTACTAAATAAGGAAATAATCCTTTTAAGGAAATAATGATAATTAATTATTGTCCCCTTCCACTAGACTGTAAGTGCCACAAGGCAGAGACGTGCCCTGGTGTCTAGTACAGTTCCTGGCACATAGTAGTTACTCAGTATATATTGAATGAATGGATATTCATTGTAGGTGTGGACGTGTGGAAATGGGCACTCATGTACTACCGTGGGAATGTAAATTGGTAAAGCTTTTGGAGGCTAATTATCAGTGTTCACATAAATTTTGACCTAGCAATTCTACTTCCTTAGTATCTTCCCCATAGAAATACATGGACACAAGATGTGTAAAAAGATATTTATCACAGTGTTGTTCATAACAGTGAAAAACTGGAAACAACCCAAATGTTAATCAGTACTAAAAAAGATTAAATTATGGTTCATATGCACTATGGAATAGTATGAATATGTATTCCTTCACAAGAATGTACTGACATCAACAGGGCTCCAGGATATTTTGGTTAGTAAAAACAAGTTGCAAAATAATAAATACAGTGTAAAAACATGTAAAACTATATATGCAAATATATATATAAACTAATATGTAAAAACTAAACAAGTCTTTTTTTTTTTTTTTTTTTTGAGATGGAGTTTCACGCATATCGCCCAGGTTGGAGTGTAATGGCGCAGTCTCGGCTCACTGCAACCTCCATCTCCCAGGTTCAAGCGATTCTCCTGCCTCAGCCTCCCAAGTAGCTGGGATTACAGGCGCCAGCCACCATACCCAGCTGATTTTTGTGTTTTTAGTAGAGACAGGGTTTCACCATGTTGGCCAGCTTGGTCTCCAACTCCTGACCTCAAGTGATCCACCCGCCTTGGCCTCCTAAAGTGCTGGGATTACAGGCGTGAGCCACCGTACCTGGCCTAAACAAGTCTTATCTATATATGCACATATGTTTGTAAATGCATGGGGGGAAAGGATACGTCCAAGGATAAGAGTGGGGAGGAGAGAGATTAGAAGATTGTAGAAGGTACTTTCTACCATGTGATTTTTGGCCTTAGATTTTTTAAAATTTACGTTTATTTATTTATTTATTTATGAGACAGGGTCTCATTCCTTTGCCCAGGCTGGAATGCAGTGGTATGATCTCGGCTCACTGCAACCTCTGCCTCCTGGGTTCAACTGATTCTCTTGCCTCAGCCTCCTGAGTAGCTGGAATTACAGGCACACACCACCATGCCCAACTAATTTTTGTGTTTTTACTAGAGACGGGGTTTCACTTCATTGCCCAGGCTGGTCTCGAACTCCTGGGCTCATGCGATCCTCCTGTCTCAGCTTCCCAAAGTGCTATGATTAAAAGTGTGAGCCACCATGCCCAGCCTGGTGTTTATTTTTTTATGAGAATTATTCACATGTTACTTATATCTTTTTATTATTTATTTATTTATTTACTTACTTATTTGAGAAGGAGTTTCGCTCTTGTCGCCCTGGCTGCAGTGCAACAGCGCGATCTCCATTCACTGCAATCTCCACCTCCTGGGTTCAAGGGATTCTCCAGCCTCAGCCTCCCAAGTGGCTGGGATTACAGGGGCCCACCACCACACCCAGCAATTGTTTTTGTATTTTTAGTAGAGACAAGGTTTCACCATTTTGGCCAGGCTGCTCTCGAACTCCTGACCTCAAGTGATCCGCCTGCCTCAGCCTCCCAAAGTGCTGGGATTACAGGCATGAGCCACGGCACCCGGCCACTTACATATTTTTAAATTATTTAAGTTATATGTAGCAAACTTTAAAGAATCATATGCAGTAATAAAAAAAATTGAGGAAATGTATCTTTCTCCAAACTCTCTGAAAGTTTTTGTGTTGTTATAAATAAGATCTGGTAGTATGTTAAATCATGGGAAAAGCAGCTGATTTTGGCTGCTGTTATAAACACTAGTTCTGGTCTCTGAGTTGGATTCACCATGGGCTGGCCAGAGAATGTTCAATTGTACCTATTCAGGCAAGAGAAGCAGCCCCTTACCTTGTTTTTCTATATCCTAAATTCATGTACATTGCTGTGCTCAGAAACTCCAATAGAAATAGGAGGCTTTGGTTGCTAAGGCAATAGACCGTCAACCTTAAGGTTGAGCCACTTGTGAGGGCTATAGTCCTCTGAAAAAGATTACTGTATTCTCCTAGGGACATAGCTGGGCAGATAGCATTGATAGCCACAGGGCCCTATGGTGTATTATTTCTGTTTTCTTTGTGGCGATGGCACAAGGGAGGAGTGGTGGAAACTGCTGTTTTTGGCACACTGAGGGTGTTTGTGCACATGTACACTGTGTATTCCCTTTTCTTGTTAGGTATTAATTGTCCCATCCCCCAAAGTGAGCGTAGGCCTACAAGTGTGGCCACCAGTGGCTGTCTGCTTCCGTCTGCTCTCATCCACAGTAATCAAGCACTTCCTGAGAGCCACTGGATACTGGACCTACAGGCTTTATATCTTCATTTTTTTTTTTTTTTGAGACGGAGTCTCGCTCTGTCGCCCAGGCTGGAGTGCAGTGGCGCAATCTTGGCTCACTGCAAGCTCCGCCTCCCAGGTTCACGCCATTCTCCTGCCTCAGCCTCCCAAGTAGCTGGGACTACAGGCGCCCGCCACTACGCCCGGCTAATTTTTCTGTATTTTTAGTAGAGACGGGGTTTCACCTGTTAGCCAGGATGGTCTCGATCTCCTGACCTCGTGATCCGCCCGCCTCAGCCTCCCAAAGTGCTGGGATTACAGGCGTGAGCCACCGCGCCCGGCTATATCTTCATTTTTAACAGGTGCTCAGCAGAAGGGCTCCAAGCTCAACAACAGGAAAAGCGTGAACAAACTGTGTTTCTGGCTATGGAAGACTTTTCTCTGTCTTTGAAGACAGTGATGCTATGTCTGTGTTATTAACCAACTCTTCTTGCCTTTGGAAGGTCACGTAGTGTAAGAATTGCCTAAGGGAGTGAAATAAACATCAGTATTGCTACTGTCAGTTAGGTATCAAGCCCTTGTTATTCATCCAGCAACTACTGAGCATCTATGAAGTGAGTCACTGTGTTAGGTGAATGTAACAGGCATTGTTTCTGCCCTCGGGTCCTTCCATGAGTGGGAAAAACACCTACGTAAGTAGGGTTGCCATAAAAGTATGCTCCCATGGGCCAAGTACAAGGTGCAGTGGGAGGGGCAGTTGACCTAGAAATGGCAATGACAGGCTTCCTGTAGGAAGTGACATAAAAGCGGACGAAGAAGGAGCTAGACTTAGCTTACTACCCTCCTATTTGGCTAAAGGCCGTTTATTATCTCCTCTCTTGTTTCATTGGTCTTGTGGGAATAAGAGCATCTGGAAAATTTTGAAGACCTTTTTAGCCTTAATAGTTTATGATTCTGTATGACCCACATGATAAAAATCATTTATTTTGTTCATAGCCCTTAGCACTATCTGCTATTATATCTTTTGTTTACTCTTTATTATTTGTGTCCTCCAAAGAAGAACAGGCTTTTTTCTTTTTTTCTTTTTTTTTTTTCTGTCTTGTTCTGGGCTATTTCCCTGACACCTAGAATTGTTATTGGTACATAGTAGCTGCTCAATTAAATATTGTTGAATGAAGAACATTTTGTCATACTCTTAATGTGACGTTGTATATCACAGAAGTCTTTTGCAAATAGTTGGCTGGAGAAGGGGGACAGCATCTTTTTAAGCATTTACACATATGCAAGCAGCCTTCTTTCTAGGGATTCCCTGTTTATCCTGAGTGGGAATGTGGCTCCAAAAGGCACTGCTAGCATCACCAGCCAAACCTAACCCAAATACTCTAATGCCTTAATCAGGGATCATTCCACTACAAGACACAAACCCACTAAATTACAAAAAACAACCAAGGGCAGGAAGTGCAGCCAAGCCTCACTGGGAACTAGAATTGGTAAAAACATCAGGACTCACAGCAGCTGCCATATTCCACCATCCCCACTCTCCCCCACTCTCCCTCCCTCTCAGCTTTTTTCTGCCTGTCTGCTTTCTTCCTATTGCAACCCTCTTTGTTAATTTTACTTGCACAGGGCTGCCCCTAAATGGCACCTTCAGTCCCCAGTTTTCCAGGTTGCTTGCATATAGATGACCTAAATCCAGATTGCTGGAAGAAAATCAGCTTGGCATTTTTTGGATTAGTTGTCTACCCCAGATCAGTTACCTGTGGCCCTGATGATACAGAGGACTTAACTCTTCAAAACCAAAGAACAATGGATGGATGGAAAGGAAGTAATTAGTGGAAGAAATGACTGGCAACTCTAATGGTGGTGTTATACACATTTTCCTTCTGGAATGAAGTGCTAGGTGACTGGACCAGGAGATGATAAAAGTGGAGTGTGTCGGTGGCTCTCTCCAGCCCCCTTCACCAGACACTACTCCCAGGCCCCAACCCACCCCCAACAAACAAAATCTACCCGTGCCCCCTGTGCCATCTCCCCTGCTTATTGCCTCTTGGGCTTTGTCAAAAGGTTGGAGACAAGGGTGAGGCATCTGGTGCCCCCATGGTCCCATTGCTTTGGAGACCAGAGGCAATTGAGGTGCTTTCAGCCAGAAAAATATAATTTAAGGGCTTGGCATCTGGCTGGGAGCAGACAGCTATGTTGCCATAGCAATGCCTCGCTTCATTTAACAGCAACATATCCCCAAGTTTGGTCACATCCACACTCAGGCACATATAGCACCCTGTCAGCAGCCCCTGTGATGTGCACACATTCACCTCTGGCAGAAATCCCTCTGCAAGATGCAAAGCCCATTCCCTGCACCCTCCTCTCATCATAGAAACCCACACTCCCTCATATCCTTTCCTACAACAACTCAGCCAATCAGGTAGATTCCAAAAACACCTCCAGACAGCACAGAACACTCCAGGGAATTTTTTGTTTTGTTTTGTTTTGTTTTGTTTTTGAGATGGAGTTTCACTCTTGTTGCCCAGGCTGGAGTGCAATGGTGCGATCTCGGCTCACCACAACCTCCGCCTCCTGGGTTCAAGCGATTCTCCTGCCTCAGCCTCCCAAGTAGCACCTGCAACCACACCTGGCTAATTTTTTTGTATTTTTTAGTAGAGTTTCACCATGTTGGCCAGGCTAGTCTCGAACTCATGACCTCAGGCAATCCACCCACCTCAGCCTTCCAAAGTGCTGGGATTACAGGTGTGAGCCGCCATGCCTGGCCACTCCAGGGAATTTTGAGTGCTCTGTGAGTGCAGACCCTCTTAAATAGGCCCACACCACGAAGGCTGCTGGGGTCCCTGTGCTTCTTCAGCATCCCTAATATGCAACTGTAGCTCCGTCTTCCTTTACAAATCTTTGTGTGTCGTCTCTAATCCTTTAATAATGCCCAAAAGGATGGTAATGAGGGAGAGGAGCAGTGGTGGCCAGCGGTGCACAAATCTCTGTTTTCTTGAGAGCAGCGGTTAGCCTCTAGGGGTCAGGTACAAGGACCAAATCCCTGCAGTAATTACCCAGAAGCCCCCAATGCCTACTGATATTCTGTTTCTGCCCCTCCCTTAACCCAGGCAGTGGTAAACAGGATGGATTAGAGAAGAGAGACTTGAAAGCACAAGATCATTTATTGCAACACTATTTATAGTAGTGAAAAAATAGAAATTGCCTAAATGTCCGTTAACAGGAACTAGCTAAATACACTGTGGCTCATCTGTATAATGATGGACCCTATGGGGTTTAAAAGAATTATGCAATCGGCCGGGCGCGGTGGCTCACGCTTGTAATCCCAGCACTTTGGGAGGCCGAGGCGGGCGGATCACGAGGTCAGGAGATCGAGACCACGGTGAAACCCCGTCTCTACTAAAAATACAAAAAAATTAGCCGGGCGTGGTGGCGGGCGCCTGTAGTCCCAGCTACTCGGAGAGGCTGAGGCAGGAGAATGGCGTGAACCCGGGAGGCGGAGCTTGCAGTGAGCCGAGATTGTGCCACTGCACTCCAGCCTGGGCGACAGAGCGAGACTCCGTCTCAAAAAAAAAAAAAAAAAAAAAAAAAAAAGAATTATGCAATCCATGTGTATCATGTGAAAATATGTCAGTATGTAAAGTGTGATCCCACCAATTTTTTTTTTTCCTGAGATGGAGTCTTGCTCTGTCGCCCAGGCTGGAGTGCAGAGGCGCAATCTCGGCTCACTGCAACCTCTACCTCCCGGGTTCAAGCAATTCTCCTGCCTCAGCCTCCCAAGTAGCTGGGACTACAGGCACACACCGCCATGCCCAGGTAATTTTTTGTATTTTACTAGAGACAGGGTTTCACCATATTGCCCAGGCTGGTCGCGAGCTCCTGAGCTCAGGCAATCTGCCCGCCTCGGACTCCTAAGATTTTTTTAACTTTAGTATATACACATGGATATTGATAATGTGAAGAAAAAGTCTGAGAAGGCTGGACACAGTGGCTCACACCTGTAATCCCAACACTTTGGGAGGCCCAGGTGGGAGGATCGCTTGAGCCCAGGACTTTGAGACCAGCCTGGGCAACATAGCAAGACCCTGTCTCTACAAAATAATTAATAATAATAATAATAATAATAATAAATTAGCCAGGCATGGTGACATACACCTGTAGTCCCAGCTACTCGGGAGGCTGAGGTGGGAGGATTGCTTGAGCCTGGGAGGTCGAGTCTGCAGTGAACTATGATCGTGCCACAGCTCTCCAGCCTGGGCAACAGAGAAAGACCCTATCCCCCCAAAAAATGAATTAAATTTAAAAAAAGAAAAAGGTCTAAGAAGAGTGGGATCGGGAGAGGGGTGATGGTGACAGTTTCAGTTGTCCTTTGCTGCATGACAAACGTAGAGGCTTAGAACAATAATAACTTGTTATTTTTCCTGATTCTGTGGGTTGGCTTGGTAGCTCCTCGACTAGGTTCCCCTGAACTCACAGATGCAGCTGCATTCACCTAGTGCTGGCTGCCAGCTGGGCTTCCCCAGGTGCCCACATGGCCTCTCATTACCCAGGAGGCTAGAGTGGCTTCCGTGGGGTCCCAGGACAGCATTCTGAGACCACCAAAGCAGAAGCAGCAAGAGTCCTGAAGGCCAAGGCTCTAGAACTCAACAATATCATGTCTGTCATGCTCTGCTGGTCAAGGCAAGTCAGAAGTTAGCTCGGTTTCAAGGGACGAGGAAACAGACTGAAACTCTTGGTGACATGCATGGCACAGCTACGTTGCCAAAGGGCCTATGGATTGGGATAGGGAGAATCTGTAGCCATGAAACAAACAACTGTCGTGGGCACCTCTCACTTTTTACTCTATGCAATTCTGTACTTTGCGTTCAGGTTTTCCTTGTGTAAATTTGAAGAAAATAATAAGTGGAAGAGTGAATCTAAGAGAGATAAGGAAGAACGATGAGGACTTTGTAGACACATAATTTAGATAGAAATATCAAAGATGACCTAAAGGCTACCAGTCTTGAATACTAACTCATAGCAAGCTTTTTGTTTTTTAAATCAACTGTGAAGAAGAGAAGATTGGAATATCCAAGGCTGGAGATGCGACAACATTGACTAGTGATTCAGTGGGTGAGAAGCATGAATTTTAAAGAGCAGAAGAAGAAAGTATAGCTATTTCACTGGATTCCCATTTTACAGGAAATAAATGTAATCAGCCTTTGAAATAGCTATACATATGCAGAAGATGTATATATTATCACCAAGCTATCAAAATGGATGGTAGGTTTTTCATTTTCTGCTGGCTCACTGCCTCCTCTTGCTGGACGTTAAGTAAATTCCAGAACCACATTCCCACCCATAAAACAAAAGGATCCTCCCTTAGAAAGTATTTGTTTTGTTTTGTTTTTTAAGTGAAGATTTCACATTTATACAACATTCTTGCAAAGTTGGTTTGTTCCATCGGCATGGATGATTTAACAAAACAATAGCCTCAAAGGCTTGGACAAATACGGCCAGGAAAAAAGAAAATGAAACCTTATTCTCAAAATAGCAACTTCACTGGAAGCATCGTGATTCTCCCTGTGTCCTGAGTCAGGGCCTTGTCTATACGCAGCACCGTGGAAAGCCTGAAGTTAACAGAGAATTCCCAGGACACAGTAGGGACAGGCAGAAGAATAAGACGACCAGAAAAACACCAGGGATGCAGAAGTCATCTGGGCACGGACCCCACAGGGAAGAAAGATGTCGTGCGCAGACGACAGGACCACTGATGTAAGGAAAGGATATGACGGGGGAACCGTCTTCCTCAATTCTGATATTTCCTTCCTGCATAGGTTAATGAGTGGCACTTCCGGAACTCTCTCTGCCCCACTGCTCCCTCCTCTCCTGGTGGATATGGGGGAGGAGCAGTGACTGTTTCCACTGGTTTTTTGGTGGGGAGGGGAGGAAGGTTGTTTGTTTGTTTGTTTGTTTGTTTGTTTGAGACAGGGTCTTGCTTTGTTGCCCAGGCTGCAGTGCAGTGGCACGATCATGGCTCACTGCAGCCGCTGCCTCCTGGGCTCAAGCGATCCTCCCACCTCAGCTCCCGAGTAGCTGGGACCACAGGCATGCACCACCACACCCAGCTAATTTTTCTATCTATTGTAGTGATGGGATTTCACCATGCTGCCCAGGCTGGTCTCATACTCCTGGGCTCAAGCGATCTGCGCATGTCAGCCTCCCAAAGTGCTAGGATTACAGGTGTGAGCCACCATGCCCAGCCTGTTCCACTGTTAATTTTGAGAAGAATACCTGGGTATCTTTGGCTCAGATCCATACTTCTGTCTCTGTTGGGCATGATTCCACCTGTTAAGTAGAAGTTTTCTCCCCTTTTTCATGCTTCTACTCTGCAAGGGGAGGTCTGTGCTCCACCCAGTGTTCCTTAGGTCTGTGTGGGTGTCCACCTAAATTCTGGGGTTTGGGATTGTCAGGCTCAATTGGCTTAAGCCACATCCTGCAATTTGGCCTCTTATCACTAATGAAAGTGATATTTCACCTTCCATATTTACTTTTTGTTTTATTTCTTGGCCACAAAACCCACCCCAAGCCCAGGGCAGCTCTTGGTGGGAATTGGCCAAAGCTTGCCCCTGCAGGCTGGGCTGTGGAGTGTCCACACTCATGGTGTGGGTCTGAGGCAGGGCAGGAGGAGAAGGAGGCCTCACCTCCTGGAAAGGAGATGATGCACGGAGGTCTAGGTCTCCACAATACATCGGGGTGTTCCTTTCCTTCCTCCTCTTATCTGTAATCTAGCAAGTGTACGCAGGGGCTGCATGCCTCTTCACAGGCCAAGACTAGCAGCCCCTCAACAATAGGTGGGTGTGGTGTCACTTCTGAGCCCAGGCCTCCCTCTAGTGACCAGTCAGGAGACAACAGCCAGAGGCTCTTTGCTACTCTCCTGCACCTCTTCCAGAACCTGCTTTCCAGAAGACAGATCTGATCCTGTTGTTCCTGGCTTAGAAACCTCAAAAGCAAAAAGCAAAACCTCCCAAGCTCCCTGGGTTCCCACATGCCTTCAAGCCTCTTAGCCTGCTTTATGTTATCCCAGGGCCAGCCAGGAGGCCCTTCCAGGTTTAAGCCAGCCTATATCTCCAGGACGGCTCAGAGCCAGCTTCCAGCACACACACACACACACACACACACATACACACACCCCTCCCTCCACCACCTGGTAAACACACACACACCCCTCCCTCTACCACCTGCTACACACATACACACACATGCACACACACACACACCTCCCTCCACCACCTGTTACACACAGACCTCTGTCCACCACCTGTTATGCACACACATACACATCATCTCTGCTACATAAAGTGCACACACACACAAGTTTGAATTCTGCAACCCCTCTCCCACCCACTCTGCTGCACACACACACACACACACACTGTCATCCTCCACTGCCACACTGTTTGTCACACGGAACACACCATAGATTCCCTGCCTCCTTTTTGTTTTTTTTTTTGAGGCAGAGTCTCGCTGTGTCACCCAGGCTGGAGTGCACTGGCACAATCTTGGCTCACTGTAACCTCCACCTCCTGAGTTCAAGCAATTCTTGTGACTCTCTTTTGCTGACAATAAACCACCCACCTTTGTCCATCAATAAAACAAACCTTGACTCCTCCATAAAGACTCACGTAACAGCTTCTTTGTGGCTTGCTCCAGCCCCTGTGAGAGTTAACGGCGGCTCCTTGCTGGTTCCTGAAGCACTTTTGTGCAGAACAATCGCTAACATCTATTGAGCCCTTAACGCCAGCTGAAGGTTCCACAGGGATTACCTCATGTGGTCTCACAGTAACCCTCAACGCCAGGCGCTGCTGTCATCCTCGTTTTACAGATGTAGCAAAGGAGAAGAGAGGGGCTAAATCCTGGGCCCGAGGTGACCCAGAGAGCAAGAGCTATGTGGTGGCCACGGGCTCCCTGGGCCAGGGCTCTTCAGCAGGCGCCCTTGCTTCCTGCCCGCTGAGAGCCCCTTCAGAGAGAGGCCTGTTCTGCCTCTGAATGCCCAGCATGAAACACCATAGCCCTGTGCTTGGAGCCTGCTAGACCCACCATGCATTTCCTGAATTGAATGGCAGGCAGGAAGGGCTAGCTCTGCCTACAACCGTCTTTCTCAGGCCCTTTAGGTCTGAACCCTGATTCTAAATCTCCCACCTATGGCCAAAAAAATCTTGTTTCCCTGCACCGAGCCAGTCAGATATACTTAGCAAATGAAGGCAGAAGCTGTGGGCACAGTTTGCAGTGTAAGGACGGGGTATAAATTGGGGCTAGTTATTAAAACAGCTGATCCTCCATTCCCCACCTCTAACCTAATTAGTCCCAAACCGGCCAGGAGTTGGTGCTCATCCCCAGGTGCTCCTTCAGGACTCCAGCGTGTCCCAGAGGGCTGCCTCCCTGACCCAGGGCCCCGTCCCTGCTGCCCTTCCTCCTGCCATGGTGGGGGGGGCGGGCAGCCTACCTTTGCCCCCTCTCCTTACTTCCTTTCTGGCCAGCCACTTTCCTGTCTTCTGTCTTCACTCACTTTAATTTAGGCAACACGCATTAAATAAACCCCTTTTTGGCTCACCTGGAGTGCTCATTTGCTAAGCTGCATCCGTTTCCTCCTTTTTTTTTTTTTTTGAGATGGAGTCTCCGTCTCACTCTGTCGCCCAGGCTAGAATGCAGTGGTGTGAACTCCGCATGGCAATTCTCCTGCCTCAGCCTCCTGAGTAGCTGGGACTAGAGGCGCCCACCACCGCACCTGGCTAATTTTTGTATTTTTGGTAGAGATGGGGTTTCACCATGTTGGCCAGGCTGGTCTCGAATTCCTGACCTCCGGCGATCCACCTGCCTCAGCCTTCAAAGTGCTGACATTACAGGCATAAGCCACTGCACCCAGCCCTTTTCTTCCTTTTCTTCAAAGTGGAAACACGAGGTCTCTTTGTTCTTCCTGATTATGAAAGTACTACGGTCTTCTTGTAAAAAATTCAAACACAGCCGTCCATTTTCCCATCAGCCAAGAAGGACATTGTTGAGGCTGGCAGACCTACCAAGGGCAGTAACTACCATGGCTTCCAGTGCTTTGACGAAACCCCCAGATGCGTGGACTTCTGGCCAAGCACCTGTGCTTTCATCTTGTTTGAGAACTCATTGTATCTGTGGGGGTTGCAGCTCTCTATAAGTTTGCTGTGGCTGAACCAAGAAAAAAGACATACACAGATTTCTACAGTAATTATGAGTTCAGTGAAAGATTTTTGAGGAGATGAGGAAGGCTGGTATCTTTCAGAGTGCAAAGTGATTTGGGAATATAAAAAATTTATTTGGGTTGAATTACCTAGAAGTTTGTCACTGACTTGTGTTCTTGAACTAGAAACATGAATGTGTGGGCTAAGAAATAGTTTCTCTTTTTTTTTTTTTTTTTTTTTTTTTTTGAGATGGAGTCTCACTCTGTCCCCCAGGCTGGAGTGCAGTGGCACAATCTCGGCTCACTGCAAGCTCCGCCTCCCGGGTTCACGCCATTCTCCTGCCTCAGCCTCTCCGAGTAGCTGGGACCACAGGCGCCCGCCACCATGCCCGGCTAATTTTTTTGTATTTTTAGTAGAGACGGGGTTTCACTGTGTTAGCCAGGATGGTCTCGATCTCCTGACCTCGTGATCCGCCCGCCTTGGCCTCCCAAAGTGCTGGGATTACAAGCGTGGGCCACCGCGCCCCGCCTAGAAATAGTTTCTCTTGATAAAGAAACAATTAACATATTTTTTAAAAAATCGAAACACAGGCCAGGTGCGGTGGCCTCATGCCTATAATCCCAGGACTTTGGGAGGTCGAGGCGGGCGGATCACCTGAGGTCAGGAGTTTGAGAACAGCCTGACCAACATGCAGAAACCCAGTCTCTACTAAAAATATAAAATTAGCAGGGCATGGTGGCCCATGCTTGTAATCCCAGCTACTCAGAAGGCTGAGGCAGGAGAATCGCTTGAACCTGGGAGGGGGAGATTGCAGTGAACTGAGACTGCACCATTGCACTCCAGCCTTGGCTACAAGAGCAAAGCTCTGTCTCAAAAAACAAACAAACAAACAAAACCACAAATGTTTAAAGTAGAAAGTGAAAGTGGCCAGCCATCCCACTACAAGATAATCAGTGTTTTCAATTTGGTTTATAGCATTCCAGGTTAGCATGTGTGTGCATGAGTTTGTCATTTTACGTTTTTGTTGTTGTTGTTGTTGTTGTTGTTGTTGTTGTTTTTGGAGACAGAGTCTTGCAATGTTGCCCAGGCTGGAGTGTGGTTGCAGGATCTCGGGTCACTGCAACCTCTGCCTCCCGGGTTCACGCAATTCTCCTGCCTCAGCCTCCCAAGTAGCTGGGACTACAGGCATGCACCACCAGGACTGGCTAATTTTTGTATTTTGGTAGAGACAGGTTTTGCCATGTTGGCCAGGCTGGTCTCCAACTCCCGACCTCAAGTGATCCATCTACCTCAGCCTCCCAATGTGCTGCGATTACAGGTGTGAGCCACCGTGCCCAGCCTAGTTTGTCATTTTACTTTAATTTGAATCATAAATGAAAATCTGTCTCTCTCTCTCTCTCTCTCTCTTTATTCCAGCAGCCCTAGGTTGAAATCACAATGCTGCTACAAGGTCTTGGTCAAAAGCCACCCAGATTCATTCCGACAGAATGCTCTGGCTTCAGCTGGGGAGGAATCAGACAAGGGAGTATTGGAACGTTTCCTTCCAGTGGACTCCTAAGGTCCTTAGAGCCACTAGTCATAAAAGCTATACATATAGTCTGGGCGAGGTGGCTCATGCCTGTAATCCCAGCACTTGGGAGGCCGAGGCGGGTGGATCACCTGAGATCAGGAGTTCGAGACCAGCCTGACCAACATGGTGAAACCCCATCTCTACTAAAAATACAAAAATTAGCCAGGCATGGTGGCGGGTGCCTGTAATCCCAGCTATTCAGGAGGCTGAGGCACAAGAATCGCTTGAACCCAGGAGGCGGAGGTTGCAGTGAGCTGAGATCGTGCAATTGCACTCCAGCCTGGGCGGCAGAGCAAGACTCTGTCTCAAAAAAAAAAAAAAAAAACCAAAACAAGAAAACTCCACATATAAAATGGACTTTTCTAACCCATGGGAAAGTCTTTTTACACCATTTGCCCAGAACAAGACTTCTATTTACTCATATTTACCAAAACTAAGAGATCCATTGGCATCACGTTTCCCCCTGTAATAATAAAATATCACCACACTCAGGTAATTTGCTGGCTTCCCTTCAGGACAAAGCAGAGGATGGCAGAGTACTGGGAGGCAGCGGGGACTCACTTTAGCAGACGTTCATTTATTCATTCCACAAGCATTGGCTGAGGAAACAATGATAATCGCGGTTCCTGCTCACAGGCTATGGGAATAATGCGTCTTCTCCACAGAGTGCCAGCGGCATCAAGGGTAAAGTACTCAATAGAAGGTAAAATGCCAGACATGGGTAGAGCAATGATTACTGTGACACACTTCTGGACTCATGAGAGCTTGATGCATAAAAACCAGGAGAGCAGTTACATCGTTTTCTAACAAGAGATACAACTTTTTTTTTTTTTTTTTTTTTTTTTTTGAGAAGGAGTCTGGCTCTGTCACCAGGCCTGGAGTACAGTTGCACGATCTCAGCTTACTACAACCTCCGCCTCCCAGGTTCAAGTGATTCTCCTGCCTCAGCCTTCTGAGCAGCTGGGATCACAGGTGCCTGCCACCAAGCCCAGCTAATTTTTGTATTTTTAGTAGAGACAGGGTTTCACTATGTTGGCCAGGATGGTCTCTATCTCTTGACCTTGTGATCCACCCGCCTTGGCCTCCCAAAGTGCTGGGATTACAGGTGTGAGACACCATGCCCAGCCTGGAGATACAACTTTTAAATGGGCCAGGCATGGTGCCTCACAGCTGGAATCTCAGCATTTTGGGAGGCCAAGGCAGGAGGATTGCTTGAGGCTGGTGGTGGGCCAGCCTGGGCAACATAGTGAGACCCCAACTCTACAAAAAATTGTAAAATTGGCTGGGCATGGTGGTGCGTGCCTGTAGTCCCTGCTACTTGGGAAGCTGGATTGGGAGGATCACTTGAGCCCAGGGGCTCCAGGCTACAGTGAGCTATGATTGCACCACTGCACTCAAGCCCAGATGACAGAGTGAGACCTTGTCTCAAAAGAAAAAAAATGATTGGCTGCTTTTGTTTACTGATCATATTCTCTCCCATAGGTTTATAATTAAAAATGAGAATAATAGTGTATATAATATAATGATAATAATAAGAGTTACTCTTCGTTGAGTGCACACTATGTGCTAGGTACTGGGCTGAGCCTGTTATCTTCATTTTCTCATCTAAATCTCTCTACAACACTATGTGGTGGGTACTGTTTCTTTTCTTTTCTTTTCTTTTCTTTTTCTTTTTCTTTTTCTTTTTCTTTTCTTTCTTTTCTTTTTTTTTTTTTTTTTTTTTTGAGATAGGGTCTCACTCTGTCACCCAGGCTGGAGTGCATTGGCACAATCTCAGCTCACTGCAACCTCCGTCTCCCAGGTTCAAGCAATTCTCCTGCCTCAGCCTCCCAAGTAGCTGGGACTACAGGTGTGTGCCACCACACCCAGCAAATTTTTGTATTTGTTGGTAGAGACAGGGTTTCGCTGTGTTGGCCAGGCTGAGTGGGTACTGTTTTATCCCCACTTTGCAGATGGGGTTCAGAAATGTTTAGGGCAAATAAGTTGAGACCCAGAATTCAAGCTCAGTTCTGCCTGCCACCAAGACCCAAGCTCTGAATTGCTCACTTATGGTAACTCTTCCCATCTGGGAAACCAGATTGTAATCTGAACTCAGAAGAAGGGACATTAAATTAAGTGGAGATTCTTAAATGCAACTCAGACGTAACTGAGCCTTTTTGGAGCCCGTCTCAACACAACAATGTACCACAAACCAAGCACAAATCTGACTCCCAAAGCCTCTGTGCCAAAAGTCTATTTTCCCAAAGGTTTTCTGAAAGAGCCAAGAGGTTACACATCACAAAACATCCTAAGCGTTTTGTTTCAACATCTTTTCCCCAAAGTCCTCCTTCTTCTAGCAGCTGTCCACAAGCCCTTCCTCTACCTTCTCTCTACTTCATCCCACTCATTCCTTTTTTTTTTTTAAAGACAAGGTCTAGCTCTGTCACCCAGGCTGGAGTACAGTGATGTGATCCTAGCTTATGGTACCCTCAAACACTTCGGCTCAAGCGATCCTCCCACCAGCCTCGTGAGTAGCAGGGACTACAGGCCTGTGCCACCGCACCTGGCTAATTTTTGTATTTTTAGTAGAGACAAGATTTCATCATGTCGCCCAGGGTAGTCTAGAACTCCTGGCTTCCTGTGACGCTCCTGCCTCGGCCTTCCAGTGTGCTGGTATTATAGGTGTGAGACACTGCACCTGGCCCATTCCTTCCTTTTGAACTCTTCCTCTGCTTCATCTGAGACTTCTCCTTCCTCCAGAATTTTACCCTCATTACTATCTCAGAGATTACAGACTGATAACTCCAAACACAGCCTACAGAAGTGTTTTGTTTGGCTGTTACTGCTCTTGGAAGTGGGGCAGGTGCTTCAGTTAATCACTGGATCACTGTCCTCCCTTCCCTATAGTCTGTGGACTGTGTGTCTGAGGGTCACTTGCTCTTTGTCATCCTCCTAATCCATGTAAGTAATTGGCCTGACCTCTTGGATCTTGGATTTCCAGTTATTGGCCTGAACTCTTGGATTTCCAAGCCCAAGCCCTTTTTCTTCCTCCCTCTTTTTTTCTTTCTTTCTTTCTTTCTTTCTTTCTTTCTTTCTTTCTTTCTTTCTTTCTTTCTCTCTCTTTCTTTCTTTCTCTCTCTCTTTCTTTCTTTCTCTTTCTTTCCTTCCTTCCTTCCTTCCTTCTTTCCTTCTTTCTTTCTCTCTCTCTTTCTTTCTCTTTCTTTCCTTCCTTCTTTCTTTCTTTCTCTCTTTCCTTTTCTTTCTTTCTTTCTCTCTCTTTCGAGACATGGCCTCACTCTATCACCCACACTGGAGTACAGTGGTATGATCTCGGCTCACTGCAACCTCTGCCTCCCAGGTTCAAACGATTCTCCCACCTCAGTCTCCTGAGTAGCTGGGACTACAGGCGCGTGCCACCACGCCCAGCTAATTTTTGTATTTGTAGTAGAGATGGTGTCTCACCATGTTGCCCAGGCTGGTCTTGAACTCCTGAGCTCAAGCGATCTGCCTGTCTCAGCCTCCCAAAGTGCTGGGATTACAGGCATGAGCCACCGCTCCCGGCCTCTACTTTTTTATTTGGAACCACAACATGATAACCAGTGCAGCTAGACTTTGGAGACGACCTTGGGGTGGATTTGTCTGCCATGTCTATGAGTGTATTTGGACACCTTGGAAATGTGTCACTGATTAGGAAGACTGTAGCTCTGGTTCCTTTAAAAAATTCCACACCTGGTCACATCAGCTCATAAGAAATTACCCAAGTGGGTGCACAATGAAGTGCATGCACCCTGCCCTAAATTGAATGCTGAACAAAGTTCAGACGTATCTCCTAGGGACCCACTCTTATCACAGATTAAGAGTCAATTGTGCAATAAAAAGTGAATGCTTATCATATCACATGGTGATAAATAATACAGGTTGTTTTATTTTTTTTTTTTGAGACAGAGTCTCGCTCTCTCACCCAGGCTGGAGTGCAGTGGTGCGATCTCGGCTCACTGCAAGCTCCGCCTCCCGGGTTCACACCATTCTCCTGCCTCAGCCTCTCCGAGTACCTGGGACTACAGGCGCCCGCCACCATGCCCGGCTAATTTTTTTGCATTTTTAGTAGAGACAGAGTTTCACCTTGGTCTCGATCTCCTGACCTCGTGATCCGCCTGCCTTGGCCTCCCAAAGTGCTGGGATTACAAGCGTGAGCCACCGCGCCCGGCCATACAGGTTGTTTTAATACTCATTTTAAGATTAGATGCTTGTAGTCTAACTTATGATAAGTAAGAATCTCAGGGCTTAGGGATTCAACTTCGAAACAAACTTTCTCCTTTTCCTTTTGAGCTTGGGAATTCATTTAAACAGAGACTTCTTAAGATTGCAAGGCTAGCTTTTATAATTTCTAACAACTTTTCTGTTACTGCAGATTTCTACGGTATTTTGCTGTGGTGGATTCTATTGTTGTTTATGAGTATTCTTTACTCCTTTCTTTCTTTTTTTCTTTTTTTTTTTTTTGATACGAAGTCTCGCTGTGTTGCCCAGGCTGTAGTGCAGTGGCACAATCTCGGCTCACTGCAACCTCTGCCTCCCGGGTTCAAGTGATTCTCCTGCCTCAGCCTCCTGAGCAGTTGGGACTACAGGCATGCCCCCACCACGCCCAGCTAATTTTTGTATTTTTAGTAGGGATGCGGTTTTGCTGTGTTGGCCAGGCTTGTCTTGATCACTTGACCTCAAGTGATCCTCCTGCCTTGGCCTCCCAAAGTGCTGGGATTACAGGCATGAGCCACCATGCCCAGCCCTCTTGTCTCTTTTCTTGAATAAGATCATATTTCCTTGCTTGTTGACATCAGGCTTCTAACATGTGATTTGTTTGGGCCAAAAAATATGAGCAGAGTGATGTGTGTTAACGTTAGAGCCAGAGCTCTAAGAGCAAGCAGTGGTTTTACATGGTTCTCTCTTCCCTCTGGCACAGCAAGGACAGCCAGGCCCTGGCAGGAGGGCGACCTGTAGCAGAGCTGTGGCTGTCCCAGATGGACACAGGGCATGAGCGAGAAATAAAGCTTTGTTGTTACATGGCACTGAAATGTTGGGACCAATTGTTACAGCAGCATAACCTAAGCTATCCTGACCAAGATGTATGCAAGCAAACCAAAACTATTAACTCTGATGCTGAAGCTGATAGGACAGGAGATTGCAATAAACCCAATTTCATTTTTCCCTACTCATTAACATGATCTAATTGTTCTCACTGATTGAGAAGTGTTGTAAATTTAAACTTATAAAATAATTATATACTAATAAAATTCTCTATATAATATGATACATAATATATACATACATACATATACAGTAGTCCCCCCTTGCACAGTTTTGCTTTCCATGGTTTCAGTTACTCAGGGTGCAGTATAGTAAGATATTTTGAGAGAGAGATGGAGAGAGACCACATTCACATCACATTCGTTACAGTATATTGTTATAATTGTTCCATTTTATTATTAGTTATTGTTAATCTCTTACTTTATCTAATTTCAAAATTAAACATTATCAGAGCTATGTATGTATAGGAAAAAACATAGTGTATATAGAGTTTGGTACCATAAGCAGTATGAGGCATCCTCTGGGGGTCTTGGAATGTAACCCCAGGAGATATGGGGGGGACTACTGTATACACACATATACATATATACAGTCTCTATAAATTTTTTTTTCTTTGAGACGGAGTCTCGCTCTGTCACCCAGGCTGGAGTGCAGTGGTGCGATCTTAGCTCACTACAACCACCGCCTCCCAGGATCAAGAGACTCTCCAGCCTCAGCCTCCTGAGTAGCTGGGACTACAGGCATGTGCCACTGCATCCAGCTAAATTTTTTTTTTTTTTTTTTTTTTTGTATTTTTAGTAGAGATGGGGTTTCAACATGTTGGCCAGGCTGATCTCGAACTCCTAACCTCAGATGATCCGCCCACCTGAGCCTCCCAAAGTACTGGGATTACAGGCATGAGCCACTGCGCCCAGCCAGTCTCTGTAAATTTTTGAAAACAAAGTTCTGCTTGTAAAAATCATGAAATTCTCAGGACAAAATTCTGGTGTTTATGGGGCAGATCCCCCCCCCAAGACAAAGCTCAGATGAGAGCTGTCAATCAAAAAAGCTGTTGGCTTTTTTTTTTTTTTTTTTTTTGAGACGGAGTCTCGCTCTGTCACCCAGGCTGGAGTGCAGTGGCGTGATCTCGGCTCACTGCAAGCTCCGCCTCCCGGGTTTACGCCATTCTCCTGCCTCAGCTTCCCAAGTAGCTGGGACTACAGGCACCCGCCACCACGCCTGGCTAATTTTTTGTTTTTTAGTACAGACGGGGTTTCACCGTGTTAGCCAGGATGGTCTCGATCTCCTGACCTTGTGATCCACCCGCCTCGGCCTCCCAAAGTGCTGAGATTACAGGCGTGAGCCACCGCGCCCAGCCGCTGTTGGCTTTTTTGGTATCTCCTTTTCTAAGCATGTGTTGCCAGTCAACCCCTTTTCAATGAACTTCTTTCTTGAAGTAGGTCCATAGCGTTGATCCACCTACTATGTCAAGTACTGCAAATCTGGAAGCCATTCTACCTCTTTAACATAGATGTATATCTCTGCTCAAATCCACTGTGAGTGAAATATTTTAAAATTATTGCAGTAACACATGTACATAGCAAAAGAAGGCAGACCAGAGATACATGATAAGTAAATTATCTCTCCCTTCCCTAACCCGCAGTGCCACTTCTCAGAAGTAATTATGTGAGGAATTTCTTATCAGGGCCAGTTTCACGGGAGTGTTACCGATACAGTCACACAGGCTCCCCACTCAGAAGGACTGTGTGCGTTTCATTTAATGCTCTGCCATTGCCTTCTTGAATTTTTTTTTTTTTTTTTTTTTTTTTTGAGATGGAGACTCGCTCTTGTCGCCCAGGCTGCAGTGCAATGACACAATCTTGGCTCACTACAACCTCCACCTCCCAGGTTCAAGGGATTCTCCTGCCTCAGCCTCCCAAGTAGCTGGGATTACAGGTGCCTGCCACCACGTCCGGCTAATTTTTGTATTTTTAGTAGAGATGGAGTTTCACCATGTTGGATAGGCTGGTCTTGAACTCCTGACCCCAGGTGATCCCCCCGCCTTGGCCTCCCAAAGTGCTGGGATTACAGGAATGAGCCACCACACCCAGCCAATTTTAGAAATGTAATTTAACTCATTGTGAGTGCTTGGTAGACAATCCACATAGCCTATAAGTAATGACAGCCTGAGCTATGGGTGTCACTTATAGAGCTGCAGAACTTATTTTTTGTTTGTTTATTTGAGACAGAGTCTCTCTTTCTTGTCCAGGCTGGAGTGCAGTGGCACAATCGCGGCTCACTGTAGCCTTGACCTCTCAGGCTCAAGGGATCCTCCCACCTCAGCCTCAAGAGTAGCTGGAAACACAGGTGCACATCACCATGCCCAGCTAATTTTTGTATTTTTTGTACAGATGGAGTTTCACTATGTTGCAGAGGCTGGTCTTGAACTCCTGGGCTCAAGTGATTCTCCCGCCTCAGCCTCCCAAAGTGCTGGGATTACAGGCATGAGCCACCACACCTGGCCCTTCTCAGCTTTTCTATCACTAAGTATCTGCATTAAACATTCTCTGTTTCAAGTGCTCAAAGTGATTTCTCCTTTCCTGGTTGACCCCTGAATGATTCTCCATATAATTCTTGCAGACATTACATGCCCTATGATATATCTAGTTCTAGTCACTCGTAATACAGTGTGCTGCATATGAAACTCATTCTAAAAGTAGGCTGACTGGAGTTTGAATCCTGACTCCAACCATTTCCTAGCCTCAGTTTCCTCATCTGCAAAGTCAGGATAATATTAAAATCTATCCTGTAGGGGAAATAGTGCTTGAAACATACTTAGCATAGTGCTTGACACAGAGTAAGTGTTCAGTGTTAGCTAATATAACAGGGGGAAGATCGGGGGCTTATGAGAAGCTGACAGTGTCAACCATAATTCCTGGACTGTTCTCATAGTTTATGGTGTGTGCATTGTACAGCATTGTAAGCTCTTGTGTAGCATCCTAGAAACTTGTTTATAATCCCCTACCATGCCCAGAACAGTGATTAGAACATAGGAGAGCCTCAGAAAGTTGGCTTGTTCTTGATTTTGTAATTACCACAGAATACCTTACATTAGGCCTCCCGTTTTTCTATACTGCTTAAAGCTGGCCCTGATCTTGTCCTTAGTTTCTGGGCCTTTGTTTTTGAGACGGAATCTCGCTCTGTCACCCAGGCTGGAGTGCAGTGGCACGATCTTGGCTCACTGCAACCTCTGCCTCCCGTGTTCAAATGATCCTACGGCCTCAGCCTCCTAAGTAGCTGTGATTACAAGTGTGCACCACCACACCTAGCTAATTTTTGTATTTTTAGTAGAGATGGGGTTTCACCATTTTGGCCAGGCTGGTCTTGAACTCCTGACCTCAAGTGATCTGCCCGCCTTGGCCTCCCAAAGCACTGGGATTACAAGTGTGAGCCACTGTACCCACCAGTTTCTGGGCCTTTAACCAAAGGACTCCAGTATCTGCGGAGTCCCGTCTCCTCTCCCTACTCACCCCTCACATACCTGACTCAGACCCCAGCATTTAAAACCAAAAGAACTGCTGAAAACTCCAGACCAGAAATCAGCAAACTTTTTCTGTAGAGGGCCAGATAGTAAAGATTTTGGGTTTTCCAGGACACTTATAATTTCTCTTGCAACTACTCAACTCTGCCTTTGCAGTGTGGAGCAGCCATTAATGAATGAATGTGGTCGTGTACCAATGAAACTTTATTGCTGGATACTGACATTTGAATTTTATATAATTTTCACACTTCATGAACTATTACTATTCTTTTGACTTCTCTTTAACCATTCAAAAGCGTAAAGACCATTATTGGCTCTCAGGCTGTACAAAAACAGGCAGCAAGCGGGATTTGGCTGGCAGGTCATAGTTTTCGGTTGGCTTTTGCTCAAGTTCCTGTCTTATTTTGTTCCCCTCTTTCTTTCCTTCTTTGCTGTGTGACACTAAGTTACTCAGCCTCTCTGGGCCTCAGTTCTTTACCAGTAACTCTGGAGTGGCAGTAGATGAGTGTTTTTCAAAACCAGATCATCAGTAAGAATGGGATGGAGGGAGGAACAAGAGGGAAGCTGTTGGTTTTGTAGTTTTATTGTTTTTCATCTCTTTTATCTGTTTAGACTTACAGGTAACAATCTATTCTTTTTTTTTTTTTTTTTTTGAGACAGTCTCGCTTTTTTGCCCAGGCCAGAGTGCAGTGGCGTGATCTTGACTCAATGCAACCTCCGCCTCCAGGGTTCAAGCGATTCTCCTGCCTCAGCCTCCTGAGTAGCTGGGATTACAGGCACCCACCACCACTCCCGGCTAATTTTTGTATTTTTAGTAGAGATGGGGTTTCACCATTTTGGCCAGGCTGGTCTTGAACTCCTGACCTTAGGTGATCTGCCCACCTCGGCCTCCCAAAGTGTTGGAATTACAGGCGTTAGCCACCGCACCTGGCCAAAAATTCCATTCCTACACACACACACACACACACACAGACACACACACACACACACACTTTTTATTTATTTATTTATTTATTTATTTATTTGAGACAGGGTCTCACTCTGTTGCCCAGGCTGGAGTGCAGTGTCACAACCATAGCTCACTACAGCCTCAAGTTCCTGGGCTCAAGTGATCCTCCTGCCTTAGCCTCCCGAGTAGCTGGGACTACAGGTGCACACCATCACACATGGCTACTTTTTAATTTTTTTTGTAGAGATGAGGTCTCCCTTTGTTGCCCAGGCTGGTCTCCAGCTCTGGGCTCCAGCAATCTTCCAGCCTTGGCCTCCCAAAGTGCTTCAATTACAAGCATGAGCCACCGCTCCCAGCCTTAAAATTCCATTTAAACAAAAAGTACTCTTCCTACAAATACTTTCGGGAAATTGCCAATTGGTCCGGGGTTCAACCGTTTTTCCTATTTCATGGGGCAGAGGTGAAACAGGTGTAAAAATTATTGCCCTCCTTGAGCATCCCCTTCCTGACCATCAGTGCATTTGTTTGTGTCTTGGGTCCTTTCAGTTCCAAATTTCATTCGCTTATTCATGATGGAAACGTTTGTTGAGCGCCGCCGGTGCGCTGGGCCAGGACTGGATGTTCCGCAGCAGACGGCGCAGGCGCAGGAGTGGCTGAAGGTGCCCGCGCCCAGCGCTGCGGCCTGAACCACCCAGGAGCGCGGGGAAAGACGGAGGGCGGGAGGGAAAGCTGGATCCAGACAGACCCCAGCTCCTGGGTTCCCAGAATTGTCCAGCTATTCCTCCAAAGCCCCCGCTATCTTGCTTCCGACTTCCTTCCGGCGCTTTCTGTAAACACATCCTTCAGTTTCCCGGGCTAGCCTCTCGCCAGCGCATCCTCCCCGCCCTTGGCTCTTCCCAGCACGGGGGAGCGGGGAAAGAGGGTGGAAATCACGCCCTTCTGCCCGCTCTGACCCGGCACCCGCTCGCCCTTCTCGGAATGACTCCGTGCCCACCCTCACCGCCCTGCGATCCTCTTGCGATCCTTATCAGAGTCGGCCCGGTTGGAAACCCGGCCATCCTCAGGGCGACGTTCTGGCCTCCAGTACAGTTTTCTGATCCCCGTGGGGAACCAGGATCAAGGCCGACCCCAATCTGTTTCAGTGACCTTTTTCTAGAGAGAGAGGTTGTTGCCAGCGATTGCCGGGAACACACACCAACACAGTTCTCTTTGGGACTTCAGCCTAAAATAACCAGACGGCCTGATTTTCAGTCTTTGGGCGGGGAGAGGAAGGAATGGGGGATGGTCTAATCCTACCCAGTGTTTCCTCAGTGACAACTTTTCTTCCCTAGGGCCACTCCTTTCCTTCCTTATTTCTCTTCTCACCACTTCCTCATTCCTCATTCAAGAAAAGGCCTTAGGATATTGACTTTACCTTTTTTTCTTTTTTTTTTGTAATGAGTTAGGGCCTCACTCTGTTGCCCAGGCTGGAGTGCAGGGGCACGATGTCGGCTCACTGCAGCCTAGAACTCCCGGGCTCAGACAATCCACCCACTTTAGCCTCCCAAGTAGGAGCAAAGGCGCACACCACCACGCCTGGCTACTGTTTTGTTTATTAGTTTGTTTTGCTTTTTCAGACAGGGTCTCACTCTGTCACTCAGGCTGGAGTGCAGTGGTGCTGTAACTGTCCAAGGGGTTCACCTTGCCCGCTGACTAGACAGAGTTCGATTCATCAAGACAGGGGAATTGCAATAGAGAAAGAGTAATTCATGCGGAGCCGGCTGTGCGGGAGACCAGAGTTTTATTATTACTCAAATCAGTCTCCCGGAGCATTCGGGGAGCAGAGTTTTTAAGGATAACTTGGTGGTGGGGGGCGGAGCGGGGCGGGGCGGGGAGGGGCGGGAAGCCACTGAGCCAAGAGTGCTGATTGGTCAGGGATGAAATCATAGAGACTCGAAGCTGTCTTCTTGGGCTGAGTCAGTTCCTAGGTGGGGGGGCCACAGGATGAGATGAGCCAGTTTATTGATCTGGGTGGTGCCAGCTGATCCATTAAGTGCAGGGTCTGCAAAATATCTCAAGCACTGATCTTAGGAGCAGTTCAGGGAGGGTCAGAATCTTGTAGCTTTCAGCTGCATGACTCCTAAACCATAATTTCTTTTCTTTTTTTTTTTTGAGATGGAGTTTTGCTCTTGTCGCCCAGGCTGGAGTGCAGTGTTGTCATCTCAGCTCATTGCAAACTCTGACTCCTGGGTTCAGGCGATTCTCCTGCCTCAGCCTCCTGAGTAGCTGAGATTACAGGTATGAGTCACCACTTTCGGCTAACCTTTTTTCTTTTTTTTTTTTTGGTATTATTAGTAAAGATGGCTTTCACTATGTTGGCCAGGCTAATCTTGAACTCTTCACTGCAGGTAATCCACCTACCTTGGACTCTCAAAGTGCTGGGATTACAGGCATGAGCCACCAGGCCCAGCCTAAACCATAATTTCTTTTTTTTTTTTTTTTTTTTTTTTTTTTTTTGAGACAGAGTCTCGCTCTGTCGCCCAGGCTGGAGTGCAGTGGCGCGATCTCGGCTCACTGCAAGCTCCGCCTCCCGGGTTCACGCCATTCTCCTGCCTCAGCCTCTCCGAGTAGCTGGGACTACAGGCGCCTGCCACCACGCGCGGCTAATTTTTTGTATTTTTAGTAGAGACGGGGTTTCACCATGGTCTCGATCTCCTGACCTCGTGATCCGCCCGCCTCGGCCTCCCAAAGTGCTGGGATTACAAGCGTGAGCCACCGCGCCCGGCCTCTAAACCATAATTTCTAATCTTGTGGCTAACGTTAGTCCTACAAAGGCAATCTAGTCCCCAGGCAAGAAGGAGGTCTGCTTTGGGAAAGGCTGTTACTGTCTTTGTTTAAACTATAAACTAAGTTTCTCCCAAAGTTAGTTTGCCCGGGAATGAACAAGGATAGTTTGGAGATGAGAAGAAAGATGAAGTCGGTTGTTAGATTCTCTTTCACCGTCTCAGTCATAATTTTGCAAAGGCAGTTTCAGTGCGATCTCAGCTCACTGCAACCTCCCCTTCCCGGGCTCAAGCAATCCTCCTGTCTCAGCCTCCCGAGTAGCTGGGACCACAGGCATGTGCCACCGCACCCGGCTAACTTATGTATTTTTTGTAGAGATGGGGTTCCACTGTTGCCAGGCGGGTCTCGAACTCCTGAGCTGAAGCGATCCACCCACCTCGGTCTCCCAAAGTGCTGGGATTACAGGTGTGAGCCACCGTGCCCAGCCTATGGCTACTGTTTTTGGTTTTGTTTTTGAGATGTAGTCTCGCTCTGTCTAGCCCAGGCTGGAGTGCAGTGGTGGAGTGTTGGCTCGCTGCAGCCACCGCCTCCCAGATTCAAGCGATCCTCCTGTCTCAGCCTCCTGAGTAGCTTGGACTACAGGTGTGCACCACCACATCCAGCTAATTTTGTATTTTTAGTAGAGACGGGTTTCATCATGTTGGCCAGGCTGGTCTCACACTCCTGACAGATCACCCACCTGCCTCGGCCTCCTGAAGCTCTGGGATTTCAGGCGTGAGCCACTGTGCCAGGCAGCTACTGTTTTTGTATTTTATTTTTTGTAGAGAAGAGTCTCACTATGTTGCCCAGACTGGTCTCAAACTCCTGAACTAAAGCAATCTGCCCACCTTGGCCTCCCAAATGGTGGGATTATAGGCTTGAGCCACCACACCCTCCAGAATCTTGACTTCTTAACTGAGGAATTTCTCAGCTACCTCCTACCTACCTCTTACCTCTCTCAGCTTTCCACCTGCTGTTAGAATCTGTTCCTTCTTGCCGGGGCAAGAAGGATTACCCCTGTAATCCCAGCACTTTGGGAGGCAAAGGCAGGTGGATAACTTGAGGTTAGGAGTTCAAGACCAGCCTGGCCAACATGATGAAACCCATCCCTACTAAAAATACAAAATTTAGTCAGGCATGGTGGCATGCGCCTATAATCCCAGCTACTTGGGAGGCTGAGGCAAGAGGATTGCTTGAGACAGGGAGGTGGAGGTTGCAGTGAGCCAAGATCATGCCACTGCACTCTAGCCTGGATGACAGAGCAAGACTCCATCTCAAAAAAGGAAAGGAATCTGTTCCTTCTTCTCAAGCTTAATGTCCCCTTCCCACCCACTCCCTAGCATTCTTAACCTGACTCATCTCCCTCTCTGCCTCATGAAATATAGTAGACAGTTTAGGGTTATCTTTTAGACCATGCATGCCTTTTCTCTGAGAATTTCCTACACACAGATGCATACCCTGCAGGGGTGGGCCCCAGGCAGCTATGTTTGGGCGTGTGACTTTGCCCCTATGGCATTAACTGAGGCAGAGCGTACATGACTCACAACTGGGTCAAGCGTATTCTCCTTTGTGGACTTTAGAATTAGGCTTGAGAAGCTGGCTGCAGCCTGAGTTGGTTGGTCTCTTGGATGCAGGAAATGTAGATAGGGAGGGCTTTGCCATGTGAATATTGGATTGGTGAAAACTGGTCTGTAGAAAGTGCAAAGGATCCAGATTCCCAGAAGCAGAGATGAGGCTGGAGGAAAGAGGAATTCCTTAGGGGTATGAGGGCTTTCTAGTTCCTGCCTCCTGATCTTCAGAAGGAGCTGCCCTTGGGTCCCTTGAGACTCACAATGGATGTGTCATAGTCTGTATGAATTAAGATGTACTTGCCTACAAGTAAGAAAGTCTAAATGATAGTGACTTGAACCACTAGCACATGTTGTTTCCTTAATAAGTCTGGGCTGGGCACAGTGGCTCACACCTGTAATCCCAGCATTTGGGGAGGCCGAAGCAGGAGGCTTACTTGAGCCCAGGAGTTCAAGACCAGCCTAGGCAACATAGAAAGAACCTGGCTCTACAAAAAAATGATAATAATAGTAATAGCCCAGCCGGGCACGGTGGCTCACGCCTGTAATCCCAGCACTTTGGGAGGCCGAGGCGGGTGGATCACGAGGTCAGGAGATCGAGACCATGGTGAAACCCCGTCTCTACTAAAAATACAAAAAATTAGCTGGGCGCAGTGGCGGGCGCCTGTAGTCCCAGCTACTCGGGAGGCTGAGGCAGGAGAATGGCTTGAACCCGGGAGGCGGAGCTTGTAGATATTTATACAAACTGTATTTGTATAAATAGGTTGTTGGTATGTGTTCCAAAACTGTGTGAAACTCCTGTAATTCTGATATAACTTAGTATATGTTATCAGTAATAATTGTAATTGTTATGTTAAATTATTGCATACTACAGAGGTAACACATTCGCTTGTCAATTGTGTCTTTGACTGTGGTGGCCTTAAGACTTTTTGTCATCCACAGACAATCATTGTGTTGTTTTAATTCTTTTTAAAAGGTGGTTTTACAGGCTGGGCATGGTGGCTCATGCCTGTAATCCCAGCACTTTGGGAGACTGAGGCAGGAGGACCACTTGAGTGCAGGAGCTTCAGACCAGCCTGGGCAACATGGTGAAACCCCGTCTCTACAAAATCATAAAAAAATTAGCTAGATGTGCTGGTGGGTGCCTGTAGTCCCAGCTACTCAGAAGGCTGAGGTGGGTGGATGGCTTGATCCTGGGAATCAGATGTTGCAGTTTGCAGTGAGCTGAGATCACACCACTGCACGCCAGTGTTGGCTACAGAGTGAGATCTTATCTCAAAAAAAAGAGGTGGTTTTGTAATAAGCTATAGAACAGGTGCTCTTTGGAGATTTTAACATTAAAATGAAGAGGAAAGAACTTCCAAGACTGTCTTGGAAAACTAATGTGTTCATAAATGTCAAGCAAAACTGGAATTAATTGACTGAAGTAATCTTTTTTACCTTTTTGCTTAAAACATTGCTAATCCTTTGTTTTTCTTTTTTTTTTTTTTTTTTCTTGAGACGGAGTCTCACTCTGTCTCCCAGGCTGGAGTGCAGTGGTGTAATCTCGGCTCACTGCAAGCTCCGCCTTCCGGGTTCACGCCACTCTCCTGCCTCAGCCTCCTGAGTAGCTGGGACTACAGGCGCCTGCCACCGCGCCCAGCTAATTTTTTGTATTTTTAGTAGAGACGGGGTTTCACTGTGGTCTCGATCTCCTGACCTCGTGATCCGCCTGCCTTGGCCTCCCAAAGTGCTGGGATTACAGGCTTGAGCCACCACGCTCGGCCTCTTTGTTTTTCAAAGCCAAGAAAACTGTTCTTTTGAGCTATTTACAGCTTTTAAAAATGAGTACTCCTGTAAACAAAATTTGGAGGATATTTGTTTCTCTCTACCTGATTTCTCCAGAATTTGGAAATGATTTGTGAGTATTCTTAACTTATGGCAATATGATTATTTATATAAGTGCAGTAAGAATATGTTTCTTTTGCAACAGGACACAATTGGAGAAACTAGTTATTTTATTGAGGCTTTGAGTGAAATGTCATGCTTTCCTTTAAGGAATCAAAATTGACTTATAGAACCAACAAACCTCCTTGGTAAAACAGACCTCATACCTTGTCTACACAGTCCCTGTATAGGATTCTTGACCTGTGGTAAGTAAAGAATGTCACTTTCTAACACGCCCAGGAGCCCCAAATTATCTTGCAATCTCAAGAGGGGAGAAATTTACCCAACTCATACAGGAATTTACTGGCATCAACCCATGGCTGGGCTTAATGCTTTAAAAAGTCTTATCTGAGTCCAGGCACAGTGGCTCACACCTGTAATCCCAGCATTTTGGGAGGCCAAGGCAGGCGGATCACTTAAGGTCAGGAGTTTGAGACCAGCCTGGCCAGCATGGCAAAACATGCTTGTCCAGTAAAAATACAAAAATTAGCTGGGCATGGTGGCACACACCTGTAGTCCCAGATACTCGGGAGGCTAAGGCACAAGAATTGCTTGAGCATGGGAGGCAGAGGTTGCAGTGAGACAAGATCTTTCCACTGCACTCCAGCCTGGGTGACAGAGTGAGATTCTGTTTCAAAAAAAAAAAAAAAAAAAAAAGTCTTATGTGAGATTCCTTATGGAATGAAGTTCCATCAAAGCCAATTTAAAAAGAAGCCTGTATGTCAAATAATTATTCTTGGTGTGCTTTGTGCAAATAATCTGGCCAAGTATAAAAGACTAAAGCTTATTTTGCAAACAAATCAGTCCTATCATGATATGTTATTAATGAAAATGAGAACTGAAGAGAGAAAAATTATGTTTCAAGAACTATGGTACACCTTTTATTATATTCTAGTGTCATCAGTTGCTTTTGAGTTTTTGTCTGTAATTTAGTTTAACTCTGCTTATTCCTATGAACCAACCAGTGATCTCTGGCTGCAGCTCAGAAAAAAACAGAGGAATGAGTAATGTAAAAATCTCGATCAATATTCTAATTCTGGGCTGGGCGTGGTGGCTCACGCCTGTAATCCCAACACTTTGGGAGGCTGAGGCAGGTGGATTATCTGAGGTCAGTAGTTTGAGACCTGCCTGACCAACATGGTAAAACCCCTTCTCTACTAAAAAATACAAAACTTAGCTAGGCGTGGTGGTGGGTGCCTGTAATCCCAGCTACTTGGGAGGCTGAGGCAGGAGAATCACTTGAGCCTGGGAGGCACAGGTTGCAGTGAGCTGAGATCACACCATTGCACTCCAGCCTAGGCAACAGAGCAAGACTCTGTCTCAAAAAAAAAAAAAAAAAAAAATTAGACAAGTGTGGTGGCAGGCCAGCACCAGGGAAAGGGTTTCCCAATAGATAGAAACACCTGAAACTGGTGATCAGCACCTTCCTGATAAGATCTCAGGAGTTGGGCAAGTGGACTCAAGCTTCTGCACTAAGAGGCAAAATGGCAGACTTTAACTGCTATATGACCTTCTTCTAGGAACACCCAACTGGTAAGAGAAGAACACCTCAAGTGAGCATGTATGTAACTTCAGTAAACACACTGCGCATTTGGCCCCTCCCAGGTGCTAGCAGGCCACTGCAATGTGGATGGCTCACCCCAAGGGAAGAATCAGGGGAGATGTTACTCAACCCTGGAAGCATGCTAACATATAAGACTCCAAGTCAAAGGTCAAATCGCGCACTTGAATCTCTCAAGTTGCCCACTTGACCCTCTTCCAAGTGTACTTTATTTCTTTTTATTCCTGCTCTAAAACTTTTTAATAAACTTTCACTCCTGCCCTAAAACATGTCTCAGTCTCTCCCTCTGCCTTATGCCCCTTGCTCAAATTCTTTCTTCTGAGGAGGCAAGAATTGAGGTTGCTGCAGACTCGTTTGGATTTGCCGCTGCTAGCATAGTGAGGAAGGAAGTGTTATTTATTTGGTCCTTTTGAACCCCCAAAATACCATAATCATATCAATGCCTTCCTTTTTCATCCTCCTTCCATCCTTCTATTCCTTTTGCATATCTTCTTTGGTGTAATGTCTATTCAATTCTTTTGCCCATTTAAAAATGGTGTTATTTATCCTTTTATTATTGAGTATTATAAGAGTTTTTGTGTATCCTGGATACAAGACTCTTTTTTTTTGAGACAGAGTCTCCCTCTGTCGCCCAGACTGGAGTGCAGTGGCATGATCTCGGCTCACTGCAAGCTCCGCCTCCCGGGTTCACGCCATTCTCCTGCCTCAGCCTCCTGAGTAGCTGGGACTACAGGCGCCTGCCACCGTGCCTGGCTAATTTTTGTATTTTTAATAGAGACGGGGTTTCACCATGTTGGCCAGGATGATCTGGATCTCCTGATCTCATGATCCACCCACCTCAGCCTTCCAAAGTGCTAGGATTACAGGCGTAATCCTAGCACCAGGCCCCGGATACAAGACTCTTAACAGATATGTGATTTGCAAAAATTTTCTCCCATTCTCTGGGTTATTGTTTCATTTTATGATGGTATCCCTTGAAAAACAAATTTTTTTTTCATTTTAATGAAGTCCAATTTATCTATCTTTTCTTTGGATGTTTATGCTTTTGGTGAAATATCTCAAAACTATTGTCCAATCCACAGTCATGAAGATTCATACCTATGTTTTCTTCTAAGGATTTTAAAGTTTTAGCTCTTACATTTAGGTCTTTGATCCATTTTGACTTAATTTTTTTGTATATGGTGTGAGGTAGGGGTCTAACTTTATTCTTTTGCATGTAGAGATCCAGTTTTACAAGCACCATTTGTAATTAAGATCATTCATCATCCCCTTTAATTTTCTTGGCATTCTTGTCCAAAACCAGTTGATTATAAATCTTAGGGTTTATTTCTGGATTCTCGATTTTATTACATTGATCTATATGTCTGTCTTTATGCCAATAGCATACTGTCTTAATTACTTCAGCTGTATAGTCAGTTTTGAAATTGGAAAGTGTGAATTCTCTAACATTATCCTTTTTTTATCAAGATTCTTTTGGCTATTCTGGGTCCCACATTTCCATATATATTTTAGGATCAGCAATGTCTCCAAAAAAGGCAGATTGGTTTAAATAGAGATTTCATTGAGCCTGTAAATCAATTTGGGTAGTATTGCCATCTTACAATATTAAGTCTTCCAATCACTGAACATGGGATGTTTTTCCATTATTTAGATCTCCTTTAATTTTTCTTTCTTTTTTTTTTTTTTTTTTTTTGAGATGGAGTCTTGCTCTGTTGCCCAGGCTGGAGTGCAGTGGCTCAATCTCGGCTCACTGAAAGCTTCGCCTCCCAGGTTCACGCCATTCTCCTGCCTCAACCTCCCAAGTAGCTGGGACTACAGGCACCTGCCACCACGCCCGGCTAATTTTTCTTGTATTTTTAGTAGAGACAGGGTTTCACCGTGTAAGTCAGGATGGTCTCGATCTCCTGACCTCATGATCCGCCCACCTCGGCCCCCCAAAGTGCTGGGATTACAGGCATGAGCCACCATGCCCAGCTTAGATCTCCTTTAATTTTTCAACAATGTTTTATACTTTCCAGTACACAACTCTTGCACTCTTTTGTTAATTTTTTCCTATTTTATTATGTTTGACACTATTGTTAATTGGATTGTTTTGTTACTTTCATTTTCAGAATGTTTATTGTTAGTATATAAAAATATAACTCTTGGCTGGGCACTGTGGCTCATGCCTATAATCCTAGCACTTTTGGAGGCCAAGCCGGGTGGATCACCTGAGATTAGAGTTCAAGACCAGCCTGGCCAACATGGTGAAACCCCCATCTCTACTAAAAATACACAAATTTTCTGGGTGTGGTGGTGTGCATGTGTAATCCCAGCTACTCAGAGGCTGAGGCAGGAGAATTGCTTGAACCTGGGAGGTGGAGGTTGCAGTGAGCTGAGATAGTGCCATTGCACTCCAGCCTGGGCAACAAGAGTAAAACTCCATCTCAAAAACTAAAATAAAATAAAAATAAAAAATATAAATATAAATATAACTCCTTTTTGTATATTAATCTTGTATCCTTTAGCCTGTTTAAATTGTTTATTAGTTCTAATCATTCTTTTAGTAGATTCTTTGGGATAGTCCATGTAAAAGATTATGTCATCTGTGAGTAGAGATCATTTCACTTCTTTTTTAATCTGGAAGCTTCTTATTTTACTTTCTTCCTTACTAGCCTAGTATAATGTTGAATAGGAGTGGTGAAAGTGATCATCCTTGTCTTCTTCCTAATCTTAGAAGAAAGCATTCAGTCTTTTACCATTTAGAATAATGTTAGCTGTACATGTTTTGTAAATGTCCTTTGTCAGGTTGAGGAACTCCTCTTCTACTCCTAGTGTGTTGAGGACTTTTATCACAAAGAAGTGTTAGATTTTTTTATCAAATGCCTTTTTCGTGTCTGTTAAATGACTGTGTAGTTTTTATTCTTAATTCTATTAAGATGACATATTGTTTTTGGATATTAAAACAACCTACAGTCTCACTCTGTCAATTTGAGGTTTTTAATTATTGTAATTATAAATGGATACCTCAGGCCGGGCGCGGTGGCTCACGCTTGTAATCCCAGCACTTTGGGAGACCGAGGCGGGCGGATCACGAGGTCAGGAGATCGAGACCACGGTGAAACCCCGTCTCTACTAAAAATACAGAAAAAATTAGCCGGGCGTGGTGGCGGGCACCTGTAGTCCCAGCTACTTGGAGAGGCTGAGGCAGGAGAATGGCGTGAACTCGGGAGGCGGAGCTTGCAGTGAGCCAAGATCGCGCCACTGCACTCCAGCCTGGGCGACAGAGCGAGACTCCGTCTCAAAAAAAAAAAAAATAAATAAATAAATGGATACCTCATTTAAAAAACTGGGAAGTACCAAAAGGCAGGAAGACATTGAACCATCTACAACCTGAACACAAGATTTTCGGGTCTGATTCCTTGGGATACAAATATCAGGTTCGTGCAATCGTAATTGTGGTTTTTGCAGTTGAAAGTAATGGCAACGACTGCACATACTTTTGTATGAACCTAATACATGAAAATAAAAGATACATAAATAACCCCACAGGAATAACTGAGCACATTTCACTAGTTCCTACTTA
Organism: Symphalangus syndactylus; assembly: GCF_028878055.3. NCBI lineage: Eukaryota > Metazoa > Chordata > Mammalia > Primates > Hylobatidae > Symphalangus > Symphalangus syndactylus. The sequence goes on from NC_072430.2 coordinate 39,241,746, forward strand.
GTGTATGAGAAAACAAACACAAACAGGTACACAAATAGCTTGAAAATAAAATGGCGGCCGGGCGCGGTGGCTCACGCTTGTAATCCCAGCACTTTGGGAGGCCGAGGTGGGCGGATCACGAGGTCAGGAGATCGAGACCACGGTGAAACCCCGTCTCTACCAAAAATACAAAAAATTAGCCGGGCGTGGTGGCGGGCGCCTGTAGTCCCAGCTACTCGGAGAGGCTGAGGCAGGAGAATGGCGTGAACCCGGGAGGCGGAGCTTGCAGTGAGCCGAGCCGAGATTGCGCCACTGCACTCCAGCCTGGGTGACAGAGCAAGACTCCGTCTCAAAAAAAAAAAAAAAAAGAAAAGAAAATGGCAAATATTGAGTGCTATAATCTCATTATGGGACTGCAGAAAGTGAACTCTCCCTCTAGGACTCTGCTCAGGAGTGGTATGCTGTCTGCCTACTTTGAGGTTGTTTTACTTCTTGGTCACTACTCATCCTGTTCACTTTCCCTAAAATTTTCTTTTTCTTTTTCTTTTTTTTTTTTTTTTTTTGAGACAGAGCCTCGCTCTGTTGCCCAGGCAAGAGTGAAGTGGCACAATCTCGGCTCACTTTAATCTCCGCCTCCCGGGTTCAAGCCATTCTCCTGCCTCAGCCTCCTGAGTAGCTGGGAATACAGGCACGCACCACCACACCCAGATAATTTTTGTATTTTTAGTAGAGACGGGGTTTCACCATGTTGACCGGGATGGTCTCGATCTCCTGACCTCGTGATCCACCTGCCTCGGCCTCCCAAAGTGCTGGGATTACAGGCATGAGCCACTGTGCCTGGCCTACTCCTAAGTATTTAACCAAGAGAAATGAAAGTTTATGTCCACGCAATGATTTGTACACACATATTTATAGCAACTTTATTTGTAATAGCTCCAAACTAGAAACAATCCAAGTATCCATCAATAGGTGGATAGATAAATAAACTGTGCATCCATACAATTAAAACTACTCGGCAACAGCCAGGTGCGGTAGCTCACGCCTGTAATCCCAGCACTTTGGGAGGCTGAGGCGGGCGGATCACGAGGTCAGGAGATCGATACCATCCTGACTAACATGGTGAAACCCCGTCTCTACTAAAAATACAAAAAATTAGCCAGGCATGGTGGCGGGCGCCTGTAGTCCCAGCTACTCAGGAGGCTGAGGCAGGAGAATGGTGTGAACCTGGGAGGCAGAGCTGGCAGTGAGCTGTGATCGCGCCACGGCACTCCAGCCTGGGTGACAGAGTGAGACTCTGTCTCAAAAAAAAAAAAAAGAAAAAAAAAACTACTCAGCAACAAAAAGGAAGAAAGATACAAGCAACAACATGAATGAATCTCAGAATATTATGCTGAAGGAAAAAAGCCAGACAAAGAAAGAATATACTACATTATTTCATTTATATAACATTTTTGAGAATGTTGACTAGTCTATAAGACAGGAAGTCTGGGAGAACAGTGAAGGAAGAGAGGGATTCCAAAAGGACACCAGGAATCTTTTGAGGGTGATGGATATGTTCATCATACTGATTGTGGAGATGATTTCACAGGTAGATATATATATGTCAAAACTCATCAAATACACTTGAATATATGCAGTTTACTTACTATTAATTATACTTCAATAATGCTGTGAAAAATATTGTACTGAAGGATTGTAATAGTTAGGTGCTTTAAGTTCCAATTTTTAAAAAACACAAAACTTCAACCCGCATAAACAACTAAAGAGAATTTCTTGACTCAGCATAATTGAAATGTCTAGTGTTGGCCTCATGCATAGTTTGATCAGAGCACCAGCTCCATGTGTCTGTGAGCTTCTCTGCTCACTTCCTGATGTTGCTTTTATTCTTAGTGGGTTTTTCTCGTGGTAACCAAATGGCTGTAGCAGTTGTAGGTCTCACATTTACATACCACACCTTCTGGGAAAACAGATACGTTTCCTTCCCCCAGTCACTGAACCAAAATCTCAAGTCTTAAGCATGATTCAATCAACTACGCTCTTGTGTCTGTCCATGAACCACTCCCTGTTGTCAGGGACTGGGAAATAGTCAACCCTCTGTCCATGAATGTGTAACATTGCACAGTAAATATAAAGAAAGTGATGGGGACAATGGCTAAATCTTCTAAGGGTTCTGTGATGAAGTGGAAAAGAATGACAGCTTTACCTTTCACCTATTCTGTTTAAATATGCAAATTCCATCACACCATTGAATGCGTATGTCACATTGCCTAGGAACATATGCAATTTCTTATTTATGTCTTCTTTTTTTAAAAAAGCAATTTTTTTGTTTTTTTGAGATATACTTCATATTCAGTACAATTCAATTTTTGCCATTCTAAGTTCACAATATATAACATTCAGAGTTGGTGGTATGCTGTCTTATGAGTCCTTTGTTGCTCCTTTTTTCTTTTTTTTTTTTTTGAGACAGTCTCACTCTGTTGCCTAGGCTGGAGTGCAGTGGCACCATCACAGCTTACTGCAACCTCTGCCTCCCTGCTTCAAGCAATTCTCCTTCCTCAGCCTCCTTAGTAGATGGGATTACAGGTGTGTGCCACCATGCCTGGCTAATTTTTTTTTTTTTTTTTTTTAGTAGAGATGAGGTTTCACCATGTTGCCCAGGCGGGTCTTGAACTCCTGTCCTCAGGTGATCCACCCACCTCGATCTCCCAAAGTCCTGGGATTATAGGCATGAGCCACTGTGCCCCGCCCTTTATTCCTCTCTTAGAGAGTTAATGCTCTGTCTGTATTTCTGTTTTTCTTATACAGCTACATATACAAACAATGTTTGTTAATGGCTTTAGGATAATGATTTGATGAAGATGAAGATATCAATCACTTAAATCAGTTAAATAAACACACAGAACAGACAGTTACCATAGGGAGGGATTAATTTGAGATAACTTTTGTAGGTCGGATTTGTGGAGGAGGGGGAGTCTAAATGCAGTCTTTCTTGTAATATCATCAGAAAATGTTGAGACTCTCCAAGGCATTCCCACTTCCTGCTTCTTACTGTCGTCATCATATTTAACATGATCAGTGCAATGGACATCTGTGGCTTATGCCTACTCAGCACCCTTTTTTCTGGCAACAGCACCCATCTTCTCCCAGAGGAAAACCATTGGTCTCCCCTTCTCTGAGCCTGTGGCTCAGAATTGGTGGAGTGGGTGGGCACAAGATTCAAGCCTGGCCAATCAATTCAACAGTCACCTGATGCATGTGACCCAAGCTGGGCCAATAGGAGTCTACTTAGGAATCTTGAGAAGACTACAGAAAACAGGCAGTGTCTTTCAGCTGAAGTTTTAAAGCTGATTGAATGGAAGCTTGCCCACCACAAGCCATCTTTGCCATCGTATGGTGGCAGCCTTTCTGGGAATAAAGCTAATTCAGAGGGACCCCAAGCTGGAGATGGAGACAGATTTCTTTTTTCTTTTTTTTTTGGAGATAGATTTCTGATGATATCACTTGAGTACCTAGATCCAATCAGATCTACCCTTAGTTTTTGGTTATGTGAGTCAATAAATCATCTTTATGCTTAATTTATTTTAAATTCAGTTTCAAAACTTGCAACTCAGAGTCTTGGCTAACACCACCACCATTATAATCTGCATCACCATCTCCTCTCCTCCCTCTTGAAGCCAGAAGTAAAAGTCCACTTGCTTCCTGGAGCAGAACCTGAAATTATTGCAACATTCAGCTAGGTGAGTGCCCAGAGGAAGTCCAGGGTGGCAGTGTGGGGTGTGGTGGAGGAAGCTCTCAGGTGCTTCTGGAGCAGAGGTAACTCAAGGGCAGAGACCTGCCATTGAGACATAGGCTCTGGCTGCCCACTCCTGGAACATTCATCTGTATTATTGTAGAACTCCCATTGCAAATCCTTTGTTGGGTACAGATTAAAATCTCTACTAAGTGCTTAGCTGGCACCCTGGAGGTGTATAATCAGAAACCATCATTCCTCTTAACGCTTCATGTTTGCATGCAAACATTCATTTAAATAGCTCAGGTCTCATGATCACAATGCAATTCTAAACTCTTGTCCCAGGACCTGCCCAGTTTTGTGGATGCAAATATTGCCACTGAAAATAGTCCAAAAACAGCATCCAAGATTTTCCACAAAAGTAGGGTCAGAAACCCAGGGAGAGAATTAGTCTATTTCACTTACTCTATTAGATTAGGAATAATGAAAGGGGAAAGAGCAGACGCATTTCTTGTAAATCAAGACTGAAAACTCCACAAGCGCAAAGACCATGTTTCTTTCTATTTGTCACTGTATTTGCGGTACCCAACATGATGGCCAGCAAAAAATACTTGTTGTGCGATTGGCCTAATAGTTAAACGAATGAATGAAGCAAGAAAAGTTTGAAAAGGGAAGACCAGACCAGGCACGGTGGCTCATGTTTGTAATCCCAACACTTTGGGAAGCCAAGGTGGGTGGATCACTTGAGGTCAGGAGCTCAAGACCAGCCTGGCCAGGATGGCAAAACCACATCTCTACTAAAAATATAAAACTTAGCTGGGCATGGTGGCATGCACCTGTAATTCCAGCTACTTGGGAGATACAAGAATCGCTCAAACCCAGAAGGCAGAGATTGCAGTGAGCTGAGATCACGCCACTACACTCCAGCCTGGGCAACAGAGTGAGGTTCCATCTCAAAAAAAAAAAAAAAAAAGAAAGAAAGAAAAAGAAAAGGGAACATCAAATGATGCTCTCAGAGTCAGGTTCAAATAATACCTCTGCATTGTCTATCTCTGGTTTTTGTGCAAAGGCAGACTACTTCTGAAGGGCCCTTTCCATTCCATCTTGTGGTTCTTCTTTTTTTTCTTTTTTCTTGAGATGGGGTCTTGCTATGCTGCCCAGGCTGGTCTTGAACTCCTGGGCTCATGTGTTCCTCCTGCCTCAGCCTCCTGAAGAGCTAAGATTACAGGTGCATACCACAATACACAGCTCTATCTTGTGATTCTTCTGCAGCCTTAACTGATATAAAGGACATTGGCCATTTTTGCCTGCCCAGTGTCCATTCCCTTTTTCTATTAAGTCCCCCATTTCCTTTTGGGAAATCACCTCTTCTCATTTAACGTACTCTTCTTAGTAGGGTGTGTCTTTGTAAGCACCTCCCACCATGAAAAGTGAAGGACACTTTTTTCTTCTGTTTGCACCTGTAAGGACCAGTGCAACCTAAACTCAAACAAGCAGATATTCTCTCCAGTATTTGACTCTTGACCAAGTGACCCAAGAATGGAAGGGGTAGTTGGAAGTCATTTATTTTGCCAGGGGTGTTGCTAAGAGAAAAAATTCGAAGAAATTAAATTTAGACTGGGCACAGTGGCTCGCGCCTGTAATCCTAGCACTTTAGGAGGCCGAGGTGGGTGGATCGCCTGAAATCAGGAGTTCAAGACCAGCCTGGCCAATGTGGTGAAACCCTGTCTCTACTAAAAATACAAAAATTAGCCAGGTGTGGTGGCAGGCACCTGTAATCCCAGCTACTTGGGAAGCTGAGGCAGGAGAATCGCTTGAACCCAGGAGGCGGAGGTTGCAGTGAGCCGAGATTGTGCCATTGCACTCCAGCCTGGGCAACAGGAGGGAAACTCCATCCTAAAAAAAAAAAAGAAAAAAAAAAGAAAAGAAAAAAAGAAGTTAAATTTAACAGAATTTAACTGAGCAAATAACGATCCTCAAATTGGGCAGCCCCCATCCAGAATCAGAAGGTTCAGAGAGATTCCAGCACTGTCACATGGTCAGACAGGATTTATGAATAGAAAAAAGAAAGCAACATACAGAAAACAGAAGTGAGACACATAAACAGTTGGAATGGTTATAGCTTGGCATTTGCCTTATTTGAACACTGAACAGTTGGCTGCCTGTTGAGTGGCTGAAGTATGGTTTCTGTGATTGCCTGAGGCTTGGCTAATTGTTTGGGTTTTTTGTTTGTTTGTTTTTGTTTTTGAGAGGGAGTTTTGCTCTTATCGCCTAGGCTGGAGTGCAATGGCAAGATCTCAGCTCACTGCAACCTCCACCTTGTGGGTTCAAGCGATTCTCCTGCCTCAGCCTCCTGCCCGCCACCATGCTGGATAATATTTTTGTATTTTTAGTAGAGACAGGGGTTTCACCATGTTGGCTAGTCTGGTCTCAAACTCCTGACCTCAGGTGATCCAACCCCCTCGGCCTCCCAAAGTGCTGGGATTATAGGTGTGAGCCACTGCACCCTGCCAGCCTCCTTCTTTAACATCCATTCTAAGCTATTGCTATTTGTCCTTTTCACTCCCGGGTTCTATCTCCTTGTAGTGAACACTGTTAGGGTTGTTCCTCCCTTCTCTGCTATGATTCTTCCTTGTCTGTAACTGATTCCTCACCTCCAGCAGTTTGACCTTGTGCTCTGGCCATTGCGATTGGTCAGATTTACCCATCTTCACCCTAAGCTAGGCCAATCAGATTTCTTTTTCCTGAGAGTGTAGAAGTTTGACCTCATGAATGTGAAAGTTGTAGGTTGTTGAGAGCTAAGCACCAGAAGAGGTTTGGTTAGGAGGAAGGAAGGTCTATAATTTTCTGCTGCTGAGGTTTAGGATTTTCCTGAGTGCCAACACTTCCCTGTCTTCAGGAGAGTTCTGATAAATTTACCTTTCTTGAATAAGTTTTTTAAAATTGGCTTATATTATCTGCAACCAAAGAACCTCAATTAACACAGTCTCCATGTGATAGAAGGTTCCTTAGAGACAAGGCCAGATTTTTTTTTTTTTTTTTTTTTTTGAGACAGAGTCTCTCTCTATCACCCAGGCTAAAGTGCAGTGGCACAATCTCGGCTCACTGTAACCTCTGCCTCCCAAGTTCAAGCAAATCTTGTGCTTCAGCCTCCCAAGTAGCTGAGATTACAGGCATGTGCCACCACGCCTGGCTAATTTTTGCATTTTTTGTAGAGACGGGGTTTCACCATGTTGGTCAGGCTGGTCTCGAACTCCTGGCCTCAAGTGATCCACCTGCCTCGGCCTCCCAAAGTGCTGAGATTACAAGTGTGAGCCACCGTGTCCAGCAAAGGCCAAATTTTAATTCATTCATCCATTTATGCATTCATCAAACATTTATTGAGCATTTGCTATGTGACAGGCATGTGGTAGGTACTGGGAACCCAAAGATGAATTAGATAATCCCCTCAACTCACCAAGCTTGCTGCCTGGTTGTAAGTATAAATGTATTCAATCAATCATTCATTCACTTAAGTAATTCATTTATCCAATGAATAATTACCAACACTCATTTAATATTATGTAACAGGTCTTGGCAGTAAATGCTTTTGTTAATTCTCCAACTCTATGAGGTATATCCCATTTTACAGATGAAGGAACTGAGTCATAGAGAGGTTAGGCGGCTTTGCCTAAATCATAAGGATTTTAAGTGCTGAAACTGGTCTTCAATTATGGTATATCTGACTGCAGAACTCTTGCTTCTAAGCATTGTGTAACCTCCCTCTCAAACAATCTCAAAGCAGTGTGATACATGCTTACACAGGTGTGTATAAAGTCCACAGAGGAGAAAGCAGCTAATTTTGTGGGGAGGTAGGGGTTCAAAACAGGCTTCACAGTTGAAGTGGTTTGAGCAATCTTGAAGGAAGAGAAGGGTTGTCTTCCTGGTGCCTAGCATAGAACTTTGCATATGAACACTGTAAAATGATGATTAAGCGGCTTATGCTTCTGGAAGGAGTTGTTTTCCTGTTTACATGGAGCCTGGGGTGTTTCCTACTGCCTACTGCAGCATCATTTTTGTGATTTAGCAATGGCATGTGAAGTAATCAGATCATCTGTATATCACTGATGCTCACAGAAGCCTGTAAGGTAAGTAGTACAGGTACACACTTTGTAAGACGAGTGAGGAAACCAGGGCTGAGTTTGCATGACTTGTCCAAGACTATACATGGTGAGTAAGTGGCAGAACAAGACAAGGGGCCAGCCCCCTGAGGAGGGATTGGCTAACAGGATTCCTCTAATCTAGCCAGACTCCTTTACTCCTCTTAGCCTGTAGTTCAGGCTTTGATCTTTCCAGACTCGGCACCCGAGTTTCTGAATGTTTCCTCAGAACACCCCCCCATCCTTCTCAGTTCCAGCTCTCCAAGTTCCGCTCATCTTCCAAGATCTATCTCATTGCACATCTTCCTCGCAAGCCTTCTCCAGATTCATTCAGCTCACTCCCTAAGCTTCATTTAAATCCCTTAGCCCTGCTTCCATCCAGATTCCTGCCCTGAAAACTTTCTACCTGGTTAGACTCATCACTGCCATTCAGCTTCCCTCATCAGAACTCCTGTTGCCTAATCTCTCCAGCCTTAGGTTGGTCTTTAACTATTGTTTTCTTTCTATGTGTATATCTTGTCTCTCACTGAAATGTAAGCTCCATGAAGCACAGCCACATGCTTCCTTTTTAGCCTTATACATACAGAAGTATATTCACTTTGGGATCAATAGTGTTTGTCAACTCAAATAGGATGTGTGGGATGAATGATCCCACCTTCTGTTAGATTATTCAGCTCCTAAGTCATGCAAAACCGATACCTTCTGGACCTCCTTTCTAAAGCTCCTGCAGGGTGGGGAAAGAATGCACGGATTCGCCGGGCGCGGTGGCTCACGCTTGTAATCCCAGCACTTTGGGAGGCCGAGGCGGGCGGATCATGAGGTCAGGAGATCGAGACCACGGTGAAACCCCGTCTCTACTAAAAATACAAAAAAAAAATTAGCCGGGCGTGGTGGCGGGCGCTTGTAGTCCCAGCTACTCCGAGAGGCTGAGGCAGGAGAATGGCGTGAACCCAGGAGGCGGAGCTTGCAGTGAGCCGAGATTGCGCCACTGCACTCCAGCCTGGGCGACAGAGCGAGACTCCGTCTCAAAAAAAAAAAAAAAAAAAAAAAAAAGAATGCACGGATTCTCATAGGTGCATTTAGCAATTACTAGTAACCAACACTTAATGAATGCTTACTAATTGCTAGGTCCTATACAAAATACATTACATACATAAATTTATTCAATCTTCACGACAACTATTATTGTCCCTACTGAACAGATGAAGACACATAGAGGTCACTCAGCTAGTAAGTGGCGCAGCTAGGATTTAAAATCCAGACCGATTCCAGAGTCCATACTCTTAATTATGATACTAAATTCTTTATGGATAACAGAAAGTCTCTAATTGTAATGTAGATCAATTTCCTTGCTTTCTAACCCCATGGGAAGATGGAACCAAAAAGGGTGAGAAAATAATATTTATTATACTCCTACTATGAGCCTAGTATTATAAGAGATGCATAATGGGTTAATGATATAATTCTTGCAATAAGTCTATGAAGCAGGAAGTATTAACTCCATTTTAAAGAATTTGGCTTCTAAAGTGGTTAAATACAGTGCTCAAGTTTTAGCTTCTGGTTATTGGCAGAGTTGGAATTAGACCAAGTTTTCTGACTTTGAAGGACAGACTTAATTTAAAGGAGACTGTATAGAAAACCCTGCCAAGGGCACATGTGAAGGGCACGTGAAAAGACATCTGAATTATTACTTATAATAATTCAGAAATAGTGAATGTGTAGTGTATATTGAAGAATGGTAAGAGATTGTCAAAAAACCTATTCTATAAACACTCACAGAGGAATCAGTTAATTAAATAAAGGAGCTGCCTGTCTTGGGCTAGGACATAAACCCCAGAACTTCCCACGAGGCAAGGGCAGAGAGGGCGCCACCTGTCCTGGAGAACCTGGGAACCCGCTCTAGAGACTTCGGTTTAGCCCCTTTTATTGCCTCACACTCTAATTGGCTACTTTTCCCTGGGCTCCGCCTCCTCCTCGGTCTGGACCATTAAACAGGCAAGCCCTACCCCGGACCTGGATGCGGCCTCCAATCAGCTGCCAGGCCCTGGCGTCCCTCTAGAGAAGCCCCCTCTCCACCGGCGAGGCGCTTTGCTCTCGTCCGTGATTGGCCAGGCAGCAGCATGGGGTCCGCCTCCTTCTCTTCCAGATTGGTCAGCGGTCGTCAGGTCCACATCCCTCTCGGCCGGTCTCCGCCGCTCTTTCCCTTCGCTGCGTGGCCTTGGGCGAGCCTGGTCCTCTGCGGAGAGGGCCCCGCCCTCTGTGAAGGCCCGCCCGGGAATTGGCGGCGGCGCTACAGCCATTTCCGGTTTCGGGGAGGTGGGTGGGGTGCGGAGCGGGACTTGGAGTCGCGGCCGCCGCTGCCACCGCCCACAGAGCCTGCCTTGCGCCTGGTGCTGCCAGTAAGATGCGGCCGGAGCCCGGAGGCTGCTGCTGCCGCCGCACGGTGCGGGCGAATGGCTGCGTGGCGAACGGGGAAGTACGGAACGGGTACGTGAGGAGCAGCGCTGCAGCCGCAGCCGCAGCCGCAGCCGCCGCCGGCCAGGTACGAGGGGCCCGCGCGGCGGGGCCAGAGTGGCGGTGCGGAGTGGCGGAGGGGCGGCCGGGCGGGGCGAGGTCTCCGGGCCATCCGCTGGGCAATCCGCGGGGCGGGAGCCGCTCGCAGGTGTAGGCGGCAGTGTCCGGCCGCTGGCCCGACCTCCACGAGCCTGGAGGCTCAAGGACGGCTTGGGGGCTCCCCACCTCTCCGCGCCTGGAGGTCGTCCTCCCTTACTCCCGGAGCTCTGGGTTCTGCTCAGAGCCCCGGGTACTTTTCTCTGCCCCATCCTGCCAGAAGTGTGTGCCGCTCCCAGGGGAAGCGATGAGGGGCCCCTCGGACCCCAGTGGGAGCCGCCCATGGGCTCCCGAGGGTCCCTTCTCAAACCCCCGAGGTTGTTGCTTCGTTTTAAAGTCCTGCAGCCCTCCAAAGAAAACCACCCGTGGGGTCCTTAAGAAGCAAAGAAAGTTAGGCGGTGGTGTCAGATGGAAGCACACCCAGCCTCTCCCAACCACATTCTGGACTACCACGTTCACTCCCCAGCCAGGACATTGGTCCGTAGATCTGTAAGGGAATCCAAGCTGGTCCCTCGAAAGCATCATTCTCTTAACTCTGCCCGTGGTGAGACTCTACCCCAGGCTCCAGGTTGGATTAGGCGGCCCCTTCGACCCTTTCCTGAACACGAGTGCTATCACACAAGGGGATTGTTTAGCCTGGTGATGACTCTATACTAATTAACCATGCTGAATCATCAACCAAGTTCAGGCAGTTCTAAAACATTTTGAAAAGTTCTAAATTCAAGACAATGCTTATTATCAACCTTACAGTGCTCTGGACTGTCAGATATTTTGTTGAAATGTGTTTTTAAAGATGAGCTGGTTAAAAAGATGCAAGATGGTGTTCCTGGAAGAGAGTGTTGCGATAATTTCCAGTTGACTTTAATACGTTTAAGTCTTGTACAGATATTAAGGAACACTTAGAAAGTACTCTGTTCCCCTTTAGCAGGAGTGTGACTGTTGCAGTTTGATAGGATGGTGATCTTAATTTGGCTTTAACATAAATATCTGGCAGGCTCCTCCCCAGATGAGTAGTTATGATGGATAGATCTGTTACTGTTTGGTGCGAAGCAGAAAATAAAGCATTTTTCCAGGTCATGTTGAGATACTGAGACTGAGAGTTGAGGGAAAAAATAAGTAAAACAGACTTAACCTCCACTGAAGTTGTAAGGTGTCTAGGCGAAGTAATACACAGATCAAAAGATTTGTTTTCACTTTTAAAGAAATAATTGTGTGAGGGAGGAAGTGATAACAATCAGCTCATTATAAGCAGTGGAATAGTTTGTCGTTTTCCTAGCAGTGTAAACGACTTATAAGACAAAATTGTTGTGGTATAGAATGTAATAGGGAAATTTAACGGGTAGGAGTTAGAAAATACATTGCAGGTAATTTCATTGAGGTTTTTTTTTTTTTTTTTTGAGACAGTTTTGCTCTTGTCACCCAGGCTGGAGTGCAATGGCGCGATCTCGGCTCACTGCAGCCTCCACCCCCTGGGTTCAAGCGATTCTCCTGCCCCAGCCGCCCGAGTAGCTGGGATTACAGGCGCCCATCACCAGGCCCGGCCAATTTTTGTATTTTTATTAGAGACGGGGTTTCACCATGTTGTCCAGGTTGGTCGCGAACTCCTGACCTCAGGTGATCGGCCTGCCTTGGCCTCTGAAAGTGCTGGGATTACAGGCGCACCTGGCCGAGGTATGTTTTTTTTTTTTTTTTTGAGACGGAGTGTCGCTCTTGTCGTCCAGGCTGGAGTGCAGTGGCGTGATCTCGGCTGACTGCAAGCTCTGCCTCCCGGGTTCACGCCATTCTCCTGCCTCAGCCTCCCGAGTAGCTGGGACTACAGGCACCCGCCACCACGCCCGGCCAATTTTTTGTATTTTTTAGTAGAGACGGGGTTTCACCGTGTTAGCCAGGATGGTCTCGATCTCCTGACCTCGTGATCCTCCCGCCTCGGCCTCCCAAAGTGCTGGGATTACAGGCGTGAGCCCCCGCGCCCGGCCGGTATGATTTTTTAAAATGAAAAAGGAAGTCGAGAAAGGTGTTCACACTTCAGCGGTGCTTTGTGTTCAAATGTTCCTTTCAATCTCTGTGAGTTATGTTCTGATTTAGTAGGAAATCAAGGACCTTTCTCCCATAATCTCTAACAATTTAGCATTTGTAGAATGATATTTCTTCAGAGCTTGCCAACTAATAAGGTGAAGAAATATCAAGGTACTAATATGACATTTTAAAATCTGTATGAATAACATTTGGTTGACTTTTGGGGACGTGTTTTATAAAAGTTTCACTCAAGGCACATTGGTGGCATTTGGAAGAACGGTCTGTTGGAATGCTGTGAGGGCTGCAGTATCCCTTCTAGAAAACTACTTCTCACCAGTATTTTTAAAACAGACTTCAGATCTAGAGCTTTCTACACTCTCAGATGGAGGAATATTGCCTGTGAATTTTTTTCTTTCTTATACAAAAGAGAGATCTTGGTAACTACGTGAGAGCAATACAATATCTTAACATTTTTAAAAAGTTGTTTTCATTTTAATTAAAGCGATGTGCTTGTGCTCCAACCTCTACCTATCTTTCCCCTCTTTCTGGGGGAAATATTGCCAACTGTGCCATCAAAAATACGCATACAGCTGTGTGTCATGCTTTCACTAAAATATGAATTTAGAGTATAACATGGTTGAGATGTAAATTCTTTTCCGCACATCTCCTACCATGTCTTTTTTTTTTTTTTTTTTTTTTGAGACGGAGTCTTTCTCTGTCCCCCAGGCTGGAGTGCAGTGGCGCGATCTCGGCTCACCGCAACCTCCACCTCCTGGGTTCACGCCATTCTCCTGCCTCAGCCTCCCGAGTAGCTGGGAATACAGGCACCCGCCAACACGCCCGGCTAATTTTTTTGTGTTTTTTTTTTTTTTAGTAGAGACGGGGTTTCACCGTGTTAGCCAGGATGGTCTCGATCTCCTGACCTCGTGATCCGCCCACCTCAGCCTCCCAAAGTGCTGGGATTACAGGCTTGAGTCACCTCGCCCGGCTCCCACCATGTCTTTTAATGAACAGGAGAGAAGCCAGGAACGTCTAAGATCACTTTACACTCTCAAGAGTATGTTTCTGTGCTTGAGGGGATGAATGAAAGTATATAGTAAAAGAACAACTCTTGGATTTGGGTTTAGAATTTGATTAGCTACATGCTGTGTTAAGGAGTTGTGCAACAATCAGACATTGCTGTTTAGTGATGACAGTAGACACATAGTTTTCACAATAGTAACAGTTGAACAATAGAGCAGTAATTTTTCCTCTCTGCTATTCAGATGAGTGGGAGGAGCACAAGCCTTTATTTGAGGTAAAGTGTGGCAATTTGCCCAAGGGAAACTTTTACATTAGCATTGGAAAGAACCTTTGGCGGTTTATTTAATTCAGTCCTTTATCTCTTTGTAGGACTTTATTAAAATCAGTCTTGATAGAAAATTCTATACTGTTTTTAAAGATCTCCAGGGGATTTGCAGCAAGTTTTTCTCTATAGCAAATTGGATTATTCCATGATCTTAATTACCAGATTTCTTCCTGTGGATTTAACATTTGATTAAATAAATGCCATGTTTTGGTTGCACCTGAAATATAGTATTTCGTTCGTGTGTTTGTTTTTAAAACTCCATGTTAACAGCTCTTTTTAAAAGAGCTTCCATTTCTTTATAGAAGTTTTGAGATTTAGGTTTTCCTTTTACTTTCCTCAATTAGTTAATAAGTGTGAAAGAAAAAAGTTATCTACCTTTGAGACAGTTTTGACCCTAACTTTTTTCCCTTTGGGTGTAGTTTTAATGATATATTAGAAGGATGAGAGCTCTCTGGCTGTCAGAGTAAAAAATTCTATCTCGAGGAATTGAGGCAAGAGTTGTGTTCTTATGTTAAATAATAAGACAAACAAAGTAGAAAGAACAAAGTGTTAGTCTTGCTTCTTAGGAGGAGGCAAATAAATAACTAATGAAAGCTGGTTTACTAAATAGCTGCTAGCTTTTGTTTCCACTGAGGGGAAACAGTAACTGGGGATTTAATGTGATAGTTAAGGAAAAGGAGAAGATAGTTATGAGGCCAGAACAGTAGAAATAGTTAGAATAGTCATATATCTGTTTAGATTTAGCAGGTCCTGATAAGATACCTCAGATACCTCAAGGCTTTTCAGAAATAATGTAATTACAACTTGGAGGACAAGATTTTCATTTCAATTTTCACTCTAAGGGGGAGCATATCTTGATTCTTACATAGCTGCATCTGAAGAATTCCAGAGTTATTTGAGGTACTCAGGAATTTTCTTTAACAGGAATTCTTGGGAAATGTGTAAGCAACTATGTTCTTAAGATAGTATTTTAGAACTAGGATGTTCAGAAAAGTCAGACTTGCCCACTTTTTAGGGTTTGCCCATGTGCCATAGAAATTTGCACTGCTTTGAGCAAGACAGTTAATTGGTTGATTTAATTAGATTCAATTTTTGAAAGAAAGAAGCAGTGTTTATTGGTAGAATAGGCAATTCAGAGGGATGGGTAGAGGCACTGTTTGCATTCTGAGTGGGTGTGCCGTAGTTGATTAAATAAATGGTTTGCGGACTCAAAGTCAGTTCCCTTCTGGGTAGTTTCTGAGACGCTTCTGTAATGTAATTCACAATTTGTAACCGATAAAAAAGTAAGTCCTTTGCTCTTGACCCATTTACTGTTAGAAAATTTATCTTAAGTTTGTCTTTAAGACTACTTTTTATTGCAAAGCTTGAGGCAGCTATTCTTCCTTTTTTAAAAAAATAATTTTTACTTCTCATTATAGAAATAATACATGTTTAATGTGGGATCATAAAGCATTGGGATAATCTCTGTGTTAGGTTGTTTTTTTTGAGACAGAATCTCACTCTGTCGCCCAGGCTGGAGTGCAGTGGCGCCATCTCAGCCCACTGCAGCCTCCGCCTCCTGGGTTCAAGCGATTCTCCAGCCTCAGCCTCCCGAGTAGCTGGGATTACAGGCATGCGCCACCGCACCTGGCTGATTTTTGCATTTGTAGTAGAGATGAGATTTCACAGTGCTGGCCAGGCTAGTCTCAAACTCCTGACCTCAGGTGATCTACCTGCCTTGGCCTCCTAAAATGCTGGTATTACAGGCGTGAGCCACCGCGCCCAGCCGGAGGTTTGTTTTTTTTTTTTTTTTTTTTTTTTTTTTGAGACGGAGTCTCGCTCTGTCACCCAGGCTGGAGTGCAGTGGAGCAATCTCGGCTCACTGCAAGCTCCGCCTCCCGGGTTCAAGCCATTCTCCTGCCTCAGCCTCTCCGAGTAGCTGGGACTACAGGCGCCCGCCACCACGCCCGGCTAATTTTTTTGTATTTTTAGTAGAGACGGAGTTTCACCGTGGTCTCGATCTCCTGACCTCGTGATCCGCCCGCCTCGGCCTCCCAAAGTGCTGGGATTACAAGCGTGAGCCACTGCGCCCGGCCCGGAGGTTTGTTTTTTAATGTGGTCTATTGTAAATCCTTCTGCTACTTTCTGATAATTTCTTTCCTTTTTTTTTTTTTTTTTTTTGGTGAGATAGGGTGTCGCTGCAGCCTGGCCTGCAGTGGCGCAGTCGTGGCTTACTGCAGCCTCAACTTCCTGGGCTCAAGCGATCCTCCCACCTCAGCCTCCCAAGTAACTGGGTCCACAGGTGTGCACCACTACAGTGGGCTAATTTTTTATTTTTTTAATTTTTTTGAGACGGCGTCTTGCTCTGTCACCCAGGCTGGAGTGCAGTGGTGCAATCTTGGCTCACTGCAAGCTCCATCTCCCAGGTTCACGCCATTCTTCTGCCTCAGCCTCCCGAGTAGCTGGGACTACAGGCACCCGCCAACACACCTGGCTAATTTTTTTTTTTTTTTTTGTATTTTTAGTAGAGATGGGATTTCACCATGTTAGCCAGGATGGTCTCGATCTCCTGACCTCGTCATCCGCCTGCCTATGTCTCCCAAAGTTGTGGGATTACAGGCTTGAGCCACCGTGCCTGGCTCTTTATTTATTTTTTTTGTAGAGATGGGTCTTGCTATGTTCCCCAGGCTAGTCTCTTTTTTACTTAAAAAAACAAACAAAAATATATAAATATATATATATCTATAAAGAGAGAGGGAGACAGAGTCTCACTATGTTGCCCAGGCTGATCTCAAACTCTTGGGCACAATGGATCCTCCCACCTTGGCCTCCTGAAGTGCTGGGATTACAGGTGTGAGCCACCGCACCCAGCCCCCCAGTCTGGTCTCAAACTCCTGACCACAAGCATCCTCCTGCTTCAGCCTACCAAAGTGCTGGGATTACAGCCACTGTGCCAGACTATTTTGTGATAATTTCTTTTTTTTTTTTTTTTTTTTCTTTTTTTTTTTTTGAGACGGAGTCTCGCTCTGTCGCCCAGGCTGGAGTGCAGTGGCACAATCTCGGCTCACTGCAAGCTCCGCCTCCCGGGTTCACGCCATTCTCCTGCCTCAGCCTCTCCGAGTAGCTGGGACTACAGGCGCCCGCCACCACGCCCGGCTAATTTTTTGTATTTTTAGTAGAGACGGGGTTTCACCGTGGTCTCGATCTCCTGACCTCGTGATCCGCCCGCCTCGGCCTCCCAAAGTGCTGGGATTACAAGCGTGAGCCACCGCGCCCGGCCCGATAATTTCTAAGTACAGTGAAATATGCGGTTGTACTGAGACTATGGGTATGATCCAGTCTTACTCCGAAAAATGCATATTAAGGGCCGGGCACAGTGGCTCACACCTGTAATTCCAGCACTAAGGAAGTCAAGGTGTAAGGATTGCTTGAGCCCAGGAGTTCAAGATCAGCCTGGTCAACGTGGCGAGACCCCATCTCTATTTAATTAAAAAATAATAAAGTATATGACCAGGCACCATGGCTCACGCCTGTAATCCCAGCATTTTGGGAAGCCGAGATGGGCGGATCACTTGAGGTCGGGAGTTTGAGACCAGCCTGGCCAACATGGTGAAACCCCGTCTCTACTAAAAATGTAAAAATTAGCCAGGTGTGGTGGCACGTGCCTATAATCCCAGCTACTCTGGGAGTCTGAGGTAGTAGAATCACTTGAACCCAGGAGGTAGAAGTTGCAGTGAGCCGAGATGGTGCCACTGCACTCCAGCTTGGGCGACAGTGAGACACTGTCTCAACAAAACAAAACAAAACAAGACAAAACCACAGTTAGATACCATTTCACACCACTAGGATTGCTAAAAGAATAAACCAGATATTAAGCATTCGTGAGGATATAGAGAAATTAGAATCCTGATACATTGCTGGTGGGATTATAAAATGATGCAGCCACTTTAGGAAACAGTTAAACATAGAGTTAGCATGTGGCCCAGTAATTCTACTCCCAAGAAAAATGAAACACATGTTCCTGCAGAAACTTGTATATTAATTATAATAGCAGCATTATTGATTGATTGATTGATTCAGGGTGTTACTGTTACCCAGGCTGGCAGGACATGGCTCACTGCAGCCTCCACCTCCTGGGCTCAGTCAATCCTCCCACCTCAGCCTCCCAGGTATCTGGGACTACAGGCATACGCCACCATGAGTGGCAAGATTTTTTTTTTTTTTTTTTTTTTGAGACAGTCTCGCTCTGTCGCCCAGGCTGGGGTGCAGTGTGGCTCACTGCAACCTCCACCCCACTGGTTCAAGCAATTCTCCTGCCTCCGCCTTCTGAGTAGCTGAGACTACAGGCACGCGTCACCACGCCCAGCTAATTTTTTATATTTTTAGTAGAGATGGGGTTTCACCACATTGGTCAGGCTGATCTCAGACTCCTGACCTAAGTGATCCACCCGCTTTGGCCTTCCAAAGTGCCGGAATTACAGGCGTGAACCACTGTGTCTAGCCCCGCATTATTTATAATAGCCAAAAAGTAGAAACAATCCAAATGTCTATCAACTGATGAATAGATAAAATATGGTATATCCATATAAAAGGATATTATTCAGCAATACTACTGAAGGAATGCAGTACTAATACATGCAGGAGAATACTACATTGTTTATGGCCACGTGTTTATATAGTGAAAGTATTTGAAAATGCAGGGGAATGATAAACACCAAATTCCCAGTTCCTCTGGGGAGGAAAGGAAATACAGCATTTCCCCAGGACAAACTTCTTAAAAGGATTGGAGAACTACTTAAACTTGTCAGATCTTGACACTGTCCTGATGGCCTCCTGTCACTGATAACAAAATACAAAATAGGGTTTGCAAGGCCCACCATGAACTTTCCCATCCCTCTCTGACTTCATATCCTGCCAGGTCACTGCTTTCTAGCCAATCTGGGCTTTCTGATGTTCCCCAAACACATTGCCATCAAGCACCCCTCCCTGGGGCCTTATTATTATTATTATTATTATTTTGAGATGGAGCCTCAATCTGTCATCCAGGCTGGAGTGCAGTGGTGTGATCTCAGCTCACTGCAACCTCCACCTCCTAGGTTCAAACGATTCTCCTGTCTCAGCCTCCCAAAGTGCTGGAATTACAGGCGTGAGCCACCATGCCTGGGGTCCCTGGGGCTTTAGCCTTTATAGTTACCTCAGCCTGGAAAGCTTTTTCACAGAGTTCTCTTCCCTACTCCAAGTCCGTCTGCTTACACCTTACCGCCACCCTGTTTAAAATGCTCTTTTTCCACGATTTTATTCTGATTGTAGCAGTGTGATCTGATACGGTGTATCTATTTGCTTATCTGTTGTCTGCCTCTCTCACAGGAGTGTATTTCTAGTGCTCGGATCTTGCCTGGCTCATAGCAGGGACTCAATAAGTATTGAATGAATGATAACTTTAATGTTTTATTTAATGGAAAAAAGATCGAAAGCATATAAGCTAAATCTTAAGTTTTTATAAAGCTAGATGTTGAATACAGTTTTATTTCTATCTTTTGATGATAATTATTGTGTCATATTTCATACATACTCTGCTGGTTGACAAAAGCTAGATCCCTAAAATAATGTTACAGACATAAGTAAGAAATGGATTGTGGTGATACACGAGCCGTTAAAGAAACCCATAGCCTAATTTGTAGTGTATCAGGTTTGCGAGTGGTTTAAAACAATAGCGGATTACTGAATGTTCTTACTAGCATGAGAGGACAGCTTGTGAGAAGTAGGAAGAGGCCAGAGAAGGTCCTGGGGTCTGGCACACTCTGATATACTTCATCACCTCTCCCTAAGCTCTCCCTACAGGGCAGTGGGGCCAGTGGTGACTTTTGCAGCACCCTCTCCATT
The DNA here is from genome assembly GCF_028878055.3 of Symphalangus syndactylus. Taxonomy (NCBI): domain Eukaryota; kingdom Metazoa; phylum Chordata; class Mammalia; order Primates; family Hylobatidae; genus Symphalangus; species Symphalangus syndactylus. The sequence continues at coordinate 39,261,430 of NC_072430.2, forward strand.
GTCTTACCAAGGGCTTCAGCTGTGAGATGCCGGCTGGTGCTACAAGGAAGGGGAAACGTGTCAGCTCTTTTCTCTGCTCTTTTCTCACATTGATTTCAAACGTCAAGAAGCTGAGCTGAGAAACTGGGCCTGTGATCCTGGTTGGACTGCAGTCCACCACGTGCTGGAGAGCTCTGCGGGTTGTGTTAAAGGGTAGTGTCTTTATTGCCTCCTGTGTAAGCTTGACTTTTATATAGGCAAGCAGGTTATTTCCAGGACAACTGAATTAGTTGGTGTGAAACCTCATTTCCTAGAAACACATTTTCTTAGTAGAGGAAACCCGTATAACCATTTGTCCCCATCTAAGTGTAGCTAATAACATGAATAACAAAAATAGCTAATTATTTAAATAGCAAAAATAAGTATGGAAGATGAATTTGAAGTAAAATTCTAATATTAAGCCACTGATTATTTTAAAACAATCGGATTAAGTTGTAGTACCTCTGAAATAATTAAAGGAAAATTTGATTCTTAGAAAATCTCAATTCATTGGAAGGCCGTGGAATTAATAACATAAAAAAAGAAAATCTCAGGCAATATAAACTGAGGAATGGCAAATGGAAAATGTATTGATTGGTGCAAAAGTAATTGCGGTTTTTGCCATTGAAAGTAATTACTTTTGCCATTACTTTTAATGGCAAAAACCATTTAATGGCAATTACTTTTGCACCAACCTATAAATAATTGGACTCTAGTTCCAACTTTGATATTTAGCTTTCCCATGACTTGACAAATTGCTTAATCTGCTTTCCTTGATTTTGTCAGTCAAGTGAAGAGGAGGAGGCAGCTTGAGAAACATTTGTAAGAGAAATGCTTATTACTTTGTATGTGTTTTTCATCTTGCATATTAAATATAAATTCCTTTAGGTGATATTCTTTAAAATGATTTCCTTACTCCCTTTTATATTTACACCCATTTTCTCTTAAAAAAAAAACAAAAAATACTGCACAATTCTTGAAGACAAGGATTACCTCTTCTTTGTATCATCAAATACAGAGTACAGTTTTTCTGTTTTGTTTTTGTTTTTGTTTTTGAGATGGGTCTTGTTCTATCACCCAGGCTGGAGTGCAGTGGCGCCATCATGGCTCACTGCAGCTTCAACCTCCTGGGCTCAGGAGATCCTCCTATCTCAGCCTCCCCAGTAGCTGGGACTACAGGCATGCACCACCACATCTGGCTAACTTTTGAAAATTTTGTGTAGAGATAGGGTTTCACTATGTTGCCCAGGCTGGTTTTAAACTCCTGGGCCCAAGCAGTCCTCCCGCCTTGGCCTCCCAAAGTGTTGGGATTACAGGCGTGAGCTACTGTGCCCAGCCTAGAGTACAGTTCTTGACATATAGATAGAAATTAAGTATTTGTAGAATGAGTGGGGAAAAAAATGAAATGATTGTGTTGACTTTGACTTTCTCAGTGGAATAGGGCTTTGGATTCCTAGAAGAGACTTTAATGTTGAAAAATTATTTTTGTAGTTTTGAAAATGTTAAAAAATTGAACATGAGAAATCTCCACTTCTCTGGGCATGTGAAATTAAAGGGAGGGATGATCAAGTTGTGAGAGATTCCCTAGGCTAGCAGTGCTGATGCAAGGTGAACATGTAGACTGCTGTATTCCGTACCTACACACACACACACACACACACACACACACACACACACACACACACACAGTCCCCTCCCTCCTGGGAAAGCAAAAGTTATTGTTTTTGTTTTTCGAGACAGAGTCTTGCTCTGTTGCCCAGGCTGGAGTGCAGCGGCGCACAATTTCGGCTCACTGCAACCTCTGCCTCCCAGGTTCAGGTGACTCTCCTGCCTCAGCCTCCCGAGTAGCTGGGATTATGGGCGTGCGCCAACATGCTTGGCAAATTTTTTGTATTTTTAGTAGAGAGAAGGTTTCACCATGTTGGTCAGGCTGGTCTCGAACTCCTGACCTCGTGATCAGCCCACCTCGGCCTCCCAAAATGCTGGAACTACAGTTGTGAGCCACTGCGCCTGGCAGCAGAAGTTTTTGACGATTTCTAGACAATGTGTGTAAAGACCTTTAGAGTCTAAAGTTAATGTTTGCCTTTTGCAGTCTTAGGCAGATACAGTGAAGTGTAAAACACCTCTATCCAAACAACTGAGTTGGACTGGGCTGAAGATTTAAGTCCTTGAGTTCAGTGTAGTATCTCAAGGGTGGGATCCATTGTATGTTTGTTACAGGCCACTCCCTCTAGCTTTATCTGCTAAGCACTGTGAGATTGTGCTTGATTTCACTTTGCCTTTCTAGTTCAGGCCTCCAGCCTCCCTAGCTGGAGGTAAATGTCTGTGTAGAAACTGGCCATAAATTTAGGGCTCTTATGGAATTTAGTCTGTCATGCCAACCCATACAGCTGTTATAAGTTCTGCTGTTTTTTCTTTCTCTTGATGGAGTCCTGCCTGTGGCAAGCCTCAGTTATCATCACTCACGCTGAAGCTCTACAAGTACCACAGGGAGAGAGAAAGTGGCTGGCAGTTTCGGCTCACCTAGAAAGGGCTCTTCTCCCTCTGGAATTTTAATTCTGCTAGTCCTCTTTGCTATGCATAGAAGACAGCTCTTCAATCTTTAAAGCCATTTATTTATTTGAATAATCTATATAGTTTATCTAGTCGTTACTGTGAAAGCACTGGCTTGCCTCTCTCTATTAAAGCTAACCTGGAAGTGGAAGTCTCATTGTTTTTTGAATTTTTGTTGCCACAAACATGACATAAGTTTGTTCTGGGCCAGCCATGGTGGCTTATGCCTGCAATTCCAGCACTTTGGAAGGCCAAACTGGGAGGATTCCTTGAGGCCAGGAGTTCAAGACCAGCCTGGGCAACATAGGGAAACCTCATCTAAAAAAAAAAATTAACCAGTTATGGTGGCGAGCACTTGTATAGTCTCAGCTACTCTGGAGGCTGAGGTGAGAGGATTACATGAGCCCAGGAGTTTGAGGTTACAGTGAGCTATGGTTACGCCACTCTACTCCAGCTTGGGCAGCAACAGAGTGAGACCCTGTCTCTTTAAAATAAATAAATAGGCCAAATGTTTAAAGTAGAAAGTCAAAGTGGCCAGCCATTCCACTATAAAATAACCAGTGTTTTCAGTTTGATTTATAGCATTCCAGATTAGCATGTGTGTGCATGAGTTTGTCATTTTACCTTTTTTTGGAGACAGAGTCTTGCTTTGTTGCCCAGGCTGGAATGTGGTTGCAGGATCTTGGCTCACTGCAACCTCTGCCTCCGAGGTTCAAGCAATTCTCCTGCCTCAGCCTCCCAAGTAGCTGGGATTACAGGCGTGCACCACCACGCCAGACTAATTTTGTATTTTTAGTAGAAATGGGTTTTCTCCGTGTTGGTCAGGCTGGTCTGAAACTCCCGACCTCAGGTGAACCGCCCGCCTTGGCCTCCCAAAGTGCTAGGATTACAGGCGTGAGCCACCGCGTCCGGCCGGGAAATATTTTTTAAAAATTTCTTGAAGCCCTTAAAGTTTACAGACTCTGCTAATGTGATAAATACCCAATAAAAATGTAGAAAAGAAGTTCTAAGAGATTTTTATATAGAATCACTATCTGTTAACTGTTTTAGTTGAGAGTGACAGAAACTGACTCTGGTTAAACTAAACAAAGAGTGATTTATTGGAAGGATGATAGGTATACAAAAATGGGATGGGGGATGAAATTGAACAAATCTCAGAAAGGCAGGAATTGGCACAGCTCTTGGGACCTCAGTGGCAGGAGTTTGTGAACCCTTTCTTCAGGACATTGGAGACCCACTGCCCTTCAAACTCTCTCCCCATTGACATTTTAAACCCCCATAAAAGAGGGTTGTTGGATTTCTTTTGGCAGAGGTGTCTATGCTGTGTCATTCAGTTATGGTCCAGGAAATATGGTCACAAAGCATACACGTGACCACCAGGGGCCCATCCCTGCATATCAGGGAGTATTCCCAGAGAAGGGAAGTTGACACAAACCGGATTGCCTCTCCAGTGGTGTGCACCACAAAACCAGATTGGAGCATGTGGAGGGGTCAGAGTGGAGGGGATGGTATTACAGGCTCAGAACATGTCAGCAGTGGGGGAGGGCTCAGATGAAGATAGAGAATTTGTGGCAGAGCTGCACTTGTACTCCAGTCTTCAGGCTCTTGCATCTCTTACACCGCGATGCTTATCTAGAGATGGAAAAGTGTTACAGCGGAGGCTTTTGGAGGCCAGTTAGTGTGATAACTCCTGGGCAGACATGAGTGCCCAGTGTGTACAGGATGCCACTGAACTGAAATGGAAATGTTCCACTCTATATTTGCTTGAAGATCTCCTTTTGGGGGTTTTCAATAGGAAAATGGTAATGTCAAAATATAAATGTGTTTCACAGCTAGTTTTGGAAACGTTTTTCGCTCCATTCCATCTCCACATGAGATACTTACTGACAAAAATTAAAGAATTTATGCTGCTTACAAGAAAAACTTGTGGACTTCCTGCTTTTCAAAATTTCCCTGCTGAGAAAAGGAGACACTTCTGGACATACACATTCAGAGCATGGTATAGCCTATGTGATTTGTGTAAAGCTCCAAACTGTTCTCTGTAGTATGTGTGGTATGCAGTAGGGAGAGGCCAGTACATTTCAGTAAAATTGCAAGGACAGTTTCAGCAGAACTGATTTTAAGGAGCAACAGAAACATACCACTTGAAAATGAATAGGGTTCGTTTAATGGACAAAGCATGATAACAGTTCTTTGATTGCTGACGAATAATGGGTGGTTCATATTAGACATTAAGTTTTTAAAAATAAAGTTCTAAACCATTCACCAGCTGGGCAGGTTCTGTTATCCTGCTGTAGCATGCAGCTGGAATGTGCCTATTTGCTTAAGGAAATTATGCTTTTGTGATTTTGTATTCATATCAGAACTGTGTGCTTCTGTTTCCTAATAATTACTTCACTGTTATTGCATTATAACATAGTTACTCCCTGTCCTTTCATGGGATTCTTGAAACCTTTATTCAGGATCATTTCTTCTGAGTCAGTTTACAGTGCAATAAAAACTTTTTTATTTTAATTATTTTTAAAAAATTTTCCTGAGACTCAAGAGACAGAAGGCAACATATATTCCAGGGTTTTCTTTTGCTATAGAGGATATCATTAGGATGTTTGGCAAAATCTGAATAAACTTGTAGACTAGGCTGGGCACAGTGGCTCATGCCTGTAATCCCAGCACTTTGGGAGACCAAGGCAGGAGGATAGATTGAGCCCAGGAGTTTGAGACCAGCCTGGGCAATGTAGTGAAATCCCATCTCTACAATAAATAAGTAAATATTTATTGTGTTAATCTTATGTTATCTTATGTTAATCTCTTATTGTGCTGTGGTCCCAGCTTCCTGGGAGGCTGAGGCCGGAGGATCACTTAAGCCTGAAAGGTAGAGGCTGCAGTGAGCCATGATCACACCACTGCACTCCATCCTGGGTGGCAGAGTGAGATGCTGTCAAGAGAAAAAAAAAAAGAAACCTTTTCAACCTCCTTAAAATTCTCTTGTGCCCCACAGGAAGCTCTTGGACTAAAGCACAGAAAGTTATTACTAATTCTATCTGGAAGCCAGAAAATAAGGTGGAGCCAAAGATGACTCCAAACTTGGGAGACTGGGTAGACTGGATGGTGATGCTGTTGACCAAAATAGGTAATAGAAGAGGAGTATCAGGTTTTAGCTGAGAGGAGGGAGGGTTAGGATGGTGAGAAGAAGTTCAACTTTAGACTTGTTGAGTTTGAGGTGCCCATGAAGTCTAAGTGGAGCTATGTAGAAGGCAGGTGGGAATGTGAATGTGGAGTTCTGGAAAGGAATTTGGGATTGCAGTGTAGACTTGCGCTTACTCGTGGCATGTAAGGTCTGAGAAGAAGTAGCATGTAAGGTCTAGCTGAGAAGAAGTAGATGAGAATTCACTAGAGAGGCTATAGATAGTGAGGCAAGTTTAAAGAGAAAGGTAGAGACACGGAGAAGGGGAGTGGGGAGCAGCCCTGGACTGCAATGTGGGTGAGCAGCCAAAGCAGGCATCCCCGCAGTTGACTTGCCACCAAGGGAACGTGGGTGAATGACCAAGGCAGGTGTCCCCGTGGAGATCAGACACCAATGGAACGTGGGTGAATAATCAGAGGGCGTCCCCGCAATGATTAAACACCAAGGGAAGGCTGCCTTCCCGAGTCCGTGACCTGCACCGGAGTTTTGGGTCCATGGATAAAATGTGTCTCCTTTGTCTCTATCAGAAAATGAAAGGAATTGAAATTAGAAGGGAGAGATTGAAGGGTGGCGCCAAGATTGAAAGGAGAAAGAGGTTGAGGGATAGTGAGAGAGGCTGGAGAAGAGAAAAAGAGGCCGCTTACCCGATTTAAAATTGGCGAGATGTTCCATGGGCTGGTTGGTCTGAGGACCTGAAGTCGTAGGTGGATCTCTTCACACAATGAGGATGAGGACAGGGGACTGGTCTCCCGAAGGAGTCCCGCTGACCCGGGTCTTCAGCACCAAATGTTTCACGTGTGAAGAGAACCCCCCCTGCCCCCCGCACAGGCTTTGTGTGAGCAACAAGGCTGTTTATTTCACCTGGGTGCACATGGGCTGAGTCCGAAAAAGGAGTCAGCAAAGGGCAGTGGATTATCATTAGTTCTTACAGGTTTTGGGATAGGAGGTGGAGTTGGGAGCAATGTTTTGCAGGCAGGGGGTGGATCTCACAAAGTACATTCTCAAGGATAGGGAGAATTATAAAGAACCTTCTTGGCCGGGCGCGGTGGCTCACGCTTGTAATCCCAGCACTTTGGGAGGCCGAGGCGGGCGGATCACGAGGTCAGGAGATCGAGACCACGGTGAAACCCCGTCTCTACTAAAAATAGAAAAAATTGGCCGGGCGCGGTGGCTCACGCTTGTAATCCCAGCACTTTGGGAGGCCGAGGCGGGCGGATCATGAGGTCAGGAGATCGAGACCATGGTGAAACCCCGTCTCTACTAAAAAATAGAAAAAATTAGCCGGGCGTGGTGGCGGGCGCCTGTAGTCCCAGCTACTCGGAGAGGCTGAGGCAGGAGAATGGCGTGAACCCGGGAGGGGGAGCTTGCAGTGAGCCGAGATTGCGCCACTGCACTCCAGCCTGGGCGACAGAGCGAGACTCCGTCTCAAAAAAAAAAAAAAAAAAAAAAAAAAAAAAAAAAAAAATAGAAAAAATTAGCCGGGCGTGGTGGCGGGCGCCTGTAGTCCCAGCTACTCGGAGAGGCTGAGGCAGGAGAATGGCGTGAACCCGGGAGGCGGGGCTTGCAGTGAGCCGAGATCGTGCCACTGCATCCAGCCTGGGCGACAGAGCGAGACTCCGTCTCAAAAAAAAAAAAAAAAAAAAAAAAAAAAAAAAAAAAAAAAAAAAAAAAAAAAAGAACCTTCTTAAGGGTGGGGGAGATTACAAAGTACATTGATCGGTTAGGGTGGGGCAGAAACAAATCACAGTGATGGAATGTCATCGGTTAAGGCTATTTTCATTTCTTTTGTGGATCTTCAGTTGCTTCAGGCAAGCTGGATGTATATGTGCAGGTCACTGGGGATATGATGGCATAGCTAGGACTCAGAGGCCTGACAATATATACTCGTAAAAAACAAGAAAAGAAAAATCAAAGCTGTTTAGAAGGTTATAAACAAAAAATATGCCATCTTTTCCCACCCTACTCCTTACCCCATTTTCTTGTGTCTCCTTCCAGACAATTTTAGTCATATGGAAACATGTATTACACATATGGCTTATCTTTTATTATACTTTCCCATTATTGCTTTGGTTAGGAGTGCCTTTTCAGCTGCTTAATAAACATGGTTGACAGCCCACAGGCATGTGGACAAAATGGCTCATTAGTTTGATTTTTTTTTTCCTTCTCTTGTTCTGTAATGTGTTTTATGGTGGTGTGCTTATAGTCTTGTCTGAAAAAAATTTCTTCCTTTGCATTTTTGCTTTCTTTTACATTTTCTGTTCAAGCAAACATTTCTTGATATTCCTAAATCTTTCCTTGATTAATAATGCTAATATAGTGTCACATTCTTGTTTGCTTAACGTGAACAGACTGTGACCACACTGATAGGAAATGTTATTAAGTGTTAACTATTTATTAAGACTTCATAAATACTACCCTGGGTGCTAGACGTGCAATAATGAGCAAAGCAGACCTGTGTTTTTCCTCATGGATTATTACCTATGTATAAGAGAGTAATATCATTATTATTGTTTGAATCATGTGAAAGATAAGATTTAGCATCAGTTCTTAAAGGTGAAGTGATTTTGTTCTCTCAGTTTAAAGACTTCACCTTTGAGAGGCTCGCGTGTCAGTTGGCGTGCCCATCCGCCTCCCTGTATCATCAGTCCCTCTGTTTTGACTGAAGCCATATTCCACAGTCACTTCTTTTCACAGGTTCTGAAGGTGGAAAAAAAGAAACCCCAGCCACTTCTTAGTTGAACCTTAATTCTTTAAAATACATTTAATTTTGAATAAGGCTTTGGTAAAATCACACAGTTCTTCATAATGGTTTAGCATCCTCCTTCCTAGAGAGTCCAGCCTACAGTATGAATTGACCTGATCCTGCCTGTGTGGGTGTGCCTGAAATCAAGACGGATATCTTTAAAAGAGACCCACCCATAGCATTCCTGACCTGCACGTTGGTTTGAGACTGCGGGGGGAGGGGGGGGGCTCTGTAATTTCCAGGCTTTTTAATGATGTGTACAGTTGAGAGTAAATAGTTTAAATAATTTCATAGTTAGGGAGAGTTCGGCACTGGTATTAAACAGAGTTCTTAAGGCAAAATGTTTTCAGATACAGTTTTTAAAGAGATGATCAGAATGTTAATTTTTCTTGTCTTTTAAATTGCTTTTCATTTTGCTTTGTCCAGCTTAATAACTTTTTTATATTGTTATGTTGTTAATTTTTAAGTAATTTTCTGTCTTAAGATATTGGCTCAATTTTAGCTATTCTGTTCTAAACACATTACAATCTTACTCCTGCATAAAAGTTAAGTATTAAATATTGACACCAAACTTTTTCTCCTATGTGGAAGAGATTGATGAAGACCTAAATAAGTTTGTGAATAGTTTTCAGAAGTTATTTAGATCATCAAGTTGAATCAGTACCAACAGATTCCATCTATCTGCCATGCCTATCTGAATGCCTGTCCTTTGTCACAACTGTGACACAACTGTGTCTTTCCAAACTATTCCAATTTGTAACACTGAAGCAGCTTTCCAAAACTAACATTACCAGGATAGGATATTCTAAAATATCTTTACCCCTTGGATATGTATAACAATTGATTGTATAGCTATGTAAATTTTATTAATTTGTTTTTATTTGTTTATATCATATCTCTGATCAGATTGCCTGAGAGGGCAAGAAAGGATCTTTTAGTTCTTTGGGACTTTTCATAATGCTTAATTGACGATATGCCCCTGGTAAATTTTGATTAACCATCCTCACTGCAGTTGTTCCAAAGTTAAGATTAAAGTTAACACACAAACTTATCTAGCAGATTTCTTCTATAAAGCAAGATTTCTATTGAAATTGACCAAGAAGCAAAAAGTTTTCATCTATGAGATCAAAAGTAAAGTAGCTTGGTTTTTGTATATTAAAATCTAAGTATCTCAAAGGTTAAAACAAGGGATAATCTTACAATGTTTGGGAATGAATACTTAAGATGAAGAGGAACAGAAGAATTTGTGACAGTTACTAACAATTTTTCCCTTTGTTCTGGGTTTCACTTTCTTTTTACTTTTATATAATGCTGGGCCACGCTTTTTTTTTTTTTTCTCTATCACCTAGGCTGTAGGGAAGTGGCACGATCATGGCTCACTGCCACCTCGACCTTCTGGGCTCAGGTGATCCTCCCACCTATCTCCTGAGGACCTGGGACTACAGGCATGTGCCACCGTGTCCAGCTAGTGTGTGTGTGTTTTTTTTTTTTTTTTTTAAGACAGAGTCTCACTGTGTCGCCGAGGCTGGAGTACAGTGGCACAGTCTCGGCTCACTGCAAGCTCTGCCTCCCGGGTTCGCGCCATTCTCCTGCCTCAGCCTCCCCAGCAGCTGGGACTACTGGTGCCCACCACCACGCCTGGCTAATTTTTTGTATTTTTAGTAGAGATGGGGTTTCACCGTGTTAGCCAGGATGGTCTCGATCTCCTGACCTTATGATCCTCCTGCCTCAGCCTCCCAAAGTGCCGGGATTACAGGCGTGAGCCACCACACCCGGCCCCAGCTAGTATTTTTGTTTTTAGTTTTTGTAGAGACAAGATTTTGCCATGTGCCCAGGCTGGTCTCAAACTCCTGGGCTCAAGTGATCTGCCCACCTTGGCCTCCCAAAGTGCTAGGATTACAGGCATGCGCCACTGCACCCAGCCTGGACCACACTTAAATAAACATCTTAGTTTTTTGCATGATTTACTTGTGTTATCACCACCAACAAAGGTTAATTTGAACTACATGTTTCTACAGGGGCCTACTGCTGATAATTATTTGGAATACTATGGCTGGGTGCTTTAAGAGTGTGTGGTAGTAAAACATTTACAAATATTTTACATTCTAAAGCTGAATATACTTTTGAACTTGTAATCTCTTCATCTGTAAGCCAATATAGTACTTTTTTGGGACAGGCTTTCTCTTTGTTGATTTATATTTTTTGCTTTTTTTATTAGAACAAAAGAAATTATGCTGGCATTTTAGAATCTATTTAAGAAAATCAAATAATGATAAAAATCATTGTTAGGTGGTGTTCTTATGCAGTCCTTCTTGCTCCCCTTCTTTTACTGTTCATCTGAAGGGCATATAATTTATAGGTTATTTCTATTGAAAACAAGTAGCCCTGCTTATCTCTTAGTGTTATATTTGACTGTTGCTTACAAAATTCTTTTTTTTTTTTTGAGACGGAGTCTTTGTCCCCCGGGCTGGAGTGCAGTGGCGCAATCTCGGCTCACTGCAAGCTTCGCCTCCCGGGTTCACACCATTCTTCTGCCTCAGCCTCCCGAGTAGCTGGGACTACAGGCGCCCGCCAACACGCCCAGCCAATGTTTTTTTGTATTTTTAGTAGAAACGGGGTTTCACTGTGTTAGCCAGGATGGTCTCGATCTCCTGACCTCGTGATCCGCCCGCCTCGGCCTCCCAAAGTGCTGGGATTACAGGCTTGAGCCACCGCGCCCGGCCAATTCTTTTTTTTTTTTTTTTGAGATGAGGTTTCGCTTTTTTTGCCCAGGCTGAAGTGCAATGGCTTGATCTCGGCTCCCCACAACCTCCATCTCCCAGGTTCAAGCAATTCTCTTGCCTCAGCCACCTGAATAGCTGAGATTATAGGCATGCACCACCACGCCCCCCTAGTTTTGTATTTTTAGTAGAGATGGGGTTTCTCCATGTTGGTCAGGCTGGTCTCGAACTCTCAACCTCAGGTGATTCGTCCGCCTCGGCCTCCCAAAGTGCTGGGATTATAGGCGTGAGCCACCATGCCTGGCCTAAAATTCTTTTTTTTTTCTTGTTTCCAGTGAGATTGGAATTTAGAAAATTCCCCCTTTTTTTTTTTTGACACAGAGTCTTGCTCTGTCACCCAGGCAGGAGTGCAGTGGTGTGACCTTGGCTTACTGCAGCCTCCACTTCCCAGGTTCAAGCAACTCTCCTCCCTCAGCCTCCCAAGTAGCTGGGATTACAGGTGTGCACCACCAATCCTGGCTAATATTGGTATTTTTAGTAGAGGTGGGGTTTCACCATGTTGACCAGGCTGGTCTTGAACTTCTGACCTCAAGTGATCTGCCTGCCTCAGCCTCCCAAAGTGCTGGGATTACAGGTGTGAGCCACTGTGCCCGGCGGAACTTAGAAAATTCTTAAGGTATAATTCAGCAAATCTCTAAGGACCTAGATTTTAGGTGGGAATATTTTTCTTGCCATGATGGAAATAAACATTTTTAACCTCTCTTTTAGATCCATCATGTTACACAAAATGGAGGACTATATAAAAGACCGTTTAATGAAGCTTTTGAAGAAACACCAATGCTGGTTGCTGTGCTCACATATGTGGGGTATGGCGTACTCACCCTCTTTGGATATCTTCGAGATTTCTTGAGGTATTGGAGAATTGAAAAGTGTCACCATGCAACAGAAAGAGAAGAACAAAAGGTAACTGTTAGAGAGTTTTTGATTCTGTAAATAGAAGGCTTTTATGGAAATCTGAGTATTTTTGCACAAAAGTTTTTTCTCAGAAATTTGGGCACACATTAAAATTAAACTATTCCAGATGCAGTTAAATGAAAACATTCTACAAAGAAAGCTGAAAACAAGGTTAAAGATATCAAAGCATTCAACATGGGTTTAATCAAGAAAAACCTAAGGAGGTGGGTGGCACTATCCCTGTTTTATGGATTAGAAATCAAAAAGTCCCAAGTTAAACGTTTCCTAAGATGCCAGGCATCAGAGCTGCTGTGTGGACAGAGGACTGTGAGGTGAAAAAGCCATGGTCTTTCTGTTCATACCACCGTGCTGAATCCCAGGTTGTGTTTACCATTTTCTGAAAAGGTTGTGTTCTTTGGAATTAATAATGTGTTTTCTCATAGATACATTATACATAGTTGGGTGATTCACACGTCAGCTCCTCTCCCCGGACAAACAAGCTGTAATACAGAATGTGGCCAACCGATTCTATTTACAATAAACAACACTCTTATTTTAGGAATGGTAAACATATGAGCATGGTTGTCTGGGGAAGAGGGCTTCATTCACTTCACTTTTCTCTGCACGTTCCTTTGTACCTCTGAAGGGTTTTTTGTTTGTTTGTTTATTTTTTGAGACGGAGTCTCTGCTCTGTTGCCCAGGCTGGAGTGCAGTGGTGCGATGTTGGCTCACTGCAAGCTCCGCCTCCTGGGTTCACACCATTCTCCTGCCTCAGCCTCCCAAGTAGCTGGGACTACAGGCAACTGCCACCACGCCCAACTAATTTTTTTTTTTTTTTTTTTGAGACGAGTCTCGCTCTGTCACCTAGGCTGGAGTGCAGTGGCTTGGTCTCGGCTCACTGCAAGCTCCGCCTCCCAGGTTCACGCCATTCTCCGACCTCAGCTTCCCGAGTAGCTGGGACTACAGGCGCCTGCCACTGTGCCCGGCTAATTTTTTTTGTATTTTTAGTAGAGACGGGGTTTCATCGTGTTAGCCAGGATGGTCTTGATCTCCTGACCTTGTGATCCACCTGCCTTGGCCTCCGAAAGTGCTGGGATTACAGGTGTGAGCCACTGCGCCTGGCCAGGTTTTTTATTTTTTTAACTTGTTACTGACTTGAAGCTCACTTCTGGAGTTGTATACATTACATATGTGTTACCTAGTCTCCATAAATAAATAAAATGAGGGTTAAAGATGCCTGATTTTACTAAAAATAAAACAAACCTGTGTGTTCTTGGCATGTCCCACATGGCAAAAGGTTGTCTTTCAGCCCAGGGGAATGTACCAGATGAGAGAAGGACTTAAGACATTAGAGTTTTAGGCCGGGCGCGGTGGCTCAAGCCTGTAATCCCAGCAATTTGGGAGGCCGAGGCGGGCGGATCATGAGGTCAGGAGATCGAGACCATCCTGGCTAACACGGTGAAACCCCGTCTCTACTAAAAATACAAAAAATTAGCAGGGCGTGTTGGTGGGCGCCTGTAGTCCCAGCTACTCGGGAGGCTGAGGCAGGAGAATGGCGTGAACCCCGGGAGGCGGAGCTTGCAGTGAGCCGAGATCGCGCCACTGCACTCCAGCCTGGGGGACAGAGCAAGACTCCGTCTCAAAAAAAAAAAAAAAAAAAAAAAAAAAAGACATTAGAGTTTTTTTGTGGTCCCTGTGCGTCCGAGGAAAAGAGGCAAGTGTGGGGTGAGCAAAGTCAACGCTGAGACGAGCCAGTGAACATTGATTGCAGAAGAAACAATTATTCAGGTAATTATGGATAGTGGTCATGTGCAAATGGGAAGAGTATATCACGAAAACATTGTTAGTTACTAGGAATACAAAACCAGTCAGTAGATATATGGATTCAAAAGTGGCTCCTGGGAGAACTCAAGATTAGGCATCCTTCTCTCTCATCTCAACCATCTTGTACTCCATCCGAGCCCCAGCACAAGTTGGCCATCCTACTCATTGCCCTGCAAGTTAATTTCACAGAGAAGGTAAATAAGTTTTTTGAATACGTAATGCAGGCAAAGCCCTGCATTCAGAAGTTGGTCCAGTAGCCCTAACTAATTTTTATCTTTTAAAACCCAAACACATTTTTAACATTTTTTATTTTATTATTATTATTTTTTAGATAAGAGTCTCACTCAGTCCCCCAGGCTGGAGTATAGTGGTATGATCTCGGCTCACTGCAACCTCAGCCTCCCGGGTCCAAGCAATTCCCATGCCTCAGCCTCCCAAGTAGCAGGAATTACAGGCATGTGCTACCACTCCCCAGATAATTTTTGTATTTTTAGTAGAAACGAGGTTTCACCATGTTGGCCAGGCTGGTCTCAAACTCCTGACCTCAAACGGTCCACCTGCCTCAGCCTCCCAAAGTGCTGGGGTTACAGATGCAAGCCCATCTGTAATCCCTGTGCCCGGCCCACATTTTTAATACTTTTTGATCCCCCTTCTACCCCTGAGCATGTCCACCCAGAGTGCATCTACAATACGTTGATTTTGTATAGCCCTCAGTGACAGCTTACCATACCCTTCCTAGGTTGTACAGTATTGCAGTTACTTGTTCACAGGCCTGAATCCTCCTACTAGACTGAGTTGATGGCAGTTATGACCGATGGTAGCTGAAGTTTTATTTATATATTCAAACTAAAAACTCTTTATCTGCAGGGACATCTCCTAGTGTAGACGCATAGTCGAAACTTAATAAGTGACATGTATAGCTGGTGCTGAGAGAAGTGCTGATTGTGGTGCAGACAGCACATTCCTGGATGAGGGGATAGTATAGGCAAAGGCATAAAGAATGTATGGGAGAATCTGGAATGTAGACAGAAGAGAAATTGTGTTTTGAAAATCAAAGTAAGAAGTTTGGTAGGCAATGAGGAGTAGTTTTTTTGTTTTTGTTTTTTTTTTTGTTTGTTTGTTTTTTTTTTTTTTTTTGAGATGGAGTCTCGCTCTGTCACCCAGGCTGGAGTGCAGTGGCGCGATCTCGGCTCACTGCAAGCTCCGCCTCCTGGGTTCACGCCATTCTCCTGCCTCAGCCTCTCCAAGTAGCTGGGACTACAGGCGCCCGCCACCACGCCCGGCTAATTTTTTGTATTTTTTTTTTTTTAGTAGAGACGGGGTTTCACCGTGGTCTCGATCTCCTGACCTCGTGATCCGCCCGCCTCGGCCTCCCAAAGTGCTGGGATTACAAGCGTGAGCCACCGCGCCCGGCCTTTGTTTTTGTTTTTAAATAGAGACAGCATCTCGCCATGTTGCCCAGGCTGGTCTCAAACTCCTGTGCTCAAGCGATCCTCCTGCCTTGGCCTCCTAAAGTGTTGGGATTACAGGAGTGAGCCACCATGACCCCAAGGGCAGTTTTCGGTCAGGAGATTTTTCATAGAGCTTGCGCAGCTGGTGCTCAAAGTGTGATGAATGAATGAAACCAACAAGATGCATCTGAATTACTTTGTGAGTACATTATCTTTGGAACTTGTTTCATGTTTACAGAAAGTAAATTGGTGGTTTAAGTGTTGGGAGCTGCCTGTGTATCGTTTGTGTGAAAGAATTAGAACACACAGATTTTATTCTTAAGTAGTTTCTAATTTTGTTGAGGAAATAAACATTTGAAAGTTATGGGCCTTTGCAAAACCATTATACAAGTAAATAATACTTAGATTATATGAAGATATAGAACAAAAAAAGTATCAGTAGCATAGGGTTAATCAGGAAACAATTCTTGGAGGAAGTAATACAAGGAAATGGGAGGCTGAGGAGAGCATTTGCCTCTGCAGTTTATGGAGAGGATTGTATTAAATTATTCAAATTCATTTCATCATTCTAATGTAGATAACATTAGCAGTTAAAACAGCCAGCTTCTGCCATTTTCTTACAAAAATTCAGCTTTTAGAGGGAAAGGAAAAGTCATTCCTTTCCTGTGATAGATCATGTTTGTTTTCTAATGCTGTATTAGATATGGGGAAAGAGGGAGGCAAATTAAGTGTTAAACTGGAAGGAGGTAAGGGAAAGTGGTTGCTTGGAATCATAAAATGCAAATATAATGTTGCTACTTCCTCATTTCACTGAGAGAGTGGTATTCATAACCACATCCTGGTTTTCTTCCTCATTTCATTATAAGAGAGCCCAGTTTAACTATGTTAATTCTTTGTTGCAGGGAAATACCGCATGTTGCTTTGAATACAACTAAATCACATGATCATACCAATAAAGATGAGTTACCATGAGTTTGTTCTATTTTATGTAAATTGCATAAAATTCTTGGAATTCTTTACCCCTTAATCCTCTGTTATTTGTGATGTTTTGGATGAGAATGTTGTTTTTCTCAATCTATGGTTTATTTCTTTGTGATGTGAGGTGAAGCTAGTAGTTCAGAAACATGTATGTGACAGATACAGCAAAAGCTTGGATTAATAAAAATGTTCTAGGCTGAGGCAGGAGGATCACTCAAGGCCAGGAGTTTGAGACCAGCTGACACAACATAGTGAAACCTCATCTCTACAAAATGAAAAAATTTAATTCAGAAAAAAAATTCTAATATTTAGATAGGAAATAGCCTGGAACGTAAGGAGTAAATTGTGGTAGGTAGTTACTACACACTCACTGAATTTTAAACTAACATTTTGCCTCCACAGCTTGTTCATGATCAGATATTTAAAAATGGGAGGACCAAATACCACATTCTCACTTATTTTTTAATTTTTTTTAAATTTTTATTTTTTTTTGAGATGGAGTCTCACTCTGTCGCCCAGGCTGGAATGCAGTGGCATGATCTCGGCTCACTGCAGTCTCCGCCTCCACGGTTCAAGCGATTCTCTTGCCTCAGCCTCCCAAGTAGCTGGAATTACAGGCATACACCACCACGCCCAGCTAATTTTTTGTATTTTTAGTAGAGACAAGGTTTCACCATGTTGGCCAGCCTGGTCTCAAACTCCTGACCTCAGCCTGCCTTGGCCTCCCAAAGTGCTGGGATTACAGGAGTGAGCCACCGTGCCCGGCCTGTTCTCACTTATAAGTGGGAGCTAAATGATGAGAACACATGGATACAAAGAGGAAAACAACACTTGTGGTGGGCAAAAAGAGGGAGAGGATTAGAAAAAAATAACCCATTGGGTGCTAGGCTTAGTACCTGGGTGACAGAATAATCTGTACAACAAGCCATTGTGATGTGAGTTTACCTGCACAACCTGCACAGGTACCCCTGAACCTAAAATAAAAATTAGAAAAAATAAGTAGATTAAAA
Source organism: Symphalangus syndactylus (assembly GCF_028878055.3). Taxonomy (NCBI): domain Eukaryota; kingdom Metazoa; phylum Chordata; class Mammalia; order Primates; family Hylobatidae; genus Symphalangus; species Symphalangus syndactylus. The sequence continues at coordinate 39,278,865 of NC_072430.2, forward strand.
ATGGGAGGGATAGGATACGGGGAAGGGACCTTGTATGTCTATATCCCAATAGCCTTATTTTCAAGATACAAAAGAAAGAAAGTAATTCAAATACATTACTAGGAATTCCCAGAGGGATTTTATTCTTGACGTCCTTCAAAAAGTAGCGTACAGGTGGGTGTGGTGGCTCATACCTGTAATCCCGGCACTTTGGGAGGCTGAGGTGGGCGGATCACCTGAGGTCAGGAGTTCAAGACCAGCCTGGCTAACGTGATGAAACCCCATCTCTACTAAAAATACAAAAATTAGCCGGGTGTGGTGGTGGGCACCTGTAATCCCAGCTACTTGGGAGGCTGAGGCAGGAGAATGGCTTGAACTTGGGAGGCGGAAGTTGCAGTAAGCTGAGATCATGCCACTGCACTCCAGCCTGGGCGATAGAGACTGTGTCTCAAAAAAAAAAAAAAAAAAAAAGTAGCATACTAAGAATATTCTGGTATCTGTCATTTTGATGCATTAAGCTAGAGGACTGGTCATTTGGTTTGTCTTCTTTAATTCTGTGTGTGATTCTACATTTAAAAAGAACACAACTGGTCGGACACGGCGGCTCACGCCTATAATCCCAGCACTTTGGGAGGCCAAGGCAGGCGGATCACCTGAAGTCAGGAGTTGAGACCAGCCTGACCAACATGGTGAAACCCCGTCTCTACTAAAAATACAAAAATTATCTGGGGCATGGTGGCACATGCCTGTAATCCCTGCTACTTGAGAGGCTGAAGCACGAGAATCGCTTGAACCAGAGAGGCAGAGGTTGCAGTGAGCCGAGATCGCACCATTGCACTCCAGCCTGGGCAACAAGAGAGAAACTCCATCTAAAAATAAATACATACATACATACATACATACATACATACATACATACATACATACAGAAGAGCACTACTTAGCTCCCCGAGAATCACCTGAACCTAGGAGGTGGAAGTTGCAGTGAGCTAAGATTGCGCCACTGCACTCCAGTCTGGACAATGGAGCGAGATTGTCTTAAAAAAAATAAGAAGAATAAAAAATAAAGAGCACTACATTTCATTGTTTTGTGTTGTTGGGCACAGGACAGCAGTAGTCTTTTTAAATAATTGACATATCATAAAGGTTACCTGTTTAAAGTGTATGATACAGTGGTTTTTAGTATATCTACAGAGTTGTGCAGCCAGCACCACAATTTAATTCTGTGATGTTTTTCTCTTCTGAAAAAGAAGCCATGAACCATTAGCAGTCACTCCTTCCTCATCCACCCTCTGCACCCTCGGCAGCCACTAATCTACCTTCTGTCTCTGTAGATTTACTATTCTGGACATTTCATATAAATGGGATCATACAGTGTATGTTCTTCTGTGTCTGGCTCCTTTCATTTGGCGTAGTGTATTTGAAGTTCATGTTGTAGCATGTATCGGTACTTCATTGCTTCCTATTGCTGAATAATATTTCATCATATGGAGCAGTCATCTCTACTTACTGTAGGGATTTCTCACTGGTAAGAAACTACTCAAAATAAACCTTTCAAAGAAGTTTCGTAGTAGGTTTACCACTGTATCTGTTTGGACTAGTGCCAGTAGGTTTACCTCTGTATCCGTTTGGACTAGTGCCAGTATTAGGTTTGCAAGAGTTTCCCTGTTACCTGTTTTCCCTCTTTTTCATGCCAGGAAAGCTTTTCCTTCAAATAGTCCCATGGCTAGTTCCTTCACTTCCATTTTGTCCTCTGTTCTACCCAGGGCACCCCAGCTAATTTGCAGCATGACTCCCCCTTTCCTGCTTCCTTTTGTTTCCGTTAGTATTTGTCACTGTCTAACATACTTTATTTATTTTTATTTTCTTGAGACAGTCTTGCTCTGTTGCCCAGGCTGGAGTGCAATGGCGCAATCTTGGCTTACTGCAACTTCTGTCTCCCAGATTCAAGCGATTCTCCTGCCTTAGCCACCAAAGTGGCTGGGACTACAGGCGTGCGCAACCACACCTAATTTTTGTGTTTTTAGTAGAGACAGGGCTTTGCCATTTTGGCCAGGCTGGTCTTGAACTCCTGGGCTCATGTTATCTGCCCACCTCGGCCTCCCAAAGTGCTGGGATTACAGGTGTGAGCCACTGAGCCTGGACTAGCAGACTTTGTATTTTATATGTTTATCTCTTCCACCAGAATACAAATTCCAAGAGGGCAAGGATTATTACCTTTTTGTTTACTACTCTATACTACAGAGTGCTTGGCACGTATTAGACGCTCGGTAAATGTTTAAGAGATGAGGCCAGAGGCCAGGTGTGATAGCTCACACCTGTAATTTCAAGCACTTTAGGAGGCTGAGGTGGGAAGATAGCTTGAGCGCAGGAGTTTGAGACCAACCTGAGCAATGTAACAAGACCCTGTCTCAACAAGAAAATTAAAAAATTAGCTGGGTGTGGTGGCCCACACCTGCAGTCTTAGCTACTTGGGAGACTGAGGTGGGAGGATCACTTGTACCCAGGAGTTCAAGGCTGCTGTGAGCTGTGATTGTGCTACTGTACTCCAGCCTGGGTGACAGAGTGAGACCTTGTCTTTTTTTTTTTTTTTTTTTTTTTTTTTTGAGACAGGGTCTTGCTCTGTCGTCCAGGCTGGAGTGCAATGGCATGATCTTGGCTCACTGCAACCTCTGCCTTCCGGGTTCAAGAGTTTCTCATGCCTCAGCCTACTGAGTAGCTGGGACTGCAGGCATGCACCACCACGCCCAGCTAATTTTTTGTATTTGTGTGTGTGTGTGTGTGTGTGTGTGTGGAGACGGAGTCTCGCTCTGTCGCTCAGGATGGAGTGCAATGGCGCGATCTTGGCTTACTGCAACCCCTGCCTCCTGGGCTCAAGCGATTCTTCTGCCTTAGTTTCCCAAGTAGCTGGGATTACAGGCATCCGCCATCACACCTGGCTAATTTTTGTATTTTTAGTAGAGACAGGGTTTCACCATGTTGGCCAGGCTGGTCTTGAACTCCTAACCTCAGGTAATCTGCCCACCTCGGCCTCCCAAAGTACTGGGATTACAGGCGTGAGCCACCATGGCCGGCCATTATCTCTTAAAAAAAAAAAAGTTTAAGATGAATGGTATTGTGAGTGGTGGTAACAATAACAATGTAAAGTATTTTGAAGTATTTGTAGTTGAGGTGGGTGTGTAGGTGCACACATGCACACACAAACATGCAAATGACTGTTTTAGATGTAGGAAAAACCAGTGTTTTTTTATCTTGAAATCTCATTCTACGCTTTCATGGACAGCGTAGAAACAGCAAGGAAGTGGCTTCCTGTTTTTAACATTAAAAACAGGAAAGGACAGACGGTGGTATGACCTATATGAACAGTAAGGAAAGTCGTTAATTAACCATGGTTGAAAGGTTTAAAAGTTATAGTCTGAAAACCTTTCATTGAGTATTTCACCTACTTTTCTTCATTAAGTAGAGATAAAAACAGAATTATTGGTTTATAAAATACTTTTAGAATTTATAATGCTTTCCCTTTCCCTTTTTCTTTTCTTTCTTTGTGTTTTTGTTTGTTTGTTTGTTTTTGAGACAGGGTCTCACTCTGTCACCCAGGCTGGAGTGCAGTGGCACAATCTCAGCTCACTGCAGCCTCGACCTCCCTGTGCTCAGGTGATCCTCCCACCTCAGCCTCCACAGTTGCTGAACTACAGGCACGTACCACCATGCCCTGCTAATTTTTGTATTTTTTTTGTAGAGACTGGGTTTTGCCACGTTGCCCAGGCTGATCTTGAACTCCTGGGCTTAAGTGATCTGCCTGCCTCAGCCTCCTAAAGTGCTGGGATTATAGGCGTGAGCCACTGTGCCTGGGCCAGATTTTTTTTCTTTTTTTTTCTGAGACAGGATCTTGTTCTGTTGCTCAGGGTTGAGTGCAGTGGCACCATCTCAGCTCACTGCAACCTTTGCCTCCCACGCTCCAGTGATTCTCCCACCTCAGCCTCTTGAGTCACTGGGACTAGAGGCGCACGCTACCACAACTGGCTAATTTTTGTATTTTTTTTGTAGAGACAGGGTTTCGCCTTGTTGCCCAGGTTGATCTTGAACTCCTGAGCTCAAGCGATCCGCCTGCCTTGGCCTCCCAAAATCCTGGGATTATAGGCATCTGCCACTGCGTCCAGCTATAATGAATTTTAACCGTGTGATGACTCCATTTTCAACACTTCCTCAGGTGGGAATTGTTTGGGATTTTAAAATTCTTAATTTAAGTTTTGAAACACTTTTGTCATGTTTCAGTTATTTCTAAATCTATCTCATGAGCCTATTTCCTTCTTTAGTAGAAAATACATTTTCCAGCTGGGTGTGGTGGCTCATACCAATAATCCCAGCAGTTTGGGAGACTGAGGCAGAAGGAGTGTTTGAGGTTGGGAGTTTAGACCGGCGTGGGCAACAGAGAGAGATCTTTTTTTTTTTTTTTTTGAGACGGAGTCTTGCTCTGTCGCCCAGGCTGGAGTGCAGTGGCGCAGTCTCGGCTCACTGCAAGCTCCGCCTCCCGGGTTCACGCCATTCTCCTGCCTCAGCCTCTCCGAGTAGCTGGGACTACAGGCGCCCGCCACCGCGCCCGGCTTATTTTTTTTTTTTTTTATACATTTAGTAGAGACAGGGTTTCACCATGGTCTCGATCTCCTGACCTCGTGATCCGCCCCCCTCGGCCTCCCAAAGTGCTGGGATTACAAGCGTGAGCCACCACGCCCGGCCGAGAGATCTTGTCTCTACAGAAAATTTAAAAATTAGCCAAGCATGGTGGTGTGCACCTGTATGTAGTCCTCGCTACTTGAGAGGCTGAGGTGGGGAGATAGCTTGAGTCCAAGAATTTGAGGCTGCAGTGAGCTATGATCATGCCACTTCTCTCCAGCCTGGGTTACAGAGTGAGACACTGTTTCTAACAATAACAACAACAACAACAACAAAGTTGCCCAAATAAAAATTCAAAACGTTATTTTTTTTACTATCTTGTCTTTGATATGCAATATTATGTTTATAATGAAATGTCTTGAAATCTTTTAGTAGTACTATCGTACCAGCAAACAGCATTAGTTATTATTATTATTATTATTATTATTATTATTATTTTGAGACAGAGTTTTTGCTCTTGTCGTCCAGGCTGGAGTGCAATGGTGCAATCTCGGTTCACTGCAACCTCCACCTCCCAGGTTCAAGAGATCAGCCTTCCGAGTAGCTGGGATTACAGGTGCCTGACACCACACGCAGTTAATTTTTTGTATTTATAGTAGAAATGGGTTTCGCCATGTTGGCCAGGCTGGTCTCGAACTCCTGACCTCAGGTGATCCACCCGCCTCAGCCTCCCAAAGTGCTGGGATTACAGGCATTAGCCACCACGTCTGGCCTTCCTTCATTTTAATAATAATGGATATTGAGGCTTTTTTCATTTCTTGTCAGTGATGAATAAAACTACTGTAAATGTTCTGATATATGCATTTCCTGCATGTAAATATGAGTTTCTCCAGGGTTGGAATTATTGAGTTATAGAGTTATAGAGTATGCATGTCTTCAGTTTCACTAGATAGTGCCAAATTGTTTTCCAAAGTTATTGTACTGGTTTGTACACCTACTGGCTGTGTTTGAGAATTCTTTTTTTTTTTTTTTGAGACAGAGTCTCGTTCTGTCACCCAGGCTGGAGGAATGCAGTGGCGCGATCTCGGCTCACTGCAAACTCTGCCTCCCAGGTTCATGCTGTTCTCCCGCCTCAGCCTCCTGAGTAGCTGGGACTACAGGCGCCTGCTACCATGCCTGGCTAATTTTGTTTTTGTATTTTTAGTACAGACGGGTTTCACTGTGTTAGCCAGGATGGTCTTGATCTCCTGACCTCGTGATTTGCCCACCTCGGCCTCCCAAAGTGCTGGAATTACAGGTGTGAGCCACCGCGCCCGGCCAAGAATTGTTCCACATCTCTTTACCAACACTCGGTATTGCCAGAATTTGAAATTTTTGCCAATTCAATTGGTATATGTACTAGTGTCTCATTGTGGTTTTAATTTGCAATTCTCTGTTGCCCAGTGAAGCTGAACAGCTTTTTATATGTTTAATGACCATTGGAAGTGCTGATTTCATGAAGTCCCCGTTCAAATCTTTTGTCCGTTTTTCTACTGGGTTTGTGTATTTTTCTAAGTGGTTTTTAGGAAATATTTATGTATCCTACAAGTGTTTTGCATCTACCATCCCTCTTTTGTGGCTTGTCTTTCACTTAGCATAATGTTTTCAAGGTTCATGTACCATTGTAGCAAGTAACAGTACTTCATTCCTATATTACTGTATACTATTCCATTATGTGGATACACCACATTTTGTTACCACGTTTTTGCCGTTGCGAATAGTGCTTCTATGAACATTCACATACAAGTACTTTTTTTTTTTTTTTTTTTTTTGAGGCAGAGTCTCGCTGTCGCCCAGGCTGGAGTTCAGTGGCGCGATCTCGGCTCACTGCAGGCTCCGCGCCCTGGGGTTCACGCCATTCTCCTGCCTCACCCTCCCGAGTAGCTGGGACTACAGGCGCCCGCCATCTCGCCCGGCTGATTTTTTGTATTTTTAGTAGAGACGGGGTTTCACTGTGTTAGCCAGGATGGTCTCGATCTCCTGACCTTGTGATCCGCCCACCTCGGCCTCCCAAAGTGCTGGGATTACAGGCGTGAGCCACCACGCCTGGCCACAAGTACTTGTTTGAGTATCTGTTTCCAGTTGGTATGTACCTAAGAATGGAATTGCTGGGTCACATGGAGTCTATATTTACCTTTAAAAAATTTTTTTTTGGCTGGGTCTGGTGGCTCACACCTGTAATCCCAACACTTTGGGAGGCCAAGGTGGGTGGATCACTTGAGGTCAGGAGTTTGACACCAGCCTGGTCAATATGGTGAAACCCCGTCTCTACTAAAAATACAAAAATTAGCTGGACATGGTGGCGCACGCCTGTAATCCCAACTACTTGAGAGGCTGAGGTATGAGAATTGCTTGAACCCAGGAGGTGAATGTTGCAGTGAGTCTAGATTGCATCACTGCACTCCAGCCTGGGTAACAGAGCAAGACTCCATCTCAAAAAAAAAAAAAAAAACAATTTATCAGGTTCATCGTTGTCAAAGTCTACATGTACCTTTGAGAAACCAACACACTTTTCCACCTTGGCTGTGCCATTTTACGTGTCCACCAGGAATGTATTAAGGTTTTTCTGAGTCTTATAGTTTTATATTTTACGTTTAGGTCTGTGCTCCTTTTGAGTTAATTGTATAAGGTGTGAGATTTAGGTTGGGTCATTTTTTTGGCCAGTGGATGTCCTAGTGAGAAAGTTTTTAAAATAAGTATGGCATTTAAAAGTAATCTGTGAAGGTCTAAATACTTTATAGTTTTGTAGATTTAAATTTTTCTCCCACTTTTTCCTTTACTTAGCAAGTTTTGAATAGAAGTAAAGCTGAAATAAATTTGTTCCTTAAAGACTGCTAGAGTTGGTTTACTTGTCCCAGTTTTTTTTTCCCTGCACTGGATGCATAGGTAAAGGGTCGAACTTTAAATCATCCTGACCTTGAGAAGACACTGAGACAGTTCTAAGCATGTTTTCCAAGCTTTTTATCCTAACATCAAAGCAGTGATTGTTTGCCTCAAATGCTCATGTTTCAGAGAAATTTTTGCCTTTTGTTATATCGAGATTGGTGCCCCAGACTCTAAAATAAGTAAAAGTTATTAAATTAGAACTGACATTGAGAATTCTTAATGGAATTAGTAGTAACACTACCACTAATAGTGTTAGTTTGGAATAATACTAGAGTCTCAGTTTTGGCTTTGTCACTGCATTGTTATGTGACTTGGCCAAAGAATTTAAATGTTATATTCAGTGAATCTGTAAAATACATCTAATAAGTTATTAAACATCTATTTCTCAACAATAATTATAATGACTGTGTTGTTGAAATTGTCACATTTTTGGTAGAGTTACCAGAAACACTGTAGGTCATTCAAGCCAACAGGGAATTAGGCATTTATGGCTTTGTGGAGGGGCAAGAGCAGTGAGGTTAAGGGCCTCCCTCCCCTAACTGGGCAGCTACCCCAAACTAGGAAACTGCTCCTGCTGTGAGTACTCTTGAGTGCTGGCATCACAACTGTCGCACTACCAGAGGCTGGTGAATAGGCAGTGGCACACAGAATTGCGCTGGTGCCGATCCAGCACTGAGGTCTGCAGGGCCTTGTCTCCTACGCTGGTGCAAAGCGTGGCCCCTGCCATCCAGCTCTTGTGTGTGCTTCTCACTGGTAGACCCTACATCACATCCATAACCCGATCACAAGGGTGTCCAGGAAATACAGTTTTTAGCGTGTGTGTGTGTCTGTGTGTCTTGCAGGGGGTTTGTTATGTGTGTGTTGGTCATATGCAGAACATAGGAAAAGAATGGGAAGGACAATAGCACAGTGGTCTTGAAGTGCTTTGAACGCTATCAAAGTATTTCAGATTGATTTAGTAGCATCACCAAATGAGAGGCAGTGTGGCATTGGGGTTAGGATCACAGAGTAAAGTTAGAAGGCCTGGATTATTAGTTCCTGGCTCTGCCTCTGGCCGCTTTCCTAAGTGGGAAAGCCATTTAGCCTTTCTGAAAGTATTAAGAAATGATATCTTCTTTAAGAGTGTGCAGAGTATGTATATTTACATACTTACATATATAAATATATAAATATATGTGCATGCAAAGCACTGGGCAAGTGCCTGGTATGTCGTAAATACTCAGTAGATGGGCACTCTTGCTGCTGTTGTGATTATTCATCATCTTTATCATCATCATGTAAACATATTTGGCTATCCGTGTTGGGCCAGAATGATGCTTAACAAAGGGACAGTTGTTAGAAAGTGGACTTCAGAAAGTGATAGCATCCAGCTTTGCTCCCTGTGTTCTTAATGCCTGTATAGGTGCTAGAATAGGTGGTACTTAATGTATATTATATTAAACAATATAGGATATTTTCTAGAACGCTTACCTTAAATAGGCTTAACCAGTAAAGGATATTTATTGACTTCTTATTGGGATGTCCCTAGACTACTTTTGGTAAGGTCTTCATCGATCTCTAAGCAGCAAATCCAAGAGTTTGAGTTGTTCTCTTGAGTTGAGAAGGCTCTTAAGTGAGGAGTATTTCAAGTTCGGTGATCCAGCATTTAGTCGCAAGTAGGTATTGTTTTCCCTCTACTTAACATGTGCTAGAATATGGGATTTGTGAGGATCTTCAGGAAGAATGTTTATGAGTATATCCTTAAGGCTGCTTGAACTTGACTTTATCATTTTCACTCCCTTATCAGTTAGGTATTTGCTCCTTCTCTAGACAAACACCCTTTTATAGTACTTACTATATTGTATTTGTGTGTTTCTCCACTACGCTAAGAGTTCTTAGGGAGTGTAGAGGTTGTTCTTACTCATTTTTGTTCCCAGTGCCCAGTTTAGTGCCTGGAAGGTACTGCTCAGTAAATGTTTGTTCAATAACTGAGTATTAGGTCAGTGATGATGAGTATTACATAAGCCTTAACTAAAGTCACTTCACAGTGGCCAAACTGAGGAGGGGGAAGAGAGTGGTGGAGATGGGGGAATGAGGGTTGGAATAGTGGGGCTATCACTCTTTGCGGAGAGAACTGTCTTGTTCTTTAATGTATCCTGAAAGTCTAGCATACAATCCAGTATGTATCGAGTACTCAGTAAGATATATTTGAATGAGTGAATGAAAAGATTACCCCCTTACTTTAACTGTGGTCTTAGAATATTTAAAGTTAACCTGATATTTTTGGAAATACACTCCCATTGCCTAGAACTGGAACTGCAAGTAGTGACTCCTTCCCTCCTTTTTTTCATGGCTAAGCTGCAGGGAGTTTGGTTTGCTGCCCTTCTCATCTTTTTTTTAATTATTATTACTATTATTATTGTTATTTTTTGAGACAGCTTTTCATTCTATTGCCCAGGCTAAAGTGCAGTGGTCTGATCTTGGCTCACTACAACCCTAACCTTCTGAGCTCAAGTGATCTGTCCACCTTGAGCCTCCCAAGTTGCTGGGACTATAGGCACGTGCCACGACACCAGGCTAATTTTTGTATTGTTTGTAGTGACAGAGTTTCACTACAGTGCCCAGGCTGGTCTCAAACTCCTGGGCTCAAGCGATCCACCCGCCTTGGCTCCCAAAGTGCTGGGATTATGGTGTGAGCCACTGCGCCCAGTCATGCCTATCAAATCTTTCTCCTGAACCTACTGACTGAGATCAGAGCTGCTACCCTGGAGCTTAGCTAAGGAGTAAAGGGGAGCTGAGACTTCAGCCCTCTCTCCTACCATTCTATGCCACCCGCTTTTGATCTCTAACATCCCTCATTGTGACAGCTTCTCCTCCTTTACCCTGTGCTAGTGTGACTTAATCATTTGTTAAGGAGAGATGGGAATGCCTGACCATGGCAGGCACAATTCTTTGTTCAGGAAATTGGAACCCATTGCTTCCTTCCTAATCCCAGACAGCTGTGCCTCTGGTTGTCTTTGTTTAGCCCAAGGCTGAGGGGTGAAGCTCTACTTCATTCTGGCCTGCAGTCTTTTTTCTATCTTGGGGTTTGATAACCCCTCTGGTATTTGGAGCAGACTCTAAGGTTTTTCTGTTTTATATAGTAAAAACAAAAAATATTGCTTTTGTCGCTAATAAAAATTTGTCTGCAAGGAAATATTTCTCTTAATATTGGAGTTAATACTTTGAACGTTAATGTGCAGTGTTTAGAAAGGTTATAAAGAAATGAGATCGGCCAGGCGCCGTGGCTTACGCCTGTAATCCCAGCACTTTGGGAGGCTGAGGCAGGCAGATCCTTTGAGGTCAGGAGTTCAAGACCAGCCTGACCAACATTGTTAGGTATGTACCTAACATGGTGAAACCCTGTCTCTACTAAAAAATACAAAAATTAGCCAGGTATGGTGGCAGGCACTTGTAATCTCAGCTACTTGGGAGGCTAAGACAGGAGAATCTCTTGAACCCAGGAGGCGGAGGTTGCAGTAAGCCAAGATCACACCATTGCACTCCAGCCTGGGTGACAGAGTGAGACTCTGTCTCAAAAAAAAAATTTTTTTTTAATTTAAAAAAAAAAAGAAATGAGATAATCAGTCATTTTCTTCATTAGAAGGGTTAGTACTCTTACCCTTTTTGACATGAATGAAAAGGATTGAAGACTACTTTTTGTTTTTTCCTTTGGGAAATAAATGCATGGGTAATAACAGCCAAATAAAAAGTTTCAATTAGAATTGGATATCTCTATTCCTATTTTCATTCAACCAGTATACTTGTTGGAAGGCTATCAAAATGGACATACCATTTAAATGAAAAATTTCCAATTGTGATAGACATGTTATTTGTGGATATTTTCTGTCCTGAGGAAAATTAACTATTAGAACCAATTGTAAAAGAGATGGTGGCTGGGCGTGGTAGCTCACACCTTTAATCCCAGCACTTTGGGAGGCCGAGGTGGGTGGATCGCCTGAGGTCAGGAGTTTGAGAGCAGCCTGGCCAACATAGTGAAATCCCGTCTTTACTAAAAATACAAAAAATTAGCTGGGCGTGGTGGCAGACGCCTGTAATCCCAGCTACTCGGGAGGCTGAGGCAGGAGAATAGCTTGAACCTGGAGGCAGAGGTTGCAGTGAGCCAAGATCACATCATTACACTCCAGCCTGGGCAACAAGAGCGAAACTCTGCCTCAAAAAAAAAAAAAAAAAAAGAGAGTTGGTATCAGGTACTGCAGATTCTTAGAGTAGCTTCTAACTTTGCTCAGCCTTATTTGTAAGATTTATCTACTGCGAGGCTCATTTAGTAGGCACTTGAGAGTCCGGTGTCATAGAAAGTTATTAATTTTAGAGTTATATGTAGCCTTCTTTAGCAATGAAAATCTTTTACAAAATAAGGCTTAAGCTTTTTCAATGTTTTTGACTGATTTAGTTAACAGGTTAATTTATATTGGCACCAAGCCCAGATCTGATGGCTGTAAACTCAGTAGTTGGCTGATACAGTAAAACTGTAGTTTCGTTTTCTTGTTGTTTGGTTTACCCTTTACATTCAAGAGTTTAAGTAGATCTCATATGGTCTGGTCACATGTGTTCTGAGTAGTGGTCATACCGCACCAGGCATAGCATTTCTGCTCCACTGTGACTTGATTTTTTACAGACTTAACTTTTAGTACAACTTAATCTCTCAGAGGAAGGATTAAGTTCCTGAGCATAGGAATTCATTTTGGGAATGTATTTTCTTTTCTTTCTTTCTTTCTTTTTTTTTTTTTTTTTTTTTTTTTTTGAGACGGAGTCTCCCTCTGTCACCCAGGCTGGAGTGCAGTGGCGCGATCTCGGCTCACTGCAAGCTCCGCCTCCCGGGTTCACGCCATTCTCCTGCCTCAGCCTCTCCGAGTAGCTGGGACTACAGGTGCCCACCACCACGCCCGGCTAATTTTTTGTATTTTTAGTAGAGACGGTGTTTCACCGTGGTCTCGATCTCCTGACCTCATGATCCACCCGCCTCGGCCTCCCGAAGTGCTGGGATTACAAGCGTGAGCCACCGCGCCCGGCCTCTTTTCTTTCTTTTTAAAAATTTATTTGTAGAGACAGAGTCCCACTATGTTGCCCAGGCTGGTCTTGAACTCTTGGGCTCAAGTGATCTTCCCGCCTTAGCCTCCCAAGTGTTGGCATTACAGGCATGAACCACTGTGTCCTGCCTTCTTTTCTTTTTGAAACAGGTTCTTGCTCTATTGCACAGACTGGAGTGCAGTGGTGTAGTCATAGCTTACTGTCACTTCAGATTCCTGGCCACAAGCGATCCTTCCACCTTAGCTTCCCGAAGTGTTGGGATTACAGGCATGAACCATTGCACCTGGCCTCTTTTTCTTTTTTTCTTTTTAAAAAAATTCCTTTCTAAAGGGAAAAGAACTTAAGGTGGGTGGCTTCCTATAGCCATTTTTTTTTGAGATGGAGTCTCACTCTGTTGCCCAGGCTGGAGTGCAGTGACCACGGCCTACTGCAACCTCCACCTCCCAGGTTCAAGCGATTCTCCGGCCTCAAGCCTCTCGAGTAGCTGGAATTACAGGCACCCGCCACCATGCCCAGCTAATTTTTGTATTTTTAGTGGAGATGGGTTTCGCCATGTTGGCCAGGCTGGTCTTAAACTCCTGAGACTTCAAGTGATCTGCCCACCCACCCGCCTCGGCCTCCCAAAGTGCTGGGATTACAGGTGTGAGCCACCACACCCGGCCCGTATATCCTACTTTATAGTGTTTCTTGTTTATTATTTTCTCTTTGGATTTGTTTCATTCTGATCCTTGAAAATATGCAAAGGATGGAATCTTAATTTTGGAATTATTTTTCTTGGTTGAAATTGGAATTATGTGGTTTATATGGCATTTCCCCTAATCTGTTAATGTGGGAGGAGGCTTGTGGGGAAGGAAGAGCAGTCTTTTTGAGATTATTAGGGAGGGAAACCGTTTAATGACAGAATTGTATGACTACATTTTATTTTTATGAGGACTACTTTGTTAATTTACATTCTTGTGCTCTACATTCATGAAGTCAGTTATTTGAAACCATGTAATATATGTCAACTATTAAAGTTAAGTGACTAAGAGTTTTGTTAAAATAAACATAGAGAATTGATGCCTTTCCAGATGTTTTCCTGATACATCAGGGTTTTTGTTGTTGTTGTTTTTGCTGTTATCCAGCCTGGAGTACAGTGGTGCCATCGTAGCTCACTGCAGCCCCAACCTACTGGGCACAAGGGATCCCCCTGCCTCAGCCTCCCGAGTAGCTGAGACTACAGGTGCACTGCACCTGGCTAATTTTTAAAATGTTTTTGTTGAGACAGAGTCTTGCTATGTTGCCCAGGCTTGTCCCGAACTCCTGAGCTCAAGCATTCCTCCTGCATTGGCTTTCTAATGTCCTGGGATTACAGACGTGAGCCACCAAGCCTGCCCTGATGTAGCAGTTAATTAACTATAAGTGGCCTCTCATTCTCAGGTGCTCTTACAGTATGAAAATGGAAGTTGTAAAGTTTGTTTTTAAAGTAACTCAGTGGAATGATAGACAATGGAGACTTGGAAGGGTGAGGCAGTGAGGGTGGATGATGAGAAATTACTTAATGGGTACCATGTATGTTATTTGAATGATTGATACTGTAAAATCCCTGACTTGTCCATTACACAGTCTTGCACGTAATGAAATTGCCCTTGTACCCCATAAATTTACGTAAATAAAAAATCATGTCATCTGTTAAAAAAATTTTTAATGAAGTAACTCAGTTAAATTTATGGTATGTCACCATTTCTTGGCAGGACTTCGTGTCATTGTATCAAGATTTTGAAAACTTTTATACAAGGAACCTGTACATGAGGATAAGAGACAACTGGAATCGGCCAATCTGTAGTGTGCCTGGAGCCAGGGTGGACATCATGGAGAGACAGTCTCATGATTATAACTGGTCCTTCAAGTGAGTCTTGGTTGGGAAATTATTTCTTGACAACAATTACAAAAGGGTTTCTTCGTTTGAGAAAATATGTTATTATAAATTGAGTATTCTCTCCAAATAGGAGTAGCAGCTGAGGATACAATATGATTGGTTTCCGTACATATTCTTCATTGTTGAGCTTTTTAAGATACATCTTTCTATTACATTTGATACTGTGTTGGATTATAGTTCAGAACAAAATTTGGCTTATTTATTTATTTATTTATTTATTTATTTATTTTTTGAGATGGAGTTTCGCTCTGTCACCCAGGCTGGAGTGCAGTGGCATGATCTCAGCTCACTGTAACCTCCGCCTCCCAGGTTCAAGCAATTCTCATGCCTCAGCCTCCCAAGTAGCTGGGACTACAGGCATGCACCGCCACACCTAGCTAATTTTTGTATTTTTTTTTAGTAGAGATGGGGTTTCACCATGTTGGTCAGGCTGGTCTCGAATGCCTGACCTCAAGTGATCTGTCCCCCTCAGCCTCCCAAAGTGCTGGGATTACAGGCATGAGCCACCACGCCTGTCCTGGCTTATTTATTTTTAAAAATAACTCCTACTGATAAGAAACAGTATACAAAAGTTTAGTCTGTTTTATTTTTGGTCTTGACTTTTTAAAAAAAAAAAAAAAAGGAAGAAAAGCTATCCTTTCCATTATGCCACTTATCAGAATCAAGTATGCAAATTTATTTCTGGATATTTTGATTTCTCAAGTGATTTAAGGATGATATGTGTAGTGTTTTTACTTAAATGGATTGAATGGTTTGGAAAACTTTTTGTATTTTTAACATTGTATTTGTTTGTTTGTTTGTTTGTTTACTTTTTTATTTATTTGAGTCAGAGTCTCGCTTTGTTGCCCAGGCTGGAGTGCAGTGTCACAATCTTAGCCCACTACAACCTCCACCTCCCAAGTTCAAGTGATTCTCCCACCTTAGCCTCCCTGGTAGCTGGGACTACAGAGATGCACCACCATGCTCAGCTACTTTTTGTATTTTTAGTAGAGATGAGGTTTCACCATGTTGGCCAAGCTGGTCTCAAACTCCTGGCCTCAAGTGATCTGCCCATCTTGGCCTCCCAAAGTGTCAGAGTCTCGCTCTGTCGTCCAGGCTGGAGTGCAGTGGTGCCATCTTGGCTCACTGCAAGCTCTGCCTCCTGGGTTCACGCCATTCTCCTGCCTCAGCCTCCCGAGTAGCTGGGACTACAGCGCCCGCCACCACGCCTGGCTAATTTTTTGTGTTTTTTAGTAGAGACAGGGTTTCATTGTGTTAGCCAGGATGGTCTCAATCTCCTGACCTCGTGATCCACCCACCTCGGCCTCCCAAAGTGCTGGGATTACAGGCATGAGCCACCGTGCCCGGCCTACAGCTTGCCTTCTTAGCTTGGTCAAATATTAGTGACACCCCTTCTCATGTGTATATTCACAGCAAGTTTATTATTTGTAGTGACTATATTGTGTTTTACAGTATAGATGTGCCATGGTGTGACAGGTTGGGCTATGTTAATAATCTCAAAATCTCAGGGAATTAAAACAGTAACAGTTTATCCTTACCCATGCTTCATGTTCATCCTAGGTTGGTGGGGCCCTTGAACCATTTTGTCCTTAGTTAGGGGCCCAGGCTGCCTCAGCTTTCGTTGTATGAAATGTCACTGGTCCTTGTACCTGAGGACCAGATGTGGCAAATTGTGCAGTGGCTCTCAAAGGATCCTCATGTGTTTATATGCTCATGTGTGGGAGTTACTGAGTCAGAGTATGTATATCTTTTAATGGATAAGTACTGCCAAACTGCCCTCCAAAAAACAAACCTGATATTCTTATGTACAGTGTCCTGTAAGATAAGGTGACTGTCCTGGCCAGCACTGGATATCATTAGTTTTAAAATCTTTATCACTATTAATAAATGAAAATTGATTGTTTTAACTTCCATTTCCATAATTGGTAGTGTGTTTGAGATTTTTTTATATGGACTTTGTTCTGTCTGCTTCCTTTTGTGTTACCAGTGCATTTGCTATTACATGTAAGTACTTTTTTGCTCATGAGTTTCATTGTTTTATGCTATTTATACACAGGTATACAGGGAATATAATAAAAGGTGTTATAAATATGGGTTCCTATAACTATCTTGGATTTGCACGGAATACTGGATCATGTCAAGAAGCAGCCGCCAAAGTCCTAGAGGAGTATGGAGCTGGAGTGTGCAGTACTCGGCAGGAAATTGGTAAGTGACAGCTGTATTTGGCCAGCTGCTGTTTTTGACGTTGTTTTAGTCAGGGACAAATAATAGTAATGTTGACCTAGAGTATTAAGTATCTACACTTTGTCATGTCATTTAGATAAGGTGAAGAATGCTTTGTTTTTCTGAAGTGTGATGGATGATTTCAATGCTTTCAACACATTTTGAGATGTGTTTATCTTTCCCAGTGTGTTGTACATATAGAATGTCCCTCGAAAAGTCCTGCCAGTGTTTCATTTATAACTTTAATGTTGATTTCATTGGCTTTTGCGAATGTTAGTGCCACTTATTAGGACGTTGGGCATATGAGAGTTAATCTGCTTTCATACTGGTACATTGGGGCTAATAATAATTCCTGCCTTATAGAGCTCTTTTAAGACGTAAGCTAATCCATGTAGAGCACTTGGAACATAGTAGACAATAAATATAAACTTTTTATTATTGTTTTAAGTTTGTAAAATATAAAAGAGTAATAGCTTCATATAAAGAGACTCAATTTATTTTAATTCAGAGGAAGATTTCAGATTGTTCCAATTTGTTTCAGAGAACTGACAACCCTAGAAGTTATGAAAACTTTCCAAATACTTATTACTGTAAGCACAGTAGATTAAAAGAACAGTTCATTGTTAGTTATTTCTCAGGGTTCTAGGGATTGGCAAGCACAGCTGGGTGGTTCTTACCCAAGGTTCCTCTCATGGTTGCACTCAGTGGTGGCTGTATGGCTGGAGACATATGAAGCCTTCTTCATTCACGTGTTTCACCTAGGCTGGGGTGGCTGGAGCTCTGTGTGGCCTCTCCATGTTTCTAGCTTGGGTTTCTTCATACCATGGTGGTCTTGGAGAGTTGTTCATCATGCATGGCAGCAGGCCTCTAGAGCAAGCATGCAAAGATACCTGACTGAAGCCAGGCATGGAGGCTCATGCCTATAATCCCAGCACTTTGTGAGGCCAAGATAGGAAGATCAGCTGAGGCCAGGAGTTCGAGACCAGTCTGAGCAGCATATTGAGACCCGGTCTCTAAAAAAATAAAGTAGCCGAACGTGGTGGCGCATGCTTGTGATCCTAGCCATTCAGGAGGCTGAGGCCGGACCATCCCTCGAGCCAAGGAGTTTGAGGCTGCAGTGAGCTATGATCGTGCCACTGCACCCTAGCCCATGACAGAGTGAGACACTGTGTCAAAAAACAAAAACAAGGATACCCAGTTGAAAGTTGGAAGGCTTTTTATGCCCTAGCTGTACAGGTCCCAGAGTATCACTTATGCCTCTTCTATTGGTCAGAGCGTCGCTAAGGTCAGCCCAGATTCAAGGGTTGTGGGGATTGCCCTCCTCCACCTCCAAATGGGAAGAATAACAAAGAATTTGCATCCATATTTAATCTTCCATAACAACTCTGTCAGCTCACGAAATTTAAAACAACATGAAGAAAGGGAAAAAAATAAAATTGTGCAGATTTTTATATCTATTTATTTAGATAGCTAGATACATGGATATATAGATAGATTGATGCATAGATGGATGCAGGGTCTCTGTTGCCCAGGATGGAGTGCAGTGGTGCAGTCAGCTCACTTCAGCCTCAAACTTTGGTACTCCAGCCATCCTCCCACCTCAGCCTCCTAAGTAGTTAGGACTATAGGCGCATGCCACCATGCCCAGCTGATTTTTTAATGTGATTTTTGTAGAGATGGGGATCTCTTTCAAGAGGCTGTTGCCCAGGATGTTCTTGAAATCCTGGCCTCAAGTGATTCTCCTAACTCAGCCTTCCAGAGCACTGGGATTATAGGTGTGAGTCACCACGCCTGGCCCCACCATCAAATTTTAAATATTTTCATTCCTCCTAAAAGAAACCCTGTACTCAGTAGCATTCATTGGATACTGTTTCCCTTCCCCCTGTAAGTCCTTGGCAACCAGTAGTCTACTTTTTCTCTCTATAGATGTGCCTACTTTGGACGTTAAATATAAAAGGAATTGTATAACATTTGGTCTTTTCTGTCTGGCTTCCTTCACTAGCACAATATTTTCAAATTCATCCATGTTGTAGCGTGTAACAGCACTCCATTCTTTTCTATGACTGAATAATAATCCTTTGTGTGAGGGTGCCACGTCTTGTTTATCCACTTATCACTTGATGGCCATTTGGGTTGTTTCTGCTTTTTGGCTATTGTCAGCAGTGCTGCTGTGAACATGGGTGTACAAGTTTTTGTATGATATATTTTTGTTTCTCTTGGGTTTATACTTACTAGTGGAATTGCTAGATCGTATGGTAACTCTCTGTGTTTGACTTTTTGAGGAATTGCTAAACTGTTTTCCAAAGAGACTGCACTGTTTTACAATCTCTCCATCAATGTATGAGGGTTCGTATTCATTTTTTTATCATCTTCCAGTCATCTTGTTTGTAGCCCGACTTTAACCCTTGCTTACTTTGCTGCCTGTTCGCTCCGGTTTTTAAGCTTCTCTAGGGTTCCATACAGTGAATTTACTTGGTTTTGAAAGAATTCCACTCTATAAGGGCATAGATATGACCTTCTTCTAACCCTATCATTTTCCAGTTGTATTAGTTTCCTGTGGCTGCTGTAACAAAATATCAGAACAGAGTGACTTAAAACAACAAAAATGTCTAGTCTCATAATTCTGTGGGTTATAAGTTTGGGGTCTAGGTGTCAGCAGGGCCATGCTCTCTGATGCCCTGGAGAATCCTTCCTGGCTTCTGGTGTTGCCAGCAATCCATGACGTTCCCTGGCTTATAGCGCATCACTCCACCACACGGCTGTCTTCCTGTGTGTCAAACATTGTCGTCTTCTGGCCGGGCACAGTGGCATATGCCTGTCATCCCAGCACTTTGGGAGGCCAAGGTGGGCAGATCACTTGAGGTCAGGAGTTCAAGACCAGCCTAGCCAACGTGGTGAAACCCTGTCTTTACTAAAAATACAAACATTAGCTGGGCGTGATGGAAGGTGCACGCCTATAATCCCAGCTACTCAGGAGGCTGAGGCACGAGAATCGCTTGAACCTGTAAGGCAGAGGTTGCAGTGAGCCGAGATCACACCACTGCACTCCACCTGGGCAACAGAGCGAGACTCTGTCTCAAGAAAAACAAAAAAACAGCATTGTCTTCTGTGTTCCTTCTGTGCATGTCTGTCTCTGTGTCCAAATTTCCCCTTTCTATAAAGACATTAGCATCCCCCAATGGCCTCATTTTATTTATTTATTTATTTATTTATTTATTTATTTATGTATTTACTTATTTTTTAAATCTTTTTAAAAATTTTTTTTTTTTTTTTTTTTTTTGAGACGGAGTCTTGCTCTGTCGCCCAGGCTGGAGTGCAGTGGTGCAATCTCGGCTCACTGCAAGCTCCGCCTCCCGGGTTCACGCCATTCTCCTGCCTCAGCCTCTCCGAGTAACTGGGACTACAGGCGCCCGCCACCACGCCCGGCTAATTTTTTGTATTTTTAGTAGAGATGGGGTTTCACCGTGGTCTCGATCTCCTGACCTCGTGATCCGCCCGCCTCAGCCTCCCAAAGTGCTGGGATTACAAGCGTGAGCCACCGCGCCCGGCAGAAATTTTTTATTGATACCTAACATTTGTACATTTGTATGGGGTACATGTGATATGTTGTTACATGTATAGAATGTGTATAGAATCAAGTCAAGGTATTTAGGGTACTCGTCACCCCAAGCATTTATTATTTCTGTATGTTGGGATCATCAAGTCCTCTCGTCTAGCTATTTGAAATATACAATACATTGTTTTTAACTATAGTCACCCTACTCTGCTATCAAACATTAGAACTTATTTCTTCTAACTCTATATTTGTACCCATTTACCAGCCTTTCTTCATCTCCCCTGCTCCCCCTACCTCATCTCAACACACATCCTTCCAGTATTGTTTTACTCGCTACCTCCATGAGATTAAACTTAGTGAGGAAGGCATGTTAAAAGCTGACATAGGCCAAAAGCGAGGCCTCTTACACCAAGCAATTAGCCAAGTTGTGAATGCAAAAAAAGTTCTTGAAGCAAATTAAAAGTGCTACTCCCGTGAACCCACAAATTGTAAGAAAGTGAAACAGCCTTTTGTTGCTGGTTTTAGTGGTCTGGATAAAAGATCAAAGCAGCCACAACATTCCCTTAAACCCAAATCTAATCCAGAAGAAGATCCTAATCACTTCAATTCTATCAAGGCTGAAAGAGGTAAGGAAGCTGCAGAAGAAAAGCTTAAGCCTAGCAGAAGTTCATTCATGAAGCTTAAGGAAAGAAGCCATCTCCACAACATAAAAGTGCAAGGTGAAGCAGTGAATGCTGATAACTTCAGCAAGTTATCCAGAAGATCTAGCTAAAATAATTGATGAAGGTGGCTACAGTAAATCACAGATTTTCAATGTAGATGAAACAGCTTTTAATTGAAAGAAGACACCATCTAAAACTTTCATAGTTAGAGCAAATCAATGCCTGGTTTCAAAGCTTCAAAAGACAGGTTGACCCTACTTTTAGGTGCTAATTTTAAGTTGAAGCCAATGAATGGCCTCCTTTTAATTTGATTACCTCTGGAAAGTCCCAGTTTCCAAAGAAGGTCACATTCTTCTGGGAATGAGGACATCAAAATATCTTTTTTGGTGGGACACAATTGAACCCATAACATCATTCTTCTATATATTTTCCATTTTCATTAATTGTGTTCAGAATTACAGATGTCCACTAATTAATAAAAAATTGAGCTTTTAGCTTTTATTTCTTGGTTATCCAGTTGTTTTGTGATGATTTTCAAGAGGAAGATGGGAGTAGAACATTTTTATTTCCCCTCTGTCTTTAAAACAGAGTTTCTAACTGGCACTCCGGAAATGACAAGCCTTGTGATCTAATCCTGTGGTTAAAGGAGCATTATGCAGTGACGACATATAGTAAGGATACCTTACGCCTTTGTGGCATTTGATATTTTATAAAGTGCTCGGCTGGGTGCGGTGGCTCACGCCTTTAATCCCAACACTTTGGGGGGCCAAGATGGGTGGATCTCTTGAGGTCAGGAGTTTGAGACCAGCCTGGCCAACATGGTGAAACCCTGTCTCTACTAAAAATACAAAATGGTCGGGTGTGGTGGTCCGCACCTGTAATCCCAGCTACTTGGGAGGCTGAGGCAGGAGAATTGCTTGAACCCAGGAGGCAGAGGTTGCAGTGAGCCGAGATTGCGCCACTGCACTCCAGCCTGGGCGACAGAGCGAGACTCTCTTTCTCAAAAAAAAAAAAAAAAAAAAAAAAAAAAAAGCTCAAATGTATTATCTCTTTTGATCCTCACAACAATGTCATGAGGTAGATAGGGCAAATTATTATTGCTATTTAGAAGTATTTAGCCCAGAGAGTTCCTAAGGACTTCGATTAAGCAAGCCTTAAGGACACATGGCATCCAAGTTTAGCATTCTTCTTTCTCAGCATCTTTTCTCTCTGTAATGTCATTTAGTCCTTAAAGATTTGAGTACCAATATAAAATTGCAGCACAAATTTACCAGTCAGTTCACAGTGAGGGAAGAAACTTTTTTTTTTTTTTTTTGAGTCAGAGTCTCGCTCTGTTGCCTAGGCTGGAGTGCAGTGATGCGATCTCAGCTCACTGCAACCTCTGCCTCCCAGGTTCAAGTGATTCTCATGCCTCAGCCCCCGAGTAGCTGGGATTACAGGCACGCGCCACCATGCCTGGCTAATTTTTGTATTTTGAGTAGAGACAAGGTTTCGCCATGTTGACCAGGCTGGTCTTGAACTCCTGACCTTAGGTGATCCGCCCTCCTCGGCCTCCCCAAGTGCTGGAATTACAGGCGTGAGCCACTGCACCCTGCCAGGAAGAAACGTTTTTACCTATCTCTTGCTGTATAACAAACCATCTCAAAACTTAGTGGTTTAAAACAGCAACAGATTTATTTGCTCATGATTCTGCAATTTAGGGACGGCTTGATGTTATCTTAGCTCCATGTGGTATTGGGTAGGCAATTATGACTGTGTACAGAGGATCCAAGATGTCTTAACTCACATGTTTGACACCTCAGCTGGGTGGCAGGAAGGGCTAAGGGCTGGCTGGGCATTTCTCTGTTTCTCTTTCTCTCTGTCTCCCCCTCTCCTTACGTCTTTCTCTCCTCTTTCCATAGTCTCTTATCCCCCAGTTCCCACCCCCCCCGCCCATGTTCTGTTTTTGCAACAGGCCATTTGGTTTGTTTTACGTAGCAGCTGACTTCAAAAGTGTAAAAGCAGATTTTGCTAGGCCTCCTAAGGCCTAGACCTGGAACTAGTATGCACAAATAGGAATGGGAGACGTTATTGGCAGCCCCCTTTGGGGAAATTCCACTGCAGGTGCTGAATCAGATTTTATTCAACTATTGTGTTCTTTATGAGCACATATTACTCTTCACAATATTATGAAGAATATTACTCTTCATAATATTGACTCCTTCATAGATCTTAATCTGAAAAGGACACAACACATACACTATGATTTCTTTTAATAAAGTGATGAGTAATTCTTAAATTCAGGATTTTGTGATACTGACTTTATTAACTTCTCGACACAGGAAACCTGGACAAGCATGAAGAACTAGAGGAGCTTGTAGCAAGGTTCTTAGGAGTAGAAGCTGCTATGGCGTATGGCATGGGATTTGCAACGAATTCAATGAACATTCCTGCTCTTGTTGGCAAAGTAAGACACTCTGTCATTTATGGAAACTCCCTCGTGTATATCTTCTTTTGTTTTGAAAAGCATTCAGAGTGAGCTAAAAGCTGTTGTAAACTTTAGGCTAAACATAGTTTAGTCAAAGATATTTCTACCACAAATTGTTTTTCTTTTTTTTTTTTTTGAGATGGAGTCTTGTTCTTTCGCCCAGGCTGGAGTGCAGTGGCGCCATCTCAGCTCACTGCAGCCTCTGTCTCTCAGATTCAAGTGATTCTCCTGCCTCAGCCTCCCAAGTGGCTGGGACTACAGCTGTGTGCCACTACACCTGGCTAATTTTTTGTATTTTTAGCAGAGGCGGGGTTTCACCATGTTGGCCAGCCTGTGTTTATATATTTATATATACATATAATATATTGTATATTATATATATATTACATATATGTACATTACATATCATATATATTACATATTATATATTATATATAATATTTCTATATTCCCAAGTGGCTAGCACGTGTGAGGGCACAATCTGTATGTAAATGTAAATTATATTTCAGCAGATTGGTACTCTCATCCTGAAAGGCCCCTTGAGGTTATTTATTCTCATGTTTAACATGACATCTAGGAATGGTATATTGAAAACGTGGTGGATTAACTCAAGCAGGAGAATTGAGTTTTTGTTTTTTGGTTGTTTATATGGTCACGCTTAGCTGTGTGACTGTGAGCATGTCAAATAATCTTTCTGATCCTCCAAGTTTCTTTTGTAAAATGAAGTGGTTGAGCTAGATTAACTCTAAAGTCCTTTTTAGTTATGCAGTGTATGGGTCTGTAAGGTACAGATGGGACAAATAGAAAACAAACAGCAAGATAGGAGATATAAACCCACCTGTGATGATAAACATTAAATATAAATGGTTTGTACATTCCAATGAAAAGACAAAGATTGTCAGATAAAATTAAGTAGGTTTCCTAATATAAAATAGCAACCTATTTTAAATATGAAGACGCAGAGGTTAAAAGGAAAGGGATAGAAAAAAATACAGCATGCAAATAATAATCAGAAGAAATTTGAAGTGCCTGTATTAATATAAACAGATTTCAGAGCAAGAAATATTTCTGGTGATAAAGAGGAACATTGTGTAATTAATTCATCAGGAGGTTATAATTTTAAATGTATAGGTGCTTATCCCATTTATGCCTAATGTTCCATTATTGGAACGCTAAGCATGTGGGAGTTATTTATATCCTACTGCTCAAGGTCATCGCCAGGGTCTGATTTTGCAATTCAAAAAATTGTAACCTCTGGCATAAATGGGTTATTAACAGAGCTTCAAAGTACATGAAGCAGAAATTGATGAAACTGAAAGAAGTAGACAAATAGAAAATTGTAATTAGAGACATTACCCCTCTCTTTTTTTTTTTGAGACAGAGTCTCTCTCTGTTGCCCAGGCTGGAGTGCAGTGGCGCGATCTCTGCTAAGTGCAAGCTCCGCCTCCCAGGTTCACGCCATTCTCCTGCCTCAGCCTCCTGAGTAGCTGGGACTACAGGTACCCGCTACCATGCCCGGTTAATATTTTGTATTTTTAGTACAGATGGGGTTTCACCGTGTTAGCCAAGATGGTCTCGATCTCCTGACGTCATGATCCGCCTGCCTCGGCCTCCCAAAGTGCTGGGATTACAGGCGTGAGTCACTGTGCCCTGCCCTAACCCCTCTCTCTTAATTAACAGAAGAATGAAACAGAAAATCAGTAATGATATAGAACGTTTGGAAAACACTGTTAACCAGTTGACCTAATTGAGAGTCATGAAATACTTCACTCAACAACAGGAAAACATTTGCTACCAAAGACCATATTCCAGGCCATTAAGTCAGTTTTGGTAAATTTAAAAGTATTAAAATTATTCAAAGTATGTTCTGTGATCACAGTGGAATTTAAATTAGAAATTGATAACACAAAAATGTCTGGAAAATCTTTGAATATTTGAAAATTAAACAACATATTTCTAAATAACCCATGGGCCAAAGAAGAAAAAACAAGGGAAAATAAACATATTTTGAACTAAATGGAAATATAACCTATTACAGTTTGTTGGATGAAGCTAAAGCAATGCTCAGATGGAAATGTGTAGCATTAAACGTTTATACAGGTTGAGCATTCCTAATCCCAAAATCTGAAATCTAAAATGTTTCAAACTCGTAAATATTTTGAGTGTCATCATGACAGCTCAAAGAAAATGCCTAAGGGTGCTAAACCAGTAAATATAATGCAAATAATCCAAAATCCATAAAAATCTGAACTCTGAAATGCATCTGGTCCCAAGCATTTTGAATAAGGAATATTCAACCTGTATTAGAAAAAAAATAAAGCAGCCAGACTCTGTCTCAAAAAAAAAGAAAAGTAAAGCTTGTAGCTTAAAAAATTAGAAAAAGAAGAACCAATTAAACCCAAACTAAGCAGAAGGAAGAATATAATGATGATAAATGCAAAAATTAATGAATTAGAAAATAGACAATAGGGAAATTAGTGAAACCAAAGCTGATTCTTTGAGAAAATGAATATAGTTGATAAATCTCTGGCCAGAATGGTCAGGATAAGAAGAGATAAGATGCTTGTTACCAGTAACAGGAATGAGAGAGGGGGACATCACTACACGTCCTATGGACATTAAAGGATAATAAGGGAATATTAAGAACAACTTCATGCCAAAATACTCAACAACTTAGGTAAAATACACAAAATTCCTTGTAAGACATAAATGTATGGTTCTTTGACTTCACATTATAATACGTTGCTGTCCTGCATTTTGAAGTACGAGCCTGAGATTCTTATTTGTTAGAATTTTTAACACTAAAGGATTAGAGAATCTCATCTTGCTCTTCTCTCTGTATGTTTACAAGCTCTAACAGAGGATTATCTGGAATTAGACATTTTCTACACAGAACTGGAAGATACAACCATAAGGATTTATATTCCAGGGCCGGGCACGGTGGCTCACGCCTGTAATCCCAGCACTTTGGGAGGCCGAGACGGGTGGAGATCGAGACCATCCTGGCTAACAGGATGAAACCCCGTCTCTACTAAAAATACAAAAAATTAGCCGGGCGTGGTGGCGGGTGCCTGTAGTCCCAGCTACTCCGGAGGCTGAGGCAGGAGAATGGCGTGAACCCGGGAGGCGGAGCTTGCAGTGAGCAGAGATCGCACCACTGCACTCCAGCCTGGGTGATAATTAGTATTGTTATTATTATTTTGTTACTGTGCTTGTGACCTTGAGCAAGATTTTAAACTCCTGAACAAGAGTTTCCTCATATGTAAAGTGAGAGTGATAATACTGTCTACTACATAGAATTATTGTGAGGATTAAAAGTAATAATGCTTTTAAATCTTTTAACATGATACCTGAAACATTAAGCGCTTAGATGTTGACTGCTAGTATGAATGTCTTTTATTTTTGAACCAAAGATTTAATAAAGCTTCAGAATAAGTTCTAAGGGAAAAAGACAGATTGATACATTGAAATGGTGAATAAGGCTATCTAAAAAAGGCTGTCTAAAAAGAGTTCCTTTTTGCCAGAAGAAAAGAACATAATGCTTTTGCAGGTTTGCCAGAAAAATATTTAGCTGGAAAGAGGAGAAAATAAAAGTTTGTGTGGAGGGGAAGGGAAGGGAGGGTTCTTTTTAAGATAGAGTTGAATACCAAGAGTGGTAAGTAAAGAATTTGAAGACTTGCTGAAGAGAAATCTGACCTCTCTTTATTTTCTCCCCCAGTTTCGCTTTTTCAATTTTAACACTTTTTTGAAACTTTAATTTAGACTTACAAAAAGAGATCCAAAAGAGTACAGAGAGTTCCTGTATACCATTCATTCAACTTCCCTTTATGTTAACATCTTGCATAACAGTGGAACTGTTTCTTACAGCTGAGAAATGAACTGTGACACAATACTATAACTAAAGTACAGGACGTATTTGGTTTTCACCAGTTTTTCACTGATGTCCTTTTTCCGCTTCAGGATCCATGTGAGGATCCACATTGCCTTTAGCTGTTGTAGCTCCTCAGTCTCCTCCAATCTGAGATAGTTCCTGTTCTTCTTTGTCTTTCATGACCTTGATACTTCTGAAGGGTACTGGTCCCTTATTTTGTAGAATGTCTCCAATTTGGGTCTGTCTGTTGTGTTGTTATGGTTTGATTGAGTCCGTGCATTATTGAGAAAGCTACCACAGAGGTGATACCCTTCTCAGTGAATCATGCGAGAGACTATGTGGTTTCGATACATGTTACTGATGATGTAAATCTTAATCACTTGGCTCGGGTGTCAGCAGGGATTTTCTGCTACCAACTTACTGCTTTTCCCTTTGTAATCACCATATATTGTGGCAGAGATATTTTGGGACCGTATATAGCATTTTGGATTAAACTTTCACCCACTAACTTTAGTATGCATCTCTGATCTTGCCTGTGGCAGTTATTACCTTGGTGTTCTAATGGTGATTTTTCTATTTTTCTCATTCTTTCTATACTTACTAATTAGAATTTTTGTGTAAGGAAGAGTTCTTGCTTCTCCCTTATTTATTTCTATCATTGTGGGTTTGTGAATATTTTTATTACTTGGCTTATAATTCAACACAATTGCTTCTTTTTTGTTGCTCGAGTTTTAGTTTTGGCCATTGGGAGCTGCTTCAGGTGGGTACCTGTGTCCTTTGAATATATAATAACTTTTAAAGCATTCTTATACTTTCTGGCATGATAAAATGCCCCAGGATCATCTTATATTTTCCCTCTCCCAGTTTTGGAATTAACCAGTTCTCCAAGAAGCCTGGTTCTTTTTATTGGAGAATGATATTTAGAAACCAAGGTCTGGGAACTAGGTGTGTTTATTGCTGAAGGAGTGTCACTGCTTCTCACCTTTCAGTGACTAGAGCTAGAAAATATATGTATATATGCTAACTCATGCATACACACGTGTGTGTGTGTGTGTGTGTGTGTATGCATGCATACATAAAGATTTGAAAGCCAGGAGTCTGTTGATACTGCCAGCTCTACTCTTCTCCTTCTCCTTCTTCTCCTTCTCCTCCTCTTCCTCCTCTTCCTCCTCTTCCTCCTCCTCCTCCTCTTTTTTTTTTTTTTCCCAGACAGAGTCTCCTTCTGTTGCCCAGGCTGGAGTGCAGCAGCACAATTTTGGCTCACTGCCTCACTGCCTCAGCCTTTTGTGTAGCTGAGATTTCAGGCACCTGCTACCATGCTCAGCTAATTTTTTGTGTTTTCTTTTTAGTAGAGACGGGGTTTTGCCATGTTGGCCAGGCTGGTCTCAAACTCCTGACCTCAAGTGATCCACCCACCTTGGCCTCCCAAATTGCCGGGATTACAGGCATGAGCCACCATGCCTGGCCACTTCATTTTTAATCTATACATTTTTAACTAGGTAGCTTTTTTATCTTAATAAATACTATGTGCATAATAAAAATTTCAAGCACAACTACTGTTACAAGTTTCTTAAGTATTCCTTTAAGAATATTCTGTAATAAATAAACATGTATATATATATAGTTGACCCTTGAACAACATGGTTTGACCTATGCAGGTCCATTTATACATGGATTTTTTTCAACCAAATATGGAGCAGAAATACAGTTTTCAGCCAGGCACAGTGGCTCATGCCTGTAATCCTGGCACTTTGGGAGGCCGAGGCGGGTGGATCACCTGAGGTCAGGAGTTCAAGACCAGCCTGGCCAACATGGTGAAACCCCATCTCTACTAAAAATACAAATATTAGCCAGGCATGGTGGTGAGCTCCTGTAATCCCAGCTACTTGGGATGCTGAGGCAGGAGAATCACTTGAATCTGGGAGGCGGAGGTTGCAGTGAACCAAGATCACACCACTGCACTCCAGCAATAAGAGCAAGACTCCATCTCACACACACACATACACACAATATAGTATTCATGGAACACAAAAACCAAGTATATGGACGGCCTGCAGTTCCCACAGGGCCAGCTGCAGGACATGAGCATGCATGGATTTGGATAAATGTGGGGATGAGGCAGTTCTGGAACCAAGTCCTCCTGTAGACTGAGGGATGACTGTGTGTCTTTGTATATTCTCTCTTTTTATTCTCGTGGGAGCATGCTATATACTTTCTCACCTTTTTCATCTAATTGGATATTTTGAGGCTATTTTTGACAGAGAAAAACCGTTTCTGAGTTCTGATCTGACAGGTTGAAGGGCCCCCTGAGAGATGGAAGAGTAAGAACTGCAGTGAAAAAGAAAAACCAAACCGAGATCTTCAGCCTTTTCTTGTTGCCTTAGCAGAAACTGATGTTTGTGTGTTAAAGCAAAGCTTGTTTGGGGATTTTTAAGACAAAACTGAAGCCTACAGTCCATGTTATGTGGGGAAAAAGTTAGTAAGTAGGATCTTCCCTGGACTCTGGATATGAGTAGTAGTGAGAGAATGCACCATTTCCACAGACATGACCCCATCAGCTGCCATTTCCCACAGATAAACAGAACATCATACTAAAACTACATGGAATTCTCTCACGTAAAGAAACCAAAACGTTTTAGAGACTGATATGTCATGTTTTAGATATGAATAAAGACCTGTTGCCATATATCTGAATATTTACATCAGTCATGGGAATGAAGATATTAAATTAAAAGGCTAGAATTTTGCATTTACTTTTAAGATGTCTTTACAAAAAACAAATGATCGTGTACACTTTTTTCCTCTTCTTAAAATTGATCACTGTGCTGTTGTGCACGATTTCCTTAATAAGATACAGCTATTAGTGCTTGTGGCATTTTGTGATTTGTGTAACTAACCCTTTCCCCTCCAGCTTCTTACCTTTCTGTTCTGTGATGTTGCAGGGTTGCCTGATTCTGAGTGATGAACTGAACCATGCATCACTGGTTCTGGGAGCCAGACTGTCAGGAGCAACCATTCGAATCTTCAAACACAACAGTGAGTTTGCTGAAGAATTCACTGCTGGCCTTGGTATTCTTTGGATCCATGGTGGGAGTTAACATTAGTTATATTAGCAGTTGAAAGTATAAATGAAGACAAAGTAGCAACATTTAAAATGTTCTTCTGGTCCAGTCTTTTAAAATTAGAGGTTGAAGGAAGCCTCTTGTACAAATATAATACTATCCTTTTATTTGACCATTAAGTTTTCCATCCCATTTCCTTGTTTACAGATCCCTTACTCAAATACATTTACTCGATGCCTATAGTGTATCTTGCCATAAGACTAGCGGTATTTAAATGAATAAATTAAGATCTCTGACTGGTTAATGAAGAGACTTAATAGATAAGCCAGTCCTTACAATACAGCAGACAGGTGCTGAAGTACAGCTATGAATAGATGCTGTGGGAGCACAGAGAAGGGTGGCCCTGAGCCAGACCTTTCCTCCCTCAGTGGGAATATCTTTGTGTATTATTAAAATGATTATTTAGAATAAAAATGCGTAACTTTCATAGTTAAAACACACACATAGGCAGTAAAGATGACTAAAGTGTATGTTAATATCATCTTTTCCCAAAATATGTACAGGCGCAGACAAAAGTTTGGAAGAATGTATACCAAAATGTTAGGTGTGTACCCCCGGATGGAAGATCATTTTTGCTTTTGTTCTTGTTTTTGTCTTGTCTAAAATGTTTTACAGTGAGAAATGAGATCTTATTAAATATCACTATGTAACCTGTTATTTTCCTTTTTTTTTTGAGACTAGAGTCTCGCTCTGTCACCCAGGCTGGAGCGCAGTGGCTCAATCTTGGCTCACTGCAACCTCCACCTCCCGAGTTCAAGCGATTCTCCTGCCTCAGCCTCCCGAGTAGCTGAGATTACAGGGGTGCGCCACCACACCTGGCTAATTTTTAGTATTTTTAGTAGCGACGGAGTTTCACTGTGTTGGCCAGACTGGTCTTGATCTCCTGACCTCAGCTGATCCTCCCGCCTTGGCCTCCCAAAGTGCTGGGATTACAGGTGTGAGCCATCATGCCTGGCCTCTTTTTACAATACACGGTGATTGTTGTTTGTCATTACATGGAACTCTACCTCATTCTTAAATGCCAGTGTGGCAGTCAGTGTCTGGATGTGCCCTCATTTAATTGCCCCGTCAATTGGACATCAGGGCTGTTTCTAAATTTTTCTACTGGGAACAGCACTACAGTTACAGTTTTGTATAATCATCTGGTTAGTGCCTTAGGATAAATTTCTAGCAGTCTCAGAATGCATGGTTAAAAGTATACATTTTTAATACTTTTCCAAATTGCCTCTAAGCATTATATGAACCTTTTTTTTTTCACTTTTATTTTAGGTTCAGGGGTACATGTACAGGTTTGTTACATAGGTAAATTGCATGTCTCGGGGGTTTGTGGACAGATTATTTCGTAACCCAGGTAATCAGCATAGTACCTGATAGGTAGTTTTTCGAACCTTACCCTCCTCCTCCTCCCCTGCCTCACTCTCAAGTAGGCCCCAGTGTCTGTTGTTCCCTTCTTCGTGTCTGTATGTACTCAGTGTTTAGCTCCCACTTACAAGTGAGAATATGTGGTATTTGGTTTTCTGTTCCTGTGTTAGTTTGTTTAGGATAATGGCTTCTAGCTGCATCCATGTTGCTGCAAAGGACATGATCTCATTCTTTCTTATGGCTACATAGTATTCCATGGTGTATATGTACATATATATATATATTTTTTTAATTTTTATTTTTGAGACAGAGTTTTGCTCTGTCTCCCAGGCTAGCATGCGTTGGCATGAACTCAGCTCACTGCCACCTCTACCTCCCCAGATCAACCGATCCTCCCGTCTCAGCCACCCTAGTAGCTGGCACTACAGGTGTGTTCCGCTATGCCTGGCCAAGTTTTTTGTTTTTGTTTTTGTTTTTTGTATTTTTTGTAAAGATGGGGTTTCACTGTGTTGCCCAGGCTGGTCTTGAACTCCTGGGCTCAAGCAGTCCACCCACCTTTGCCTCCCAGTACTGGGATTATAGGCATAAACCACCGCAGCCGGCCCACATTTTTTTAATCCAGTCTACTGTTGATGGACGTTTAGATTGATCCTATATCTTTGCTGTCGTGAATAGTACTACAATGAACATACACATGCTTGCATCTTGTATGAATTTTTCCTCAGCAACATGAGATTGACTTTTCCTACTCACTGGCCAACATAGGCTACAGTGAATCATTTTAAATCTTCCCAAATCTAATGAGGAAATAATGTTACTTTTTATTTCATTGCTTATTAGGTATAGAGCAACTTTTTGCATTTTTACTGTTTTTTAAACCCTACTTGTAAACTAATGTGTTTGTATTTCTTTATAAATTGGCCATTTTCAAACTGTTTCTATTTTTTACTGATTATAAGAGCCCTTTATATTAATTATCTTTTCCTTTATGTTGCATTATTTTATTATTATTTTTTTGAGAGAGGGTCTCGCTGTGTCACCCAGGCTGGAGTCAAGTAGCACAACCACAACGCACCACAGCCTTGACCTCCTGGGCTCAAATGATTCTCCTGCCTCAGCCTCCTGTGTAGCTAGGACTGTAGGCATGCACCACCATGCCAGACTAGTGTTTTTTATTTTTTATAGAGACAAAGTCTCGCTGTGTTGCCCAGGTTGGTCTTGAACTCCTAGGCTCAAACGATCCTCCTGTCTCAGCCTCTCAAAATGCTGGGATTACAGGAGTGATTCACCATGCCCAGACTGCACTATTTTTATATTTTTGACTTTGTTTTCAGTGTCTTCCTGTGCAGACACATGAAAATGTTTTTGTTGCCACACTTGTTTTACTACTTTCGGATTTTACACAATACCCTCCTTATTCTCAGATCATAAGATTATTCTCTCATGTTTTCTTCTAGGAGTTTTGCGATATTTTTTATTTAAATTTATGTGGAATTTGGGGGCATAACATTGGAGAGAGGTTAAATTTTTTTTTTTCTAAGTAGATAATATGGTTAAGCATTCTGCTATAGATATTTCTTTTTTTTTTTTTTTTTTTTTTTTGATACAGAGTCTTGCTGTGTCACCCAGGCTGGAGGGCAGTGGCATGATCTTGGCTCACTGCAACCTCCGCCTCCTGGGTTTAAGCAATTCTCATGTCTCAGCCTCCCAAGAAGCTGGGATTACAGGTGCCCGCCACCACACCCGGCTAATTTTTTTGTATTTTTAGTAGAGACATGGTTTTGCCATGTTGGTCAGTCTGGTCTCGAACTCCTGACCTTAAGTGATCCACCCACCTCGGTCTCCCAAAGTGCTGAGATTACAGACGTGAGCCACCACACCTGGCTGATACTTCTTTTATCTAAAGTTTTGACCAGTATTATTTTTCTCCTCCTTCTATATATAAATATAGAAAACTCAAATAATTCGTATGTTTTTACTTGTCTTCAGCTGATCGCCATACATTGCTCTCTGCCTAAGAACTGGAGGCTTTACAGGACCTAGGGAGGCTGAGGTGGGCGGATCACCTGAGGTCAGGAGTTTGAGACCAGCCTGGCCAAAATGGTGAAACCCGCCTCTATTAAAAATATAAAAATTAGCTGGATGTGGTGGCATGCACCTGTAATCCCAGCTACTCAGGAGGCTGAGGCCGGAGAATCACTTGAATCCGGGAGGCGGAGGTTTCAGTGAGCAGAGATCACGCCACTGCACTCCACCCTTGGCGACAGAGCAAGACTCTGTCTCAAAACAAACAAACAAACAAACAAACAAACAAACAACTGGAGGCTTTGAATCAGGACATAATTTACTTCTGTAGGGAACGTCTCCTGAATCTTGATTAGGTCGTATGCCGATTTTTTCTTAAAAATTACTGAATGTGTAAGCACAATCACAACCTTAGGCTATCTTATTTGTGTTTGTGTTCTGTGTTTTTATTACCTTATTTCTTTTTCTGTCAAAATCGTTTTCTGCAAAGAGCAAAATCATGTACTTTTATAACCCCTTCCTCCAGTGACAAGCAATACAGAATACAAAATCAGATTTTATGATAGGGCCAGGCGCAGTGGCTCACGCCTGTAATCCCAGGGCTTTGGGAGGCTGAGGCGGGCAGATCACCTGAGGTCAGGAGTTCAAGACCAGCCTGGCCAACATGGTGTGAAACCCTATCTCTACAAAAATACAAAAATTAGCCTGGCATGATGGTGGGTGCTGGTAATCCCAGCTACTTGGGAGGCTGAGGCAGGAGAATTGCTTGTACCTTGGAGGTGGAGGCTTCAGTGAGCTGAGGTCACACCATTGCACTCCAGCTTGGATGACAGAGGGAGACTCCATCTCAAAAAAAAAAAAAAAAAAGATTTTATGATAGGATGTCTCCCACCCCTATTAATTCCCTAGACTTAATGTTGCTTAAATTTTGGGGAGTTTTTTTTTAAGTACTTCATTTCAGGGCAAGTATTTTAAGTATGAAATCTGTATTGTGTCAACAATGGTCTTCAAAGCATTTGTCTTTAACAAGGAAATTATGATCGTCATTAATGGCAGTAGCAGCCAAGTTGTTTCCAGGCCCATTAACCACCATAAGAACCAACAGAGCCACAAGAACTTGGTTGTTTATAGACAACTGATGAAGTCAAACATGGAATAATTTCAACTGATTGTCAGGCTTGCTTAACACACAGACTTATACATGCCCCAGACGGGTGTATTTTTAACCCAGTACCAAAATAAAACTCTTTAACAAGCGTTTATTGAGTACGTCCTGGGTGAAAGGAAATGGAGCACGCACTGTGAAGTTTTTTTACCCCTTGTGTTTATTTTTTTAGGAGGAGTATGTATCTGTGATGGTTTATTCACACTCTCTCGCTCTGTCTTTTTTACGCATTTATTTCCGAATGACTCACTGGGATTAGAGATACAGTTTGGTTCTGTATTTTTCGATAAACACACAGAGGCTAACTTCATGGCAGGGTATTTAACATGAGACAGTGGTCATTTTATAAGCAAGCTAATGAACTGAGTCAACCACCACAGTCCTTTAGTCAAGTTTCAATGGTTTTGAACATTTGTTACATTTTGGATTTCAATTCAAGGTGGCAATAATTCACCTATTTTGCCCTGCTTTTTTCTGCCCAACTGTAATTATGTCCTTTGCTATCTGAGGCATAGTTTCTGAATGAGAAATATATCTCTGCCTTTCCGGAATAAAGTTAGGAAAGAGGAAGATGCGGTATGACTGTTCTTTTTTGTGCTCTGTAGATATGCAAAGCCTAGAGAAGCTATTGAAAGATGCCATTGTTTATGGTCAGCCTCGGACACGAAGGCCCTGGAAGAAAATTCTCATCCTTGTGGAAGGAATATATAGGTAATCCTGCTTTATTATTATTACCTTTGTGACTTGGCCCCATGAAGTCATAGAATTTTTTAACTGAAGGGAACATTAGTCTATCCCCCTCTGGAAACTAAGGAGACAGTATGTATAAGTCGCTAAAATACCTGGAAACAGAGTCAGCATTAGAACAGAAGTCTTTTTGTCTAGTTCTTCATTATTCTTTCCATTATACAACATAGTCACCAAATCCCCTTTCTATTTGGGTCTTTTATTTTTCTAGTTTGTAGAGGGAAATTATATGTAGGGGCAAGAATTGGAATATATATTTTAATATGTCAAAACAAATTACACACCATTTAATTTTAATAAATATTTTAGGCTGAGTGCAGTGGCTCACGCCTGTAATCCCAACACTTTGGGAGGCCAAAGTGGGAGGTCGCTTGAGGCCAGGAGTTTGAGACCAGCTTGGGCAATATAGTGAGAGCCTGTCTCTATAAAAAATAAATAAAAATTAAAAAGAAATATTTTATTTTGGTTAACTTTACAGCTTTTACACGTATTTTTACCACCTAATTTTTTTTGTTCTTTTGTGTCATTTTAATTGCCTGTGCAATGTGATGCAAAGTCTAATGTTGCCTGTAATTACAAGCTTTAGAAGAATCTGCTGTGACCTTAATTCTTTTTGTCGTGAATTAAGATCTCTTGTGTTTGGTGCTTGTTTTTTGTTTTTTGGTGGTTTGGGTAGCTTTTTTTTAAAGATGGAATCTCACTCTGTCGCCCAGGCTGGAGTGCAGTGGCGCGTTGTCAGCTCACTGCAACCTCTGCCTCCCGGTTCTCCTGCCTCAGCCTCCCGAGTAGCTGGGATTACAGGTGTGCGCCACCATGCCAAGCTAATTTTTGTATTTTAAGTAGAGACAGGGTTTCACTGTGTTGGCCAGGCTGGTCTCGAACTCCTGACCTCAAGTGATCCGCCTACCTCAGCCCACCAAAGTGCTGGGATTACAGGTGTGAGCCACCGCGCCCAGCCGGTGCTTGTTTTAAAAGTCCAGTTTTCTTTCCCCTAGTCTTTTGCCTTGCCATGGCTTCATCTACCTTTGTCAGTTTAAGCCACAGATACAGTTGTCAGACCATTTAAAACCCAATAAACTCAGCTGGGCGTTGGGGCTTATGCCTGTAACCCCAGAACTGTGGGAGGCCAAGGCAGGTGTATCACTTGAGGCCAGGAGTTCGAGACTAGCCTGGGAAACATGGGGAAACCCTATCTCTACTAAAAATACAAACATTATCTGGGCATGGTGGTGGCGGGCACCTCTAGTCCCAGCTACTTGGGAGGCTGAGGCACAAGAATCGCTTGAACCCAGGAGTCAGGGATTGTAGTAAACCAAGATTATGCCACTGCACTCCAGCCTGGACAATGGAGCAAAACTCTGTCTCAAGAAAAAAAAAAAGCAGTAAACTCAATGAAGTGCCAAACTCCCAATTTTGATTTAAGAAGTCTCAGTATATATGTATGTATATATATTTTTTTCACGTTTTGTCAGCATGGAGGGATCTATTGTTCGTCTTCCTGAAGTGATTGCCCTCAAGAAGAAATACAAGGCATACTTGTATCTGGATGAGGCTCACAGCATTGGTGCCCTGGGCCCCACAGGCCGGGGTGTGGTGGAGTACTTTGGCCTGGATCCCGAGGATGTGGATGTTATGATGGGAACGTTCACAAAGAGTTTTGGTGCTTCTGGAGGATATATTGGAGGCAAGAAGGTAAACGAGCCATGAGAATGAGCGATTAGAGATAAAGTCACTGGCAATTAGATTTGGTACCTCAGGCCTAGCAGATGGGGCCCTGAACTGGGACGTCCCCAAATTTGCCTCTGGTTTATGCTCATAATACCAGTGAGTGACTCTAATGTCTCCTCACTGAACTAAAGGCTGGTTCTGTTCATTGTTTGTTGTGTTCTTATTTGAGCTTCTTTCTAAGCTACATGCTGATCTGAGATATAGAATACCCTCTTGTGTGAAAGAACACACAGTGGTGCTCCCTGCCCGCCCCAGCCTTCTGTTGGTTTTTCATTGTGCTCACAGTTTCAAAAACAGTGGGGTTGTCATGGGAGCCCATGGGAGTAGCAGGTCACCTTGCCCTTGGACACAAATATATCATGAGTGAACATGCAGACAGGAAGCAAAAAAGTTGTGTCAGCTGTGGGGTACTTCAAAGCATTGTATTTTTCAATTTTTAAACTATGAAGTTGCCTTTTCTGGGTCTTTGTAGTCAGAAAAAAGTCATATGGTGAATTTTGATGCAGGTAAGAATCTGTGGTGTGGTAGAAATGGTGAACCATAAAGACAGAGGCCTGGGTCTGAATATTTCTCTGCTTACTTTGTTAGACCTCAGGGAAAACATTTAACCTCTCAGTTTCCTTGTCAGTAAAATAGAGATAAATATGCCCAGCTTGTAAGATTGTAGTAAGGGTTTAAAAAGTAATATATGTCCATGCTACAACATGGGTGCACCTTAAAAACATTATGGTAAGTGAAAAAAGTTAGTCACAAAAAGTCACATATTGCATGTTTTAAAATATGTGATAACTAGAATAAGCATAGAAACAGAAAGTAGATTAGTAGTTACCGGAGGCGGAGGGGATAGGGAAATGGAAAGTGAATGCTAATGGGTATGAGGTTTCCTTTCAGGGTTATGGAAATGTTCTAAAATTAGTGGTAAAAGTGGCACAACTCTGGATATAATAAAAACCACTGGCCGGGCGTGATGGCTCAAGCCTGTAATCCCAGCACTTTGGGAGGCCGAGGCGGGCGGATCACGAGGTCAGGAGAT
Organism: Symphalangus syndactylus; assembly: GCF_028878055.3. Lineage (NCBI taxonomy): Eukaryota > Metazoa > Chordata > Mammalia > Primates > Hylobatidae > Symphalangus > Symphalangus syndactylus. The sequence goes on from NC_072430.2 coordinate 39,317,332, forward strand.
CGAGACCATCCTGGCTAACACGGTGAAACCCTGTCTCTACTAAAAATACAAAAAATTAGCCGGGCGTGTTGGCGGGCGCCTGTAGTCCCAGCTCCTCGGGAGGCTGAGGCAGGAGAATGGCCTGAACCCGGGAGGCGGAGCTTGCAGTGAGCCGAGATCGCGCCACTGCACTCCAGCCTGGGTGACACAGCAAGACTCCGTCTCAAAAAAAAAAAAAAAAAAAAAAAAAAAAACCACTGAATTATACTTTAAAACGGTGAATTCTGTGGTATGTGGCTTATATCACAATGAAGCTGTTATTTTTAAATGTTGACTGCAATGTTAGGGAAAAAATAATGTATGTCAGGTATTTGTATATGGCACAGAGGAAGTGCTCATAAATGATCTTAATTTTGCTTCACAACTCAATATTGGGAGTCTTAAAGAATGGTTTTGCTGGGCACAGTGGCTCACACCTGTAATCCCAGCACTTTGAGAGGCTGAAGTGGGAGGATTGCTTGAGCCCAGGAGTTCAAGACCAGCCTGGGCAACATAGTGAGACTTCATCTCTACAAAAAAGTAAAAAAAGTTAGCTGGGTGTGGTGGCACATGCCTGTAGTCCCAAGTATGGGGGAGGCTGAGATGAGAGGATTGCTTGAGCCTGGGAGATCAAGGATGCAGTGAGCCATGATTACACCACTGCATTCCAGACTGGGCAATAGAGCAAGACCCTATCACAGAAAAAAAGGTCATTCTTTTAATACTTGATAGCCTTTTAGAGAGAACTCATTTTCAGTGACTTTTAATCAGCTTTGATAGATTTTTTTTTTTTTTTTGAGACCAAGCCTTACTCCATTGCCAGGCCAGAGTTCAGTGGCACAATCTTGGCTCACTGCAACCTCTGCCTCCTGGGATCAAGCGATTCTCCTGCCTCAGCCTCCCAAGTAGCTGGGACTACAGGCGCGTGCCACCATGCCCAGCTAATTTTTTGTATTTTTAGTAGAGACAGGGTTTCACTGTGTTGGCCAGGATGGTCTCGATCTCTTGACCTTGTGATCCGCCCACCTCAGCCTCCCAAAGTGCTGGGATTACAGGTGTGAGCCACTGCACCCGGCCAGGTTTGATAGATTTTTATCTCAAATTTTACCTTTTTGTTAATGGGACCAGGCTCACTTTGGAGAGTTAGTTGTTTTTTAGTAAGCCTTGTGACTGTGAACCAAAGGATAGGAAAATAAAACTCTGGGAGATCATTTAAGTACAATATATTTGTGCTTTTGGTTTTTTTAGTACAATTTTTAATATTTTTGAGATAAAACTGTTTTATAGCCACATTTGTGTCTCCCTAATTTGTTCTGGTACATAAGCTTCTTGTGTGTGCATTTTAAAGATTTGGTGAAATTAAAAGATATCAAAGAATAGGGATATACAGTTAAGTTTTTTTGAAACCCTTGTAAATAACAGAGTTTTACTTTATTCAGTGAGATGTCATTGGCATTTTAATAAAATACCTTGTAAATTTCTATTTCACATTTATATCATTTTATACATTTCTGCATATCTGGAGGAAGTTCTAATGCTCTTAAAGTTGATGTTAGAGAACTTATTTAGGGGTGGAAGGATGGGCTTTACAGGCACAGAGAGCTGCAGATGACATTTTCTGTGATACTTGGAATTAAATCATTATATCTAAAAAGCAATCCAAACACCTTGTTTAATTCAGCCTTGTTCATTTATTTTTAACTTTTTTTTTTTTTTAAGACGGAGCTTCACTCTCTCCCCTGGCTGGAGTGCAATGGTGCAATCTCAGCTCACTGCAACCTCAGCCTCCTAGGTTCAAGCGATTCTCCTGCCTCAGCCTCCCGAGTAGCTGGGATTATAGGTGCCCACCTCCACGCACGACTGATTTTTGTATTTTTAGTAGAGATGAGGTTTCACCATGTTGGTCAGGCCAGACTTGAACTCCTGACCTCAGTAGATCCACCCACCTTGGCCTCCCAAAGTGCTGGGATTACAGGCATGAGCCACCATGCACGGCCATATTTCTAACTTTAAATGATACATTCTCCAAATTTAGAGGGGTTGTTTTAAAACTAGTTTTTCTCCTATGTTGTTCCATGTTTAAAAAACAAAACCGGCCGGGCGCGGTGGCTCACGCTTGTAATCCCAGCACTTTGGGAGGCCGAGGCGGGCGGATCACGAGGTCAGGAGATCGAGACCATGATGAAACCCTGTCTCTACTAAAAAAATGCAAAAAATTAGCCGGGCATGGTGGCGGGTGCCTGTAGTCCCAGCTACTCGGAGAGGCTGAGGCAGGAGAATGGCGTGAACGCGGGAGGTGGAGCTTTCAGTGAGCCGAGATTGCGCCACTGCGCTCCAGCCTGGGCGACAGAGCGAGACTCCATCTCAAAAAAAAAAAAAAAAAAACCCCAAACCTAAGAACTTTGCCATGTTTCTGACCCAGTTGTTGCCAGCAGTATGCTTCAACCATGTTGGTTGACCTTGTATCTCAGATTAGTGTCCCTATTCCAGTGCCACTGAAGCGAGGAGTCCTCTAGAACTTAGAAGGAAAGGACTGACATTGCCAGTGAATGCAAGAATTGTCTCTACTTATCTGCCTCTGTGAACTCCCCAGGAGCTGATAGACTACCTGCGAACACATTCTCATAGTGCAGTGTATGCCACGTCATTGTCACCTCCTGTAGTGGAGCAGATCATCACCTCCATGAAGTGCATCATGGGGCAGGATGGCACCAGCCTTGGTAAGTCTTTTTCTTGAAACATTGCATAAGTCCACCTAGCAGCCAAACGTGCTGTTTTTCTTGAGCTTTTTTCCTAAAATAAATAGTCAGGTTTACTAATAGGCAGAGCTGGCTGGTGTATGGTTTCCATGGACACTTTTTTAGTGTGTTTGATACATATGCCATGAGAACGACCCTGGCTCACTTCCTGTGGAATTTTCTTATTTATAGATGGGAGGCTTTACTCTTACTATCCTACATACCCTCTTAACTCAGAGGTAATATACCTTCAAGGTTTTTCTTGAATTACATAATTTTATGTGAAGGTGTAATTCACTGTTAGTGATGTTTCATTAACAGCATAGTTAAGAGCTGCTGTTTTCATAAATTAGTATTCCTGATTTAATGCCTTTTTAAAGAGTTTATAATTTCATATACGGTAGATAATAAATGACATCCTGAATCTGTTTATTTTGTCTTTGATGGGATTTGTAGTCCCAACTAGATGCCTTGATTTAAACATACTACTGTGAACAGTAAAGTTCAGTGTTCACTTTCTGACATTTGACTTTCATTTTGCAACACCAGAGGGCAGTATTGACTACAGAACAGTGGTGCTAAAAGGGGAGCAACTGGGTGTCTGTTTTTACTTTAAAAGAAAATATTTTCATTGCATATATGAGACAATAATTTCACTTGTCGCTTTTTTTTTTTTTTTTTTTGAGACGGAGTCTCGCTCTGTCGCCCAGGCTGGAGTGCAGTGGTGTGATCTCGGCTCACTGCAAGCTCTGCCTCCTGGGTTCACACCATTCTCTGCCTCAGCCTCCTGAGTAGCTCGGACTACAGGCGCCCGCCGCCACACCCGGCTAATTTTTTTGTATTTTTAGTAGAGATGGGATTTCACCGCATTAGCCAGGATGGTCTTGATCTCCTGACCTTGTGATCTGCCCGCCTCGGCCTCCCAAAGTGCTGGGATTACAGGCGTGAGCCACCATGCCTAGCCCACTTGTTGCTTTTTTAATGCTTATAAAGTCAGTTTGGCATTTGTAAAAGATTTCACATTATCAGCCATGAGCTCTCCACTCTACATTTATGTAATACTTTATTGTAAGATTGATTTGGCTTGCATCGAATAAAGTGGCACATCTGATTTTGATTGGTTTAAGACTGTTTTCTTTTTTTTTTTTTTTTTTTTTTTTTTTGATTTTTGATTTTTGTTTTTGAGACAGAGTCTTGCTCTGTCTCCCGGGCTGGAGTATAGTGGTGCGATCTCTGCTCACGGCAACCTCCACTTCCCAGGTTCACATGATTCTCCTGTTTCAGCCTCCCGAGTAGCTGGGACCACAGGAGTCTGCCACCACACCTGGCCATTTTTTTTGTATTTTTTGTAGAGATGGGGTTTCACCATGTTGCCCAGGCTGGTCTTGAACCCCTGGGCTCAAGCAATCTGCCTGTCTTGGCCTTCCAAAGTGCTGGAATTACAGGTGTGAGCCACCATGCCCAGCTGACTGTTTTCTTTTCTTTTCTTTTTTTTGAGACGGAGTTTCGCTCTTGTTGCTTAGGGTGGAGTGCAATGGCATGATCTCGGCTCACCACAATCTCTGCCTCCCAGGTTCAAGCGATTCTCCTGCCTCAGCCTTCCCGAATAGCTGGGATTACAGGCATGTGCCACCACGCCTGGCTAATTTTGTATGTTTAGTAGAGACTGGGTTTCTCCATGTTGGTCAGGCTGGTTTCGAACTCCCGACCTTAGGTGACCTGCCTGCCTCGACTTCCAAAGTGCTGGGATTACAGGCGTAAGTCAGCACGCCCAGTCGACTGTTTTCTTAAATCAGAATTTTACCTTAACATTTTTTCTGATCTGTGCTGGATCCTTGTTATCTCTGAGAGATTTTTGGAAATAGTGAAATGTGATCATTTTCAGTTTTGTGAATTAATTCCTTGAAGAAGTTGTTTTATTAATGTTGCAAACACATCGTGGAGCCTGTGAGTAGCTCCCTGTTAATAACAGCTATATCTCCTCTCCTTCTGATGTGGTGTTAGTGGAAACAGTGTGTGTGAATCTGAGAGACAGACATATATACACACATATGTATACATATAGCTAGCATTTCTCTAGGTACTTCACATAGGCACAGTTACCTTACTGATTCAGCACACAGGTTTAGGTGACTAAGAAATGGCTAAGAGCTATCAAAGTTAACATTGGATCATTTATTTGCCCTGTTTTAGAACATGAATCTGTGTGACGCATTACCCCCAGATAAATGACTTATCTGTACTAGATGAAATCTGGGCTGTGCTAGTAGTGAGAAAATGAAACATGGTAATTATATATAGGCTTTGAATCAGCACCAGTTTTCTAGTTTTTACCTCTAGCCACCCCCAAAGCTTAGTGGTGTGACACAACAGCCGTCTGATTATGCTCACAGATGCCACAGGTCAAGAATTCGGTCAGGGCACAGTAGGGATGACTTGTCTTTGCTCCGTTGTCTGGGACTGGCCTGGAAGACTCAAGTATCTGGAAAGACTGAGATGGTTGGTGGTTGGGATCGTCTGGAGGCTTCTCCACTCACATGTCACCTGGGCTGGAGTGACTTGGAGCCAGGCTCAGCTGAGGCTGTTGACCAGAGCACCTTCATGCATGTATCTTTTCCGTGTGGCTTAGGCTCCTCATGACATCGTGACTGTGTACCCAGAAAGGATGCTTCAGAGAGCAAGCATTCCAAAGAACCTGGCGGAAACCCCATGACCTTTTCTGACCTGTTGTTAACAAGCAGGTCACTAAGGCCATCCCAGATTGAAGGGGCGGGGAACAAGATTCCACCTCTCCAGTGGAGGCGTGTCAAAGAATTTGTGGCTGGTTTGTTTTTTTTTTTTTTTTTTGAGATGGAGTCTCAAAAATAAGGGGAAGTACCATGCTCTTTTAAACAACCAGATCTTGGGAGAACTCAGAGCGATAACTCACTCATTACCCAAGGATGGCAGCAAGCCATTCACGAGGGATCCTTCCCATGATCCACACACCTCCCACCAGGCCCCACCTCCATCATTGGGGATCACATTCCATCCTGAGATGGACAAACATCCAAATCATGTCAGTGAATATATTGCATTTATCATTAAAACTTTGTTATTGTTGGATTCCAGAGTACATTAAGCACCTGGTATTGAAAGTAAGGCTTAAACATGTATATGTGGTTGCTTATTGTTAAATGTTTTCATCTTTTTGTGTGAAGAAATGCTCTTTGGTGAGAGTACAGAGCCTTCAGAAAAGCTGCAGCATGCAAGGGAAGGTGAGATCCAGTTTCCACTCGACTTTGTGAGCGCTCCTTTCCCCTTCCTCCCAACTTTTTCCATATTTCCCCTCCAGTTTCTATCCTTTTCCCAAGGAAGAACAGGACATATGACTAGGTTGACAGATATTGAAAGGCAACTTCACTAGGATCCCAGGTGAGATAATAATGAATGGGAATTGTGCTGCCAGGATGCCTGTACCTGGAGTGGGAATACTGAGCACAGGCCAGGGAGTAGAAAAAATGAGGCCTAGGAAATTCTGTTAAATTCCACTAGACATTTGAAATTCTCACTTTTACTTTCCACATCACTAATCCATGTCCACTAATGGAAATTTAGCTGTAATATCTACATACGAATCAAGGCAAAATGTTTGACCAAATCAACTAAAATTTTGCTTTTCCATTTTCCAGAGCTGTGCTTTGATGTATTTTATTTCTGTCCAAAGGTGTAGTTAATAATAACATGCACAGCACCCAGCTTAGTGTGTGACATCTAGGATCCTTTCAGTAAATTTATTGAATGACTGAATGAATGCACACATGATTGGAAATACCAGAAAATCAGTGAGTTCTTCAAGTACTTTATTGTAACATTGCTTGAATAGTTGAATGTTAAGCCAGAATGACCAAATATGGAACCAAATTAACTAGATAGGTACATTTTAATAGATAAATTTTTAAATAATGTCAGAACACTTTATAGAGTTTTGTACTTCTTTGTTTTGAAAGGAACCGGGCCCTTGCAGGCAGCTACTGATGTAGGAGAAAAAAGACTACCCTGAGCAGATTGCGGTTTAATTAAAACTAGGTTTGGCTCATTTGAATTAATTCCAGTAATAGACTTGTTAATGAGGTGTTAAATGATCACCTTGAGAATACCAGGGAACTGTCAAAAACTAATCTAAGAGAACTGAGACACTTAAAAAAAAAAAAAAAAAAAAAGACATTCCAGGACAGTGCGGTGGCACATGCCTGGAGTCCCAGCTACTCAGGAGGCTGAGGCAGGAGGATCGCTTGAGCCCAAGAATCCTGGGCTGTAGCACACTGTGCCAGAGACGTGTCTGCACCAAGTTCAGCCATCAGTATGATGACCTCCCAGAAGTAGGGGACCACCAGGTTGCCTAAGGAGGGGTGAATTGGCCCAGGTTGGAAATGAACGGGTTAAAACTTCCCCTGCTGATCAGTAGTGGGATTACGCCTGTGAATAGCCACTGCACTCCAGCCTGGGCAACATAGCGAGACCTTGTCTCTTAAAAAAAAAAAAAAAAAAAAAAAAAAATTCCAAGATTCCCATGCAGAAGGGTTAGAAGTGTTGAAAAAACGCAGCCTTGCCGGGAGGGGGTCATAAAGAGAGACTTTCCTGCCTGTCTTCAGGGCTGACAGCTTTTAACTCTCCCATCAAGCACCATAGTTTCTGAGCTCAAGAACGTTTGGGTGTTGACTTTCTTCTTTGTTGTGCTTTAAAGTAATTTATTTCACTATTAGAAATTCATTGAAATAAAAATTAAGTTTTCTGGTAAGCACAGTTTTGTTCTTACCCACAGTACAGTTTAGCAGTTTATCTGATGCTGGGAATCAGACTTGCTTCCTCCTGTTTTGTGACTTTCTGCCTAAAATGCTATTGTTAGGAAAAAAAAAAAAAAAAAACTTGTTTCAGCCGGGTGCGATGGCTCACACCTGTAATCCCAGCACTTTGGGAGGCCAAGGCAGGCGGATCACCTGAGTTCGGGAATTCAAGACCAGCCTGACCAACATGGAGAAACCCTGTCTCTAATAAAAATACGAAAATTAGCTGGGCATGGTGGCGCATGCCTGTAATCCCAGCTACTTGGGAGGCTGAGGCAGGAGAATCGCTTGAACCCAGGAGGTTGCGGTGAGCTGAGATCGCGCCATTGCACTCCAACCTGGGCAACAAGAGTGAAACTCCATCTCCAAAAAAAAAAATGTTTTACCATTTGTTAAACACTTACCAAGCAACAAGCAACTACTCTACATAGTGGTAGATATGCTGTGTGGGAGATGCAGAGTTGAACAATAGGTGATCTTTGCCTTTGAAGAAACAGTCCAGTGGTAGGGGTAAGATTCCCGGGAAGGACTAGTCTCAGAGCCACAGATAAATTCTTCCTTTGTTCAGCTTGTCTTTTCTCAATTTCCTCCTCCATTCTCTTCTACAACCTCCTCCTTCACTCAGTCCCACTCTCCTAAAACCTTAAACCAGCTAATTTTTTGAAGCAAACTCATATTTTAGATTTCTTATATAATAACTTTCTATATAAATGAAATTTTCCGTGGATACTGTCACTCTAGTAAATTATCAGCAATCAAAGAAAAAGATTTTCCTTTTTTAAAGTAGCTTCTTGATTACTGAGCACAAAAGGCCTTTTAACCAGTGGCTTAAGCCTTCTGAAATCAGCAAGCAATATGACCACCTTACAGGTGGAGAAATTTGAGCTCACATATGGGACAAGTTTTCTCAATATCTTGTCTCCAACTAGAATGTAGCTTTTCTAACTCCCTCTGCTTCTACTTCTGAGGTTGCATGATGATAGTTAGCATTTTATTAAAAGAGACTATTTTATAATCTGTTTCTAATTTTCTGCTAATTTTCCAAAGTTTAATTGTGAGTAATCAGCCCAACAAATGAAAGCTCTTTTGGGCATTTGCCTCCCTGTTTTCTCTCCATGGATCAGTAGCCCTTTCCTCACCTTTCTGCTTCAGAAATGGATTCTGAATACTCAAGAGCTTTTGCAACATGGTGTGTCTATTTTTTCTTCCACTGCTATCTTTTTCTTCCAAATCCAAATGCTATTAAAACTTTCTTGCAACAAGAGCATTCTCTCCTTTTGTGTCTTGTTTGAGTTAGTTTGAAGCTAGCAATTAGGATGCCCAGCGTCTATTGTTTGTTGAAGAATAATTCTAACTTTCTAAACCTTCACATGATTGGAATTGCTTTTCTCCCCCCAGAATTATGTCTGAGGGCTTTTTCATCAAATAGACTTGATCCTAGCTGTTTCCCAACTTTATAGCAGATACTTAAGCAGATACTTAATATGTATAAACAAGTGACCTGGTAGATGGAATCTGCTCAAAGTAAGAACCTGATACCTGGCCGGGCGTGATGGCTCACGCCTGTAATCCCAGCACTTTGGGAAGCTGAGGCAGGTGGATCACCTGAGGTCAGGAGTTTGAGACTAGCCTGACCAACGTGGCGAAACCCTTTCTCTACTGAAAATACAAAAAAATTTAGCCGGGCATAGTGGCGCATGCCTGTAATCCCAGCTACTTGGGAGGCTGATGCAGGAGAATGGCTTGAACCTGGGAGGTGGAGATTGCAGGGAGCTGAGATCACGCCATTGCACTGCAGCCTGGGAGACAAGAGCAAAACTCCATCTCAAAAAAAAAAAGTGCCTGATACCCTTCTCAGAGCTTGCCAGATTTGAAAGCTTTCCAAAAAGGACTTGATTTTTTTTAATTGTCACCTATAGTTTTTCTAATTATCTAAATATTTTATTTGTATCTATCTCCCTGCTATCTACTTTGGCAGTAGAGTGAGGTGTTAAAGAAAAAATTATTCCTGGCACTTGTGAAACATTAAGGCAGACTTCCTTCAAGGGGGCCATGGTAATAAGCATAGGGATGACTGCAATGGGGTCTTCCAGTGGGGGAGAGAGGGTGGGCTGCAGTCTGACTCCAGTAAGGACAGGTGAGGATTTACAGCCAAGGAACAGGGTGGGAGTGAGTAGATAGGAAAATACTAAGAGGAAACATCAGGGGTAAGGGGGATGCTTGCCTTCAGCATTCTTGTTGAAGGTAGGGCAGGGTGATAAGATACCAGGGGTAGTCATGTAGGGGATTTTCTGTAATCTGACTTAGCAGGATTATTGCTCAAACTGGATTCTACAAGAATGGAGAAGGAGGCCCAACATCAGGACCTTATCAGAAAGGACTCCAAGAGGAGCCTGGCTCAAGTTTGGTCAAAGGAGAGAGTCTTGGTCAGAGGTTCAGAAAGACCTCATTAACATGAACTCTTTTAAGCCCCTGTTCTCAAACTTTGTCCATGGACCACCTGCATCAGAGGTACTTTTAGTACAGTGATTCATACCTTGCTTATACATAGGAAAGCTTAAAAAAATAGTGCCAATGTTAGAGACCTTCTGCAGACCCATTGAATATCTTGAGGCAAGGTCTCCCCGCCATGGCATGGTATTATTTAAAAGCACCCCAGATGCTTCTAATATAAGGCCCCAGTTCAGAACCACTGCTGCTTGTTAAAAATGAAGATTCTAGTTTGTTCCACCCACACTACTGAGTCTTGGTGGATGAGGCCCTAGAATATGCATTGAAAAGAAAACCTTAGGCTGGATATGGTAATCCTGACATTTTGTGATGTAATGGTAACATTTTGGGAGGCTGAAGCTGGAGGATCACTTGAGGTCAGGAGTTTGAGACCAGTCTGGGTGACATAGTGTGAGTCTCTGTCTCTACAAAAAATTCTAAAAATTAGCCAAGTGTGGTGGTGCACGTCTGTAATCCTAGCTACTTGGGAGGCCAAGGCAGGGGAATTGCACAAGCCCAGCTATGATCACACCACTGCATTCCAGCTTGGATGAGAGAAAGAAACCCTATCTCTAGAAAATAAAAAAGAGGATTGTCTTTTTGACAATCCTCTTTTTTTTCTTTTAACTTGTTTACCTCAGAGAGAACCAAAGCAACTCTACTGATTGATGGTAATTGAAAAAGGAAAAGAAACTGGAAGTCAAGATATAAATGAGGGAAATGTTTGGCTTGTAAGACAGGCATTTGGTGGCAGAGCTAAGTTGCCATTTTTGGTTGTTTCTGGAACTCTTAAATGCCTGGGATGCTGACACTCCCTTCCAAACAGCTGATGATTCTGGCTGATTGAATCAGTGCCATAGGTGGAGAAGTTAGAAACCAGTTAGGTGCAGGAGGAAAACAGAACTAAGGATTCAGAGATCTGTAGTCATGGTTCCTAAGGCTAGTTGGAATTAATTATTTTTGTTTTACTTTTTTGGGGGGGGGCTACTTGTATTTTTATAACCTATTAATCCGCAAATTATTTAGTACATAACCTACAAATGGCCTTGCCCACTATAAAGTTGTTAAAATGTTTAGTATTAATCGTTTTGTAAAACTCTGATTGTCTTATTGTCTTGCCTTCTACCTCTAAAACTGTTAACTTAAATCCAAGCCAAGCCTTTACCAGAGATTACCTTTATTTGCTAGCTGTCTTCATCTGTGGGTAGATACATTACTACAGTGTTCACGTTCCTTATCTCTTTGTCTCAAAGTAGCCTGTGATATGTTCCAGCCCCAACAGAGGACAGTAGAATAGTCTATTAAGACTTCCGGAGGCCAAGATGGGCGGATCACTTGAGATCAAGAGTTGGAGACCAGCCTGGCCAACATAGAATTGAAACCCTGTCTCTACTAAAAATACAAAAATTAGCCGGGTGTGGTGGTGCACGCCTGTAGTCCCAGCTACTCAGGCGGCTGAGGCAGGAAAATCACTGGAACCCGGGAGGTGGAGGTTGCAGTGAGCTGAGATCGTGCCACTGCACTCCAGCTCAGGCAACAGAGTGAGACTTGGTCTCAAAAACAAACAAACAAAAGACTTTCTGTCCTGCCTGTGGGTTGGCACCCGTTAAAACTCAGTTCCTTGCTTTTTCACAGGCACTTGGCCTCTTTTCTGCCTTTTGTGGAGGGCCCTCTGTTTCTGGCTGTGCGTTAGCAACCATTCTTTTAAACTTCTGGTTATATTGAATCAGCAACTTTAAGCTTGCCCCTGCTGCTTGTCGTACATGCTATGGCAGTCCTCAGGAAATCCTAGTTTTTGGCATTGAAGTGAATTAAAAGATTAAGCCACAAGAGGGTGGGGGTGATAAACCGTACTTTTAAGAGGAATTTACTGTGCGGTACTTGGTGTTAGCAAAAGCAGTTCTAGTTCTTACAGGGAGATAGGAAACCAAGGGGCTGCTTTAGAACAGCATCCCTAGGATATGATGACGCAGATCTGTCTACTTTGATGTTCTTTAGCTTGACAGTGGCCCCGGCTGAGCACTTTGATATTTGTCGCCAGTCTAGCAAAATAGGGATTGTGTCTTTGAGATGGTAACCTAGTTCCCATTATTTTGCTTCAGTGTTAGAAAATTACTGCACTCTTGCTTCCTGGAAGTTCCTTATAAATCTCTCTTTTACAAGTCTGTTCTCTGGGGCACGAAAATGCCTTCGCTTGTAAAGAGCCTGTTGAAGGTCCATTTATTTTCCTTTTCTTAACAGAAAGATTTTCCAGTGCCATTTAGTTAGGACTCACGGGAAGCGTGTTGTTAAACTCAGTCTGTCCTGTCTTTTAGCTAATATTTCTTTCATTTTCATTTTGAGCTTTTAGATAAGATTCTTTCTTTCTCTGAGATAATGCGAAAAAAAACCACAAAAGAAATTCAAATACCAGTATACTCTGGTTTTTAAAAATATCTTCACTGACTTTTTTTTTCTTTACATGCTCTGCTCTCCCTCTCACCCTACTTCTTTCTTCACTTTTCACTTGGTACTTTAAGATATTCTTTGTGAGTTTTTTTGTTTGTTTTTTGGTTTCTTTTTTGGACACAGAGTCTGTCTCACTCTGTTGCCCAGGCTGGAGTGCAGTGGCACAATCTTGGCTCACTGCAATCTCTGCTTCCCAGGTTCAAAGCATTCTCAATGCCTCAGCTTCCTGAGTAGCTGGGACTGCAGGCGCATGCCACTATGCCTGGCTACTCTTTGTATTTTTAGTAGAGACGGGGTTTCTCCATGTTGGCCAGGCTGGTGTCGAACTCCTGACCTCAGGTGATCCACCCGCCTTGGCCTCCCAAAGCACTGGGATTACAGTCATGAGCCACTGCACCTGGCCTAGATATTCTTAGATATATTCATGATGCGCCGGGCGGTGGCTCACGCTTGTAATCCCAGCACTTTGGGAGGCCGAGGCGGGCGGATCACGAGGTCAGGAGATCGAGACCACAGTGAAACCCCGTCTCTACTAAAAATACAAAAAATTAGCCGGGCGTGGTGGCGGGCGCCTGTAGTCCCAGCTACTCGGAGAGGCTGAGGCAGGAGAATGGCGTGAACCCGGGAGGCGGAGCTTGCAGTGAGCCGAGATTGCGTCACTGCACTCCAGCCTGGGCGACAGAGCGAGACTCCGTCTCAAAAAAAAAAAAAAAAAAAGATATATTCATGATGCATCTCATCTAGATACTTGTGATGAGTATATAATTTACTGACCTGGAAAGTGTTGTGACAAGAGTTTAAAGTGTTATCTGCTGCCTTCTCCCTCCACTTTAGAGCTGTTAAAGAAAGTGACCATTGATCATTTTAAAAGATGAGCGAAGGAAAGACTGCTTCTTTTTTAAAAAAGAAAATTTGATGACTTAGTGTTAGAACACATTTTCACATGACCCCCCCCCCCAATGGGTGTACGTCTGGATCATCCAGTCTGTGTGCATAGAGTCCTTGCATTTCTAAGTTCAAAATAGTAATTTAAATGAAAGTAGGCCATCATAAGGCATTGCTAGGAAAAGGTTACTCTTGATAGATGAATGTGCTGCTTTTGGTAATAATTAGTTTGTTATTTATATTTAAACTTTGTAGGTTGGGCCTGGTGGCTCAAACCTGTAATCCTACCATTTTGGGAGGCCAAGGCGGGTGGATCACTTGAGCCCAGGAGTTCGAGACCAGCTTGGGCAACATGGTGAAACTCTGTCTCTACAAAAAAATAAAATAAAATACAAAAATTAGCCAGGCATGGTGGCTCATGCCTATAGTCCCAGCTACTTGAAGTGCTGAGACAGGAGGATCACCTGAGCCTGGCAGGCGGAGATTGCAGTGAGCTGTGATCACACCACTGCACTCCAGCCTGGGTGACAGAGTGAGTCCCTGACTCAAAATAAATAAATAAATAAAATGTTTTGCCAGCATACCTTCTGAGTACAGTTACACTCTGCCTTATTCTTAGATTTTACATGTTACACATATTTTTGGTTCTGTGAACAGATTATGTATGGCACATTTGTAATTGTAAACTACTTCTGCAGCTAAACATGCGTTATCACTCATTTCCTCTCTCAGTGGAACTGGTATATATGGACTTATGCCAGAATTAAATGTTAGCAATGAGAGATCTACCTTTAAAATAATAAAATGTGCTGGGTGCGGTGGCTCACGCCTGTAATCCCAGCACTTTGGGAGTCTAAGGCAGGTGATCGCTTGAGATCAGGAGTTCGAGACCAGCCTGGACAACATAGCGAAACCCCATCTCTACTAAAAATACAAAAATTAGCCAAGCATGGTGGTGGCCATCTGTAGTCCCAGCTACTCAGGAGGCTGAGGCAAGAGAATCGCTTGAACCCGGGAAGCAGAGGTTGCAGTAAGCCAAGATCGCACCACTGCACTCCAGCCTGGGCGACTGAGCAAGACTGTGTCTCAAAAAATTTTAAAAATTAAAAAATAAAAGTAAAAATAAATAAAATGTACTTCAAAATCAAATGGAGACCATTTCTTGATGATCTGGGCTGCTGTGCCTTCCTCTTCCTGCATATGCACAGCTAATTGAGAATGTGGTGTTAAATTTGTTTTATTAGCAGATAAGAACTCTGTCCATTACATTTTTTTGCATGTTTGAGGCCTTTTAAGGCATATTATTCCTTTATTGCTATCTGATCTTCAAAACATATCCAGAGACCTTCTTATTACTTTTTTTTTTTTTTTTTTGAGACGGTTTCGCTCTTGTTGCCCAGGCTGGCAGGCTAGAGTGCAATGGCACGACCTCTGCTCACTGCAACCTCCGCTTCCCAGGTTCAAGCGATTCTCCTGCCTCAGCTTCCTGAGTAGCTGGGATTACAGGCATACATCACCACACCCGGCTAATTTTGTATTTTTAGTAGAGACGGGGTTTATTCATGTTGGTCAGGCTGGTCTGGAACTCCCGACCTCAGGTGATCTGCCTGCCTTGGCCTCCCAAAGTGCTGGGATTATAGGCGTGAGCCACCTTGCCCGGCTTGATTGTGTTTTTTTATTAGTTCAAGCCACAATAAGAAGTTTATTCAGTCAGCAATCTGTTTTTGACTACTTAACCACGTGCCAGCTACAAAAAAATAACATGTAGCTTCAAAAGCCTCTTAAGGGGCTGGGCACAGTGGCTCACACCTGTAATCCCAGCACTTTGGGAAGCCGAGGCTGGCAGATCACTTGAGGTTAGGAGTTTGAGACCAGCCTGGCCAGTGTGACAAAACCCCATCTCTACTAAAAATACAAAAATTAGCCAGACATGGTGGCAGACACCTGTAATCTCAGCTACTTGAGAGGCTGTGGCAGGAGGATCACTTGAGCCCAGGAGCCAGAGGTTGCAATGAGCCGAGATCACACCACCGTACTCCAGGCTGGGTGACACAACAAGACCCCATCTCCAAAAAAAAAAAAAAAGCCTCTTAAGGTAAAATTTTCATTTTTTTGAATTCTCAGAATACACAATAGTTTGTTAGTGTTAGATTACAATTATTTCTTAATACCACTTAGATCCTTCTATGTTTTTTTATTAATTTTTTCTCTTTTTGGTATCTGAGTGGGCCTTAGAGTTAGAAAAAAACTGTCTCCTGTTGGCTTGCCTTTTCTCTTTTTCCTCAAGGTCTTTAATATCTCCCTAGAGATAAAAAGGATATATGCCCATTTGTTTCTGTTTTTTTCCCAATTTGATGATAGAAGAATAGGCCTTAAAATATTACAGGTCTTGCTATAGGTAAAATAACAAAAATAGAAAATAAAAATAATAATATAAATGATCTTACATATGTAAATATAAAATAAGTTTTTAAAGACCATGTGTTTAAGCATTTCATTAAGTGCTTTAATGGAATATCCCATTTTCTTAAAACAACCTTATCTAGTAGGTAGTTACCATCATCATCATCATCCCCATTGCCATTCCCATTTTGCAGATGAAGAAACCAAACTCAGAGGTTAAGTGACTTGGCCGTGGCCATACAGCTACTAGATGCTCAAGCCAGGATACAAGCGTAGATAGTCTGACTTCAGAAGTTTATATACCACAGGCTGGGGACGGTGGCTCATGCCTGCAATCCCAGCACTTTGGGAGGCTGAGGCAGGTGGATCACCTGAGGTCAGGAGTTTGAGACCAGCCTGAGCAACATGGCGAAACCCCATCTCTACTAAAAATACAAAAATTAGCCAGATGTGGTGACGCATGCCTGTAATCCCAGCTACTTGGGAGACTAGTTTGAACCCAGGAGGTAGAGGTAGCATTGAGCCAAGATCAAGCCACTGCACTCCAGCCTGGGCAACAGAGCAAGACTCTGTCTCAAAAACAAAACAAAAAAAAGTTTATATACCACCAAAGAACCAAATTAAAGCTAATAATAAGTGAAATTCAGGAAGATAGTGGAATTATTAGTTCTCTCTTTCTTTATGAAAGCTGCATTACTGCTTTGATGTATGACATCCAAAATGACTGTCTTTTATTTCAAGTTTAAAATGTCCTCCATGCAAGCATACCTCTGTGCCTATTCTAGATTATTAGATAATTAAGATTAAAATTAAGATTAAGAATAAAATTAACTCAGGTAGAGACAGGGTCCCGTCCCTGTTATGATGGGGTGTGCATGAGTGGTAGTTTTCAGAAAAGGAGGGTGTCTGCCCGCCATCTTGAACACTCAGATTTGCAAAGGTAATTTGCCTCACCTGGATGATAATTACTGGGTGTTGGGATGGTAGAGGTACTCTAAATTGGAGAATAAAGGAAAACCTCAAAATCTTTGGAAAGTTCATAGCATCGTAGAGGGTAAAATATATGAAGCTTGTTTATAAACTAAATCAGAGCGTTAGAGAATGAAGTGATTATATGTTAGTAAACTCAGCTGTGTCCTTGTGTTGTGTGTTAAAATTAATAAGAGTGTGCACAGGAAATAGAAAATGGAGAACGAGAAACAACAAAGGAAGTAAGATAGTCATTCATTTCATTTTTCAAAGTTAAGGCTAAGCCGAAGGGTCAAAACATGTTGTATGGAAGATAGGAACAGCATGATTTTAAGGGAAGAATACGTGAACAAGTGAAATAACAGTGGCCATTTATTATCTGCTTACCATGTAGTTAGCACTGTCCTAACTGCTTTTCATTAAATTCTCAGAACAAGTATTAAACGTTAGACATTATTTTCCCTCTTTTACAAAAGGAGGAAACTGAGAGGTTAAGGAAACAAAGAGGTTAAGTTGTTTACCCAAGGACACATAGTTACTAGTATTAGAGCTAGTTTGAACTCATGGATCCAGTTCCAGAATGCTTTTTGTGTACTAGATATTTATTAATTTATTAGATTATTGTTTGCCTTAATGTAATTGAATATATAGGTCATTTTGCTTTGTAATTTAAATTAGTTTGAATACATAAAGTGTTTTCATTTTCCCAGCATATTTCAACTTGGCTTATCTGCTCAGTATTCCTGGGGGAGGTACTAGGGAAAAAAACATAACAGTATTTGTCCTCAGAGTTTGCAGTTTGTTCTGGCAACACTCGACCACACATAAACGGCATAAGTACAGTAACAGGAACTTATAAACAAGAGCAAATTAATGAATTACAAAGTAGAGACATGTCTTAAAATGTGCCATAGGGAATCTTTCCATAACTTTCTTTCTTTTTTTTTTTTTTTTTTTTTTTTACTTCTGCCCTTTATCTTTCATAGCGCTCTTTGGTTCCTTTTAGGTTTTTAAAGATAAGCAGTACATAGGCCAGGTGCAGTGGCTCGCGTCTGTAATCCCAGCACTTTGTGAGGCTGAGGCAGGTGGCTCACAGGGTCAGGAGTTCATCAGCCTCGCCAAGATGGTGAGACCCCATCTCTACTAAAATTACAAAAATTAGCTGGGTGTGGTGGCAGGCGTCTGTAGTCCCAGCTACTCAGGAGGCTGAGGCAGGAGAATCGCTTGAACCCGGGAGGCGGAGGTTGCAGTGAGTTGAGTTTGCACCATTGCACTCCAGTCTGGGCGACAGAGCAAGACTTCATCTCAAAAAAAAAAAAAAGGAAATACATAGACATTGTTAGAAAATAACGAAAACAAAATTAAAATTTAAAAATTGCTTGTATTTTTTGCATGATTTTCATCTAAACTGCAGAAAATTGTCCGTAGGAGTTTTTACTAATAGTATTTTATCTTTACCACTGATCTAATGGTAGAAAAAGAAATAGAGCTCTAAGAGAGGTTTTTTTTTCTTCTTTTTAAAAGTTATTACTTGTCTTTTGTTTACATAGAAAAGTGTGGCTTTGGAATAAATTATATTACTCGACCCACCTCCCACAAAAGTTTTGCTTAAACCCACCCTATAGGCTGGAAGGACTAGGATGAAAAGGGGGATTGCTAATGGGTACTGGTTTATTTTTGAGTGATGAAAATATTCTAACATTTATTATCATGAGAAATGCAGAACTCTATACTTTTTTTTTTTTTTTTTTTTTTTTTTGAGACAGAGTCTCGCTCTGTCGCCCAGGCTGGAGTGCAGTGGCGCAATCTCGGCCCACTGCAAGCTCCGCCTCCTGGGTTCACGCCATTCTCCTGCCTCAGCCTCCTGAGCAGCTGGGACTACAGGTGCCCGCCACCACGCCGGGCTAATTTTTTGTATTTTTAGTAGAGACGGGATTTCACCGTGGTCTCGATCTCCTGACCTTGTGATCCGCCCGCCTCGGCCTCCCAAAGTGCTGGGATTACAAGCGTGAGCCACCGCGCCCGGCACAGAACTCTATACTAAAAAACATTTAACTGTGTGCTTTAAATGGGTGAATTTTATGTCATGTGATATATATCTCAATAAAGCTGTTTAAAAAATCACCTGGTGATGTGAATTCATTGGTCAAAAATAAAATAAAGAGGAAGAAAAACAAAAAACACCTGACCTACAGTGAGCAAACAGTGTCACCTATAATAAATAACTTTAAAACTTTTTTATTGTGTAAATATATGTAACAAAATTAACCATTTTTAGGTACAATTCAGTGGCATTACATACATCCAGTGCTGTGCAGCCATCATCACTATCCATTTATAGAACCTTTTCATCATCTCAGAAAATAATTTTTTTTTTTTTTTTTTTTTTTGAGACGGAGTCTTGCTCTATCACCCAGGCTGGAGTGCAGTGGCCCGATCTCGGCTCACTGCAAGCTCCGCCTCCCGGGTTCACGCCATTCTCCTGCCTCAGCCTCTCCGAGTAGCTGGGACTACAGGCGCCCGCCACCACGCCCGGCTAATTTTTTTTTGTATTTTTTAGTAGAGACGGGGTTTCACTGTGGTCTCGATCTCCTGACCTCGTGATCCACCCGCCTCGGCCTCCCAAAGTGCTGGGATTACAAGCGTGAGCCACCGCGCCCGGCCTAGAAAATAATTTTTGATATTCTAGTTCAAGTTTGGAAGCAGTAGTCTTGACCTACTGCATTTCAAAATCTAGCCTCTAGAAATACTTGCTCCACCAAAATTGAGTTGCGTCTCCACAGTTTTTAGCCTTTTTGCTGGTTTCCCCTCAAACCAACTTTTTCTTTTGTGTTTCCTATCTCAGGTAATGGCATCACTATTCATGAAGTTGTCCAAACAAGAAATCCCTATCATCATTTCTCTCCTTTATCCCCTGTATTTAGTCACCAGTGCCTATGGATCATGCCTCCTTAATATCTTTGAACTTTTCTGCTTCTCCATATCTCATTGTTATTTACTTGACTTAGACTGCTGTCCACTTTCATCTGGTTTTAATAGCCAGCCAGTCATAATAGTAGAGGAATCAGTCAAGCAAAAATGCTTTGGAAAAATTAAATAAGCAATGCTGAACATCAGGAATTGTAGATATCCGTGCAGAGAGTTCCAGTAAAATTTTATGAGTCCATGACCCCTTTTCTAAGCAGTCTGGTCCATGTTGGTCTCATTCCTCATATGCAGGATTCATTCATTCATTAAATATTTGTTTCATACCTTGTTTGTAACACTTCTGTCTGCCTTCTAAATGTATCCTCAGTCCACTTTCTACCACTTGCTACCGTGTTCATCCAAGCCACCATCTTCCCTCCTGTGGTGTCTCTGCTTCCCTCTTTGCATCTATTCTAAATATAGATAGCTCTCAGTGTGATCCTGATGGGAGATCATATCTATCTTCTGTTTAAGAACCCTCCTCAAGGGCCTTCTCATCCCACCTAAAGTCAGTGAAGACCTGTGGGTCCTTGGGATCTGCCCATCTGTTGACCTCCTCTATCCCACTCTTCCCCTCACTCACTGTTTCATATTTCTTGCATATGCTGGGTGTGCTTTTTGCTTCTGGGCCTTGGCAGTTTATAGAAATAGCACTTGGGGCTGTGTGTGGTGGCTCACGGCTGTAATCCTAGCACTTTGGAAGGCCGAGGCGGGCAGATCACTTGAGATTGGGAGTTCGAGACTAGCCTGACCAACATGGAGAAACCCTGTCTCTACCGAAAATACAAAATTAGCCAGTTGTAGTGGCGCATGCCTGTAATCCCAGCTACTCGGGAGGCTGAGGCAGGAGAATCGCTTGAACCCAGGAGGCGGAGGGTTGCAGTGAGCCAAGATGGCACCATTGCACCCCAGCCTGGGCAACAAGAGCGAAACTCCATCTCAAAAAAAAAAAGAAAGAAATAGCACTTGACTGCATCAGGTCTTTCCTGAAACACTTCTTTAGTGAGTATTAATTTTGTTTGTTGTCCATCTCCCACACTGGAATGTAAGCGGCATAAAGGCAGGAGTTTTGTCTATTTCATTTGCTGCAGTATGTCCAGGGTCTAGAGCAATATCTGGTGCATCGTGAGTACTCAGCATTTGTTTTTTTAATGACATCTGCTTCCCTGGTGCACAATATGTTCTCCCCTTTCTGTGTAGTCTTCTGGTGAGATTTTTGCCTTTGGTGAAATCAATTTCTGTCTCCTCTATGTTTAGCGTGTGTGTGTGCGTGTGTGTGTGTATACACTGAAATATGTGAAATGTTTATTATTTAATTTTATATACTAGATTTCTGTGTTAAAAATTTTTTATATCATAAAGTTAGACTGCCCTGAGGCTTCGGAAATGTTAGTAGCCTCCTAATTTGACTTCTTTAGTGTTTAAGTTTCTTTCAGAAATCCTGAAACATATCCACAACCACTGTATGTATACAGTTTCTTTTAACACTTAATTTGGTGAATTTATCAATATGAATTTGTCATCTTTCTCAAAATGAGCACTTTTTAAAAATTGGTAATATTGAATTTGATGAAACCTATTATTTATATAGAGTAAATAATGTGAAGTGGAACAAATTTACATGTTCCCTTTGAGACTTTTTATAGATACGCATTTGTGTGTATGTGTGTGTGTGAGAGAGAAAGAGAGAGAGACAGGGTCTCACTCTGTTGTGCAGGCTGTAGTGCCGTGGCATGCTCTCAGCTCACTGCAACCTCTACCACCCAGGCTCAAGCAGTCCTCCCACCTCAGCCTCCCAAGTAGCTGGGACCACAGGCGTGTGTCACTATGCCCGGCTAATTTTTGTATTTTTTGTAAAGACGTGGTTTTGCCATGTTGTCCAGGCTGATCTTGAACTCCTGAGCTCAAGGGATCCTCCCGCCTCGGCCTCCCAAAAGTGCTAGGATTACAGGCGTGAGCCACTGCGCCCAGCCCATATTTATTCTAAAAGAAAGAAGTAGAGGTTATAATGGGAATTCAAAATTCAGTTGGCACCAGCAAACCCCAGAGACTTAGGAATATTTTTTGTTACTTTTGCTATCAAATCTAAATGTTCATTTGCCCAACCTACTTCCCCTTTCTTGAAAGAAGTAAAAATTACTTTTGGAAATTTCCTGAATAAATGGAGTCAGGAATCCCAGCAGTTCTTACTGTTAAAGGACATGCTTGCACACATAAAGAATGGTCTGTTTACTTAAGGTTTGTTTAGCTCAGGAACATCGTAAGCCCTGGTACAAGTCCAGCCTTCCCGAAACTGTCTGCTTGCATGTACACTCTCTGCTCAGCTTTGCCCCTTTTAAAATGAAGTCAAACATACTAATTTGGTAAAGGTGTTAGGTCCTGAGAAATTATTACTTTGTCAATATTACCATATTTGCTTTTCAGAATTTCAGATTCCAGTCATCCTAGACAGCATATTCTTTCTACAAGAACTGTTTTAGGAGGACTTCGTTACACATTCCTATTATACTCACCCAGAGACATTTACTTTTTTTTTTTTTTTGCGACGGAGTTTCGCTCGTCACCCATGCTGGAGTGCAATGGCACAATCTTGGCTCACTGCAACCTCTGCCCCCTGGGTTCAAGCAATTCTTCTGACTCAGCCTCCCAAGTAGCTGGAACTCCAGGTGTGCACCACCACGCCCAGCTAATTTTTGTATTTTTTTAGTAGAGACAGGGTTTCACCATGTTGGTCAGGCTGGTCTCAAACTCCGAACTTCAGGTGATCGGCCCACCTTGGCCTCCCAAAGTGCTGGGATTACAGGCGTGAGCCACTGTGCCCAGCTGACATTTAAATTTTTTAACCTGAAACTGACCTTCTCTGTTAACATGAAGCATTTGTTCATGCTTTGCTACTATGGTGGTGTCATTTTAACTTTTTCTTTGCTGAATAATTTTGTACTCCATTGTGTCCTCATAATTTCAATTGTATTGTCCCATAGCCCTCCAAAAAAGGCAGTCAGAATCAGATTTTTTATTTTACTTATTTATTTTTATTTTTATTTTTTGAGACAGAGTCTCACTCTGTTGCCCAGGCTGGAGTGCAGTGGCGCCATCTTGGCTCACTGCAAGCTCTGCCATCCAGGTTCACACCGTTCTCCTGCCTCAGCCTCCCGAGTAGCTGGGACTACAGGCGCCCGCCACCACACCCAGCTAATTTTTTGTATTTTTAGTAGAGATGGGCTTTCACCATGTTAGCCAGGATGGTCTCCATCTCCTGACCTCGTGATCCACCCTCCTTGGCCTCCCAAAGTGCTGGGATTATAGGTGTGAGCCACCGTGCCCGGCCCAGAATCAGATTTTTATATTAAGTTACTAATTTTTTGTGCCAGCCGTCCGTCAGCCTCCCCATCTTGGCAGGGTATGCAGAAGAAAAACCTAGTAGTAAAATATCTAGGGAAAATGTCTTCATGAGAATTAAAGCAAATGCACAGATAAAAAACGAATATTTTTATTACCAGGATTTTCTATTCTGTGTATTCATTCACGTGAGCATTTAAACAGAGAAAGGGAAAGAAAGGAAGACTAGCTTTCATTTCTTCCCTCAGGACATGTAAGTTTGAAGTGCTGTTTTCCTAACACTTACCCCGTCTTACAAATTCCTGGAATACGCAGCACCAAAAATTTCAGTATTTTTCCAGATTTGTCTTAAAACCAAACGTTAAGAGGAGAGTTCCTGAGCCCACACCTGTAATATTTAGATGGTTCTGTTTTGTTGTTGTTGTTGTTGTTTTTAAGTAAAAGGGGTATTATTAAATAGTAGTTGGTTCTATTTAAAATCATGAATAGAGAGATGAGAAATTTAACCTCAATTCCATTTTTGTTTAACTTTGGGTAATTTTCCAAGTATTTTAAATTTTATTTTTATTCTTATTGAAGTATTGACATTCATACAATGAAGTGTACAGATCTTACACATACAGTTTTCATAAATAAATATACTCATCTAATCACCACACAGATTGCAGTATAAAACATTCCAGGCCGGGTGCAGTGGCTCACGCCTGTAATCCCGGCACTTTGGGAGGCCAAGGCGAGCAGATCACCTGAGGTTGGGAGTTCAAGACCAGCCTGACCAACATGGAGAAACCCCATCTCTGCTAAAAATACAAAATTAGCTGGGCATGGTGGCACATGCCTTAATCCCAGCTACTCAGGAGGCTGAGGGAGGAGAATCGTTTAAACCTGGGAGGTGGAGGTTGCGGTGGACCGAAATCATGCCATTGCACTCCAGCCTGGGCAACAAGAGCAAAACTCCATCACAAAAAAAAAAAAAAACAGAAGAAGAAGAAGAAAGTCATGGTCCCTGTGAAGAAATAACTTTCAGGGCTTATGGTAGAGAACAGTCAACCAGGAAGAGTACCATCTTCCTGAGAAGCATATGGAACAGTCTAGAGGTATTTCTGGTCACACACTAGGTTGCTGTGGCACTGTTGGCATGCTCAGCCCAGAGGCCAGCGATGCTCAATGTTGTGCAAGGGACTAAACAGCCTAAACAACGAAGAACTGTTCTGCCCAAAATGCCAACAACAGTCTTACTGAGAAACACTGGAGATGGTTGACTGAAATTTTGCAGGGTGCCCTCTTTGGAAGATGCAGGATGGCAGAAATCCTAGATTAAAATGGGAAAGGAGAATGCAGGATGGAAGGAAATCTTTGGCCCCACCTCTTTCCCTGGGATGCTGCACGATGCAATAGAGTGAAGGAGAAGCAGTGTGTTGTGGCGGAGGCAGTGTTAGGGAAGAATTCACAGTAGGTAGATGAGTCTCAACAGGGTGGGCCAACGTGCATTGTTGATTATTTGTAATGAAACAAAGTTACTCACTTATTCCTCTTCTAAATTCCTGTGTTAAGTACTTAACATTCCCTTTTAGTCAATCCTAGCAATACAGGAGCTAGAGTACATCATTGAGTCATGGTTAAGAGTCCAGTCTTTGAAACCAGAAGAACCAGGGAGTCAAGTCGGTTTCTCTGTTTTAAGATATGTAACCTCACTGGGCATCAGTTTAGTTTCTTAGCTGTAACATAACTCTTAAATATGCCTTGCTTCTAAAAGGGAGAGGTGGAAAAGCCTACTAAGTCTGTTCTTCCTCTCAGAAGTTACTTATATGGTGTATTGAAAGATCTTGTGGTTTAGGCTGGTGGCTCACACCTGTAGTAATCCCAGCACTTTGGGAGGCCAAGGTGGGTGGATCACTTGAGGTCAGGAGTTCGAGACCACCCTGGCCAGTGCGGCGAAACCCTGCCTCTACTAAAAATGCAAAAATTAGCCAAACCTGGTGGCGGGCACCTGTAATCCCAGCTACTCAGGAGGCTGAGACACGAGAATCGCTTGAACTCGGGAGGTGGAGGTTGCAGTGAGCTGAGATCATGCCACTGCACTCCAGCCTGGGCAACAGAGCAAGACTCCATCTCAAAATAAATAAATAAATAAAATTAAAAAAAAAAAGATCCTGTGGTTTAAGTGTTGAGCATGATGGAAATTTGAAATGTTTTTAGCCCAGGTTTGCTATCTTTTTTTGAAAGCATTACCTGATTTCATCTGAGATTTTCTACTATGCACACTCTTTGGAGTTCTTGGAAATGATGTAATAACAATAGTCACTCCTGTCTCCTCCTCCACATAAGTCCAAGACACCTCCAGCTGAGATGAGATTAAGCTGTTGCTCTGACATGTGGAGTTAGCTGTAGCACCATAAATGCAAGAGAGTGCTTAGTTAATTTAAATTAATATAAATCAACATATTCTTTCATTTGTTTATGATAGACTACAAAGTACTGTCTTATCAGGAGATAAGGCAGGCTAGGAGTTGACTTGGTAATATTTAGAGATGTAGTAACCAAAGCAAAATGTAATATTCCCCTGCTTCGCTTTACTGGGCCGGGCAAGGTGGCTCACGTCTGTAATCCCAGCACTTCGGGAGGCCACGGCAGGTGGATCATATTAGCCCAGGAGTTTGAGACCAGCCTGGCCAACATGGTGAAACCCCGTCTCTACTAAAAATACAAAAATGAGCCAGGCATGGTGGTGCACATCTGTAATCCCAGCTACTTGGGAGGCTGAGGCACGAGAATCTCTTAAATCCAGGAGGTGGAGGTTGCAGTGGGCCAAGATTGCACCACTACACTCCAGCCTGGGCGACAGAGTGACTCTGTCTCAAAAAAAAAAAAAAAGAAATTGCTTTCCTGGAAAAAGTGAAAAAAACAAACATTAATTGGGCCTAGCACTGTGCTTTCTATTTTCTTTACTCACTTTGCTGAAAGGGAGTCAGTACTAAGAGCTTCCATAATTATTTTGGTAATAGCCTTTGAAAACGTAGTTTGCTTTGACTTATCTGATGTTATAAACACTTGGGTCTTTAAGATAAAAATTCCAGTTTTAGATTTCAATAGAGACACACTCACAACACAGGCAAAGTAAACATCAAGGGTATGTAAGTTTATTTCTGTCAGTGGAGAACATACTTTGTCATGTCCTGGTTTAAACTGTCCTAGAAAAGGCATATTTGTTAAAAAAAAAAAAAAAAAAAAGTTTTCAAAGAGAAACATTACAGGAATGAAATGTGTTCCTTCTCTTTCTGTAGTATAATCCAACCAAAGTAAAATATGAGAAAAGGTGTACTTCCAAATAACAAAAATAAGGCTGGGCACGGTGACTCACGCCTGTAATCCCAGCATTTTGGGAGGCTGAGGTGGGTGGATCACTTGAGGTCAGAAGTTCAAGACCAGCCTGGCCAGCATGGTGAAACTCTGTCTCTACTAAAAATACAAAAAAATTAGCTGGCATGGTGGCGGGTGCCTGTAAGCTCAGCTACTCGGGAGGCTGAGGCAGGAGAATCTCTTGAACCTGGAAGGCAGAGGTTGCAGTGAGCCAAGATTGCACCATTGCATACCAGCCTGGGCGACAAGAGTGAGACTCTGTCTCAAAAAACAAACAAACAAACAAATAAAAAGTAACAAAAATAAGACCTTTGAAACAGATGATTAAAATAAAAAATTGACAGCTTCAATTCTTATAATAAATTATTAAATAAAAGATATGAATAACCACAATTTGCTATTATAGTATATATTAGAGCTAGATGATAGGTAGTATTTTTCCATATTTTATCCTGCTTTATGTCCATTAATTCCTAGTTAATGCTGAAAACTAACTGAAACCATTCTTGGAGCTGTATTTGTGGGACCCTGAACTGATATAGAAAACTTTTACCTGCTTTGAGAATATAACCTTTAAGAAGAAAAGGGTGGCTGGGCATGGTGCCTCATGCCTGTAATCCCAGCACTTTGGGAGGCCGAGGCGGGCAGATCACCTGAGGTCAGGAGTTCGAGACCAGCCTGACCAACATGGAGAAACCCTGTGTCTACTAAAAATACAAAATTAGCCGGGCGTGGTGGTGCATACCTGTAATCCCAGCTACTCGGGAGGCTGAGTCAGGAGAATCACCTGAACCCGGGAGGTGGAGGTTGCAGTGAGCTGAGATCGTGCCATTGCACTCCTGCCTGGGCAACAAGAGTGAAATTCCATCTCAAAAAAAAAAAAAAGAAGAGGAAAAGAGGGGTGGGGAAGTTCTTCAATTTCAAATTCTTTCAGTGCCCTGTAATTAATTGGAAAGTATAAGTTGGAGGAGTAGCAGTAATTTTATTTTATTTTCCCTAGGAAGACAGATTATAAAGTATAAGTTGGAGGAGTAGCAGTAATTTTATTTTATTTTCCCCAGGAAGACAGATTATATATCAGCATATTCAGGGAATCTAAGAAGATTAGGAGCTGTGTAATGAAGTATAATATGAGTTAGGAGGTCTACTCTGGCTGAACATCCTTAATATTTGTGTCCTTTACTTTGAAAGATTTCAGTTAACAACAGAAATGTTATTTTTGAAGCTGCAGGCTCAAACATGTTTTTGTTGGTTATGGTATAAGTTGTATAAAAGCTCATCAGCTAAACTGGAAATCATTACTACTTAAGCAGGTGAGTGCACGCTCTATTCTTTGAAGTATAATGCTAAATAGTACTAGTTTAAGACAAAAATGTCTGCTGCCTTTATATTCCTTACTTTATTACATGGATCTTTTCCTGGCTTTCAAAAAAAAAAACAGTCTTGAACACATGCACACGTATGTTTATTGTGGCACTATTCACAATAGCAAAGAGTTGGAACCAACCCAAATGTCCAACAACGATAGACTGGATTAAGAAAATGTGGCACATATACACCATGGAATACTATGCAGCCATAAAAAATGATGAGTTCGTGTCCTTTGTAGGGACATGGATGAAACTGGAAAACATCATTCTCAGTAAACTATCGCAAGGAAAAAAACCAAACACCGCATGTTCTCACTCATAGGTGGGAATTGAACAATGAGAACTCATGGACACAGGAAGGGGAACATCACGCTCTGGGGACTGTTGTGGGGTGGGGGGGAGGGGGGAGGGACAGCATAAGGAGATACACCTAATGCTAAATGACGAGTTAATGGGTGCAGGAAATCAACATGGCACATGGATACATATGTAACAAACCTGCACATTGTGCACATGTACCCTAAAACCCTAAAGTATAAAAAAAAAAAAAAAAAAAAACAGTCTTGAGCATTCAGAAAATTTATAGAACACTGTCTGTTCTAAGTCACACCTATCTAGGAGGGCTTATGGAGTTTATTTCAGTAATAATATAGTAGTACCTTCTAACCTTAAGATTACATGCATGGCTGAGAATCTTGAGAAATTTGGATTAAGACTTGATAAAATATTCCTTTTAAAAATAATTGAAAAGCAATTGGTACACCTTAAATCTGTTTGGCAGTGATTAATAAAGATCTCTAAATCTAATTCTGTTTTGTAAACGTGATTGAAGGTTATCAGTATCTAGTGGTTATCAGTAGGTAGATAATTGTGGTGCTCCTTCAACCTCTACCCTCCATCCTTTTTAAGCCCTTCTAGTTCCTTAAGAGAACTAAATCTAGGCCAGGTGCGATGGATCACTTAAGGTCAGGAGTTTTAGACCAGCCTGGCCAACAAAGTGAAGCTGTGTCTCTACTAAAAATAACAAAAAATTAACCAGGCGTGGTGGCACGTGCCTGTAATCCCAGCTACTCAGGAAGCTGAGGCAGGAGAATCGCTTGAGCCTGAGAGGCAGAGATTGCAGTGAGCTGAGATCGCACCACTGCACTCCAGCCTGGGCAACAGAGTGACACTGTCTCAATTAAAAAAAAAAAAAAAAAAAAAAGAGGCCGGGCGCAGTGGCTCACGCCTGTAATCCCAGCACTTTGGGAGGCCGAGGCCGGTGGATCATGAGGTCAGGAGATCGAGATCATCCTGGCTAACACTGTGAAACCTCGTCTCTACTAAAAATACAAAAAATTAGCCGGGTGTGGTGGCGGGTTCCAGTAGTCCCAGCTACTCGGGAGTCTGAGGCAGGAGAATGGCGTGAACCCAGGAGGCGGAGCTTGCAGTGAGCCAGGAGCACGTCACTGCACTCCAGCCCTGGCAACAGAGTGAGACTCTGTCTCAAAAAAAAAAAAAAGAACTAAATAATCTAATGATGCTATTACAGCCTATTGATCTTTTGTATCTATTCCTTTCTTCCTGAGAATAAAATTCATTGTAAAGAGGTTGAAGACTAAAAATGACCTATTAAAGTTATCTACATTTTCCAAGAAATTAACTACATGTTTACTTTTCTCTGTCTCTTCCATGCCAAGCTGTAGATTTTTTACAGTAGAGTTCCTAAAAATAGTTTTATTCTGACAAACCATATTGAAGAAGTCCAAAATGACAGCCACACAGTTAAGTTTATTTGTAAAATTCAAGTCATTACAGATTTTTCTCCTCCAAATTGCTTTTATGCTTTTTATCACCCTTAAAAGTAAAGATTTATGTTTGAAAAGTAGGAAAGAATTCTGACCTCTTATATTTCCATCTGTGTTCTTTCTGAGCCAAAGATAAAAACCTCTTAAGAGTTAGTATTTTTTTAAACAATGCTAAACTTTCTTCTTTGTTTCAAGTCTGTATTAGACTTGATACTTGCTGAAACTCTGCAGTGAAAAATCCTCAGGACTGAGCTACTAGATTGGCGTTAAATAGCAATTGGTCTTCTTGCAGTAAATATTAACTGGTTTTTTTTTTTGTTTGTTTGTTTTTTGTGAGACGGAGTCTCTCTCTGTCGCCCAGGCTGGAGTGCAGTGGCGCAATCTCGGCTCACTGCAAGCTCCGTCTCCCAGGTTCACGCCATTCTCCTGCCTCAGCCTCTCTGAGTAGCTGGGACTAC
The DNA here is from genome assembly GCF_028878055.3 of Symphalangus syndactylus. Taxonomy (NCBI): domain Eukaryota; kingdom Metazoa; phylum Chordata; class Mammalia; order Primates; family Hylobatidae; genus Symphalangus; species Symphalangus syndactylus. The sequence goes on from NC_072430.2 coordinate 39,347,390, forward strand.
AGGTGCCCGCCACCACGCCCGGCTAATTTTTTTTTGTATTTTTAGTAGAGACGGGGTTTCACCGTGGTCTCGATCTCCTGACCTCGTGATCCGCCCGCCTCGGCCTCCCAAAGTGCTGGGATTACAAGCGTGAGCCACCGCGCCCGGCCTTAACTGGTATTTTATATGATATTCAAGTCAAAGTGGGTAACCATGTTTTCTGTTAAGATTCAGTTTCACTTTAAGAGCAAAGGATAACTATTTTCTAACGTATAAATGCCAAGGCTTACTGATTTGTCTACATTTATTTTATTTTATTTTCCTGTTAATTCTCTTTGAAATTAATAAGTTAAACCATAAGAAATTGCCTGTTTTAAGGTCAAAAATGGTAGCATATTGGCAGTTTGATGGTTCAGCCTAGCAATTTTAAAGGATAACAAGCCACTTTATTTATTTATTTATTTATTTATTCATTTATTTATTTGAGATGGAGTCTCACTCTGTTACCCAGGCTGGAGTGCGGTGGCATAATCTCGGCTCACTTCAAGCTCCACCTCCCAGGTTCACGCCATTCTCTCGCCTCAGCCTCCCAAGTAGCTGGGACTACAGGCACCCGCCACCACACCCGGCTAATGTTTTTGTATATTTAGTAGAGATGGGGTTTCACCATGTTAGCCAGGATGGTCTCGATCTCCTGACCTCGTGATCTGCCTGCCTCAGCCTCCCAAAGTGCTGGGATTACAGGCGTGAGCCACTGTGCCCAGCCCTCCTTTTTAAATTTTTTTAATTTTTTTTTTTTCGAGGAGTTTCACGCTTATTGCCCAGGGCAGAGTGCAATGGCGCGATCTCGGCTCACGGCAACCTCTGCCTCCCAGGTTCAAGCAGTTCTCCTGCCTCAGCCTCCGAGTCGCTGGGATTACAGGCATGCACCAACACACCTGGCTAATTTTGTATTTTTAGTAGAGATGGAATTTCAACATTTGGTCAGGCTAGTCTCAAACTCCTGACCTCAGGTGATCTGCCCGCCTCGTCCTCCCAAAGCGCTGGGATTACAGGCGTGAGCCACCGCGCCTGGCTCATTTTTCGTAAGTGGCAGAGTCTCACTATGTTACCCAGGCTGGAGTGCAGTGGCTGTTTACAGGTGCAATCATAGCTCACTACAGCCCCAAACTTCTGACTCAAGAGATCCTCCTACCTCAGCCCCCCAAGTAGCCAGAATCACACCACTGTGCCTGGCTTTCCTTTTTTAAAAATTGATACATAATAATAATTATGGGGTACATATGATATTTCGATACATGCATACAGTATCAAATACTCTGATTAAAATCAGAGTAGGATATGCGTCACCTCAAACTTTTATCATTTCTTTGTGTTTAGAACATTTCAGCTCTTCTAGCTATTTTGAAATACATGGTAAACTATTGTTAACTGTAGTCATCCTGTGCTATCAAACGCTATAATTTGTTCCTCCTATCTACGTATATGTTTGTACCCATTAACCAACCTCTTTTCAATCCCCCTTTCCCTACCCTTCCCAGCCTCTGGTAACCACTGTTCTACTCTCTACGTCCATGAGATCCACTTTTTTAGCTCCCACATGAGTCAGAACATGCGATATGTGTCTTTCCGTGCCTGGCTCATTTCACTTAACATCATGACCTTCAGACCTATCCATGTTGTGCAAGTGACAGCATTTCATTCTTTTCATGGCTGGATAGTATTCCGTTGTGTGTATCTGCCACATTTTCTTTATCCATTCATCCGCTGATATTTAGATTGATTCCGTATTTGGCTATTGTGAATAGTGCTGCAGTAAATATAGCTGTGCACACATCCCTTTGATACACTGATTTCATTTTATTTCGATAAACAGCAGTAGTGGGATTCCTGGATTGTATGGTAGTTCCATTTTTAGTTTGAAAAAACTTTTTTTTTTTTTAACAGAGGCTAGTTAATTTGTGATTAGATAGCTAAAAGGTTTGTGATTTTTTTAAAGGTGTTGGCTGGGCAGCATAGTGGCTCACACCTGTAATCCCATGCCACAATCAAGGTTAGAATATTTTCATCGTCCCTCCTGGAAGTTCCCTTCTGCCCCTTTGCTATCAGCCCCTTTCCCATACTTTCTGGCAACCATGAATCTGTTTTCTGTCATTACAGTATGTCTTTTTAGAGTTTCATACAAACGAACGAATTCATACAGTGTGCAGTCTCATGTCTGGCTTATTTCAATGAACATTATGTTTTGAGATTCATCAGCATTGTTGCCTTAGCAATCATTTGTTCCTTTTCATATATTTCCTTTCTCTCATGTTTCTTCTACCTTTTTGAACATATAGATCATATTTTTAATGGCCTTTAGCGTCCGTATCTGCTAATACTCCGTTATTTTTGGTCGGTTTTTATTGACTAACTTTTCCCCTGGTTGTACGTCACATTTTCCTGTTTCTTTGAATGCCTGGAATTTTAAAATTATATGTAGGACATTAATTTTACATTGCTAGTTTATATATCTTGTTGTTTTCCTTTAGGTAATGTTGGACTTTGTTCTTGGAATCAATAGGATCCTTTCAAAGCTTGCTTTTAAGGTTAGGGTGGGTTCAGACCAAGTTTTAGTCTAGGGTTCATTTATCTCCACTACCAAGGTGATAGGAGTGGAGTCCCCTTCTGAGGACTCTGTTAGACAACCCACATATTATAAGATCTTTACATTTTGGTGGACAAAAATACAAACTATTCCCAGCTCCATGTGAGTGCAGGAATTGTTTGGCCTATTGCTTTCTGATGGATCTTTTCCCCAGCCTCTGCTAGTTTCTTTTCATGCCTATAGAAATCAGTACCCTTCCCAAAGTTCAAAGGGACCCTTCTGCAGATCCCTAAAGCTCTCTCATCGTACCCCCTCCCCCCCGCTCCTGTACACTGCCCAACAAATTCTAGCCCCGGCAGCCTCCCCAGCTCTGATCTCACTGACAGCTCTCCACTCCAATCTCAGATATCCTCAGCTGGCAAGACTGGGCCCTCCTTCCTTGTGCAGCGGCCTGTAACCTGCCTTCAGGCAGCACAGTCTGGCCCTCCCTGTGGTTCAGTGTCTAAAAGTCATTGTTTATGTGCTTTGTCCAGTTTCCTGTTGTTTACAGCAGGAAGATAAATCCAGCCTCTAGTACTCCATGGCCAGAAGAAGTCTTATCTTCTAAATGTAGATTAAGCATGTATTGATACTTCTAGGGGGAAATTAGGGGACTTGGCTCATCAGTTCCCAACATACTTAAATATAACACACTTTAATGTCTGCTTTCTTCTTTGTAACTTAAACGACATAAATGATGCTCTTCAGTGCTCACACTAGGCTAATCTAAGCTTGAGTGTTTTTCTCTGATCAACTTGAAATTATCTACATAAAGAGTATTAATTTTGACTTATTTGTGGCCAACTTATCTAGAGTAGCTTCCCATGAATGATGGATATGTTAGTATTCTAATTCTAAGGACATTTGTTAGCTATCTGTAGGTCTGGTTAATTTGTCATAAGAACTTATGTCATGTATCATGCTTGGACTTTTAAAAATATGAACTTGCTGATTTTATAATCTATATATGAAAATTACTGCAGCCTTTTTTATTCATGAGTATTTATGGTTGAGAAGATTCTAAAATAGTTCTTAGCCCTTTACAAGCGGATCTTTTACATTTATTGCGTTGCTCTGTATAACAGAACAATTGCTTGGATATCTTTTCAAAGAGTGACTTACAATAATGTCAAAACCTGCCCAGATATTTAGTCAGTTAGAAATGTGTGTTTTAATCTATTTGTGTTTTAGGGAAGATGAGCATAATAGGATTAAAGATACGATTTTATACTATTACAGATACGTTGCTGTTGTCTGGTAAGAATTTTAAGGAAACAGGCCGGGCGCGGTGGCTCACGTCTGTAATCCCAGCACTTTGGGAGGCCAAGGTGGGCAGATCACTTGAGGTTAGGCATTCGAGACCAGCCTGGCCAACATGGTGAAAACCTGTCTGTACTAAAAATAAAAAAAATTAGCTGGGCGTGGTGATGTGCACCTGTAACCCCAGCTATTCAGGAAGCTGAGACAGGAGAATCGCTTGAACCCGGGAAGCAGAGATTGCAGTGAGCCGGGATCGTGCCGTTGCACTCCAGCCTGGGCGACAGAGTGAGACACCATCTCAAAAAAAAGAAAAAGAAAAAAAGAAAGAATCGTAAGGAAACAACAAAATGAAACTCAGAAGATGAAAATTTGGGGGTCTAAGGGCTTCATCTCTGGTCTTATGTGTAAAATTTATTTGCAGCACAGTTAATTGGAATGAATCTTAAAGTTAGAAGACGTAAATTCTAGTTGCAGCTGTGCCACTTGCTACTTGTCCAACTGTAGGCACTATTGTCCAACTGTAGGCATGTCCAGCTGTAGGCATGTCACTACCTTGGTGAGAGTCTCCTGACCTATAATATGAAGATAATCATAAATATCCTACCTACTGTCAAGGGATTTGTGGAGTGCTCAGTGAGGGGGTATGGCTGAAATTCTTTGAGGATGCTAACGCTCCATTAAATGTTTTTTACATTATTATAACTTCTGCTATTAACAGGTAGAATGACAGAATACAAAATGAGACATTTTACTTTACATTCCATACGGTTTACTGTGTAAAATATTTTATGGTGAAATGGAAAAAAGTGAAACAGAACTGATTAGATAGAATGGAGATAGGAGATTACTGTCTTTTTTCCATTCCTTTTTACTTAATATTATTTTGTTTTCTCTCACCATGACTTTCCAGGTAAAGAGTGTGTACAACAGTTAGCTGAAAACACCAGGTATTTCAGGAGACGCCTGAAAGAGATGGGCTTCATCATCTATGGAAATGAAGACTCTCCAGTAGTGCCTTTGATGCTCTACATGCCTGCCAAAATTGGGTACGTTTTGTTGCAGATCACAGACTAGTCTGTCCTTATCCTTATCTGTAATGTGAGACTAGGGCTTACGTATTTTGGTAGGGAAAGTGGTCTTGTCCTTAATATGTTAACCTTCATTTCGTACATATGCCGTAGATCAAATAGTGTATTCCAAATTGTAAAGTATGTTAATTTGTTCTTCTTTCAATAAACATTTGAGTTTCATGTACTCTCTAGGGGCCTGGGATAGATCAGTGAATAAAATACAAGCATCTTTGTCCTTGTGGAGCTTACAGTCTAGTAGGGGGCAACAGTCAGACATACATAATAAACAAATGAACTGTGTACTGTGTTAGAAGGTGTCAAGTGCTATGGAAAAAGTAGAGCAGGACCTATATGGGGAGTTGAGAGTGCCCTGTGGGCAGGCAGATAACACTATTAAATAGGGTGGTCAGGGTAAGGAAGCCTCTTTGGGAAGGAAAATGACATCTGAGTGAAGATTTGAAGGAGCTGACAGCCACTGGAGAAAGAAGCATCTGTGCAAAGGCCACAGTGCAGGAGCGAGCTTGCTTAGCTGACCGAAGAGTAGCAAAGAGGTCCCTGGAATTGGAGCACCGTGCCCCAGGGCGAGCAGTGGGCCATGAGGTCAGAGAGGTTTTATCAGAGTGTGTTATTGGATACTTACCAGGTGTGCAGTTTACACCAGCTTCTTTGGTTTGTACGAGGCATACGTAATGGAAAGCCTTGCCCTAGGATAGCTTTCAATGTATTTGAGAAGTCCAGATGTATAATGAAACCAGAAGACATTTGAAAAGCAAATGAACAGTAATTATACTGAACAAATTTTATTATATGCAAAGTGGCCTTGAAGATGTAGAATAAAGTAGTAACCTGCTTAGTATAGGCTCAGTAAGAAAGGCACATCTTGTTGGATGGGTGAGTTTTGAGCTGGATCTTAAAGCATTTCTCCAGTTTGATTGAACTCATTGAAGGAGCAATTTTTGTAAATTTTTGAATCCCCAGTGTCCACCACAGTCTCCGACACTCAGTAAACATTTACTGAAATGAATATGGGAGAGGAAATTAAATCAGGGAACCTGGAAGTAATGTGATTCAAACAGAATGAAAGGGAAGTAAGGAAAATGTGCTCCCTGAGAGAAAAAGAGGGATTTGGGTTTCAACATGAAGTCATATGGGCAGTTGGTATTAAGGCTTCAGAGGGGATGGGGAAGGATTTTCTTCATTCTTCTTTAAGTGGAATTCTCATAAACAAACACGAAGAGTTATCAGATCCAAAGGACTCAGTCTAGAACTCTCTCTTTAAAGAAAGCTGTGTCTCCTTTATTCTACATAGGTGTAACTGACTGTGTACACTGTAATTAGGAAAGATTTAGAGAAGGTGAAGAATTAGAATAAGGCACTAGACAGTTTGGGAGCGTGTGCTGAAGATACAGGGCACCCAGGTTCATGCTGACACAAAGGAGGTATGTTGAGGAAGATGTACGGGTACTACAGAGAGTGGGAAAAGGCTGAAAAGACTGGCATTAATGTAATGCCAAATGTGCAGGATCTATATTGCCCAGGCTGGAGTGCAATGGCGCGATCTCGGCTTACTGCAACCTCCACCTCCCAGGTTCAAGCAAATCTTGTGCTTCAGCCTCCCCAGTAGCTGGGATTACAGATGTGTGCCACCACACCTGGCTAATTTTTGTATTTTTTAGTGGAGATGGGGTTTCACCATGTTGGCCAGGCTGGTCTCCAACTCCTGACCTCAGGTGATCTGCCTGCCTCGGCCTCCCAAAGTGCTGGGATTACAGGCACGAGCCACTGGGCTGGCCAGATTTTTGTGTTCTCAAACAAATGCTATAAACAGCTTAAAGGAAAAGTTAAAACATAAGGGAGGTCAACAAGAGGAAAAGACAAAAAGCAACATAATTTGGGATGGGCGCAGTGGCTCACACCTATGATCCCAACACTTTGGGAGTCTGAGGTGGGTGGCTCACAAGGTCAGGAGATCGAGACCATCCTGGCCAACATGGTGAAACCCCGTCTCTACTAAAAACACAAAAATTATCTGGGTGTGGTGGTGCACAGCTGTAATCCCAGCTGCTCGGGAGGCTGAGGCAGGAGAATTGCTAGAATCTGGGAGGCAGAGGTTGTGGTGAGCCGAGATCGCGCCACTGCACTCCAGCCTGGCAACAAAGCAAGAGACTCAAAAAAAAACCAAAACATAATTTAGTAGACAAAATTAAATAAAAGTTAGAATGTGTTATTTAGACAAGACACAGATGTGGAGTAAGGCCTCAGGCCTCCAGTTTGGCTTATGATAGGGGTGGGGGATTGTTAAACATCAGTTGTGTGGTCTGAGTAATCAGCTGAAGCCAGCAGGTGAACTGGCCTGACAGACACCAAAGGAAGCCCTGAATTCTGAAGCAGTGTTGTTCCCAAGACAAAGAAATGTGTGATCTGGAGAGCTCATGCCAGTCAGCCATTCTGCTAGCAGAAAAGATGTGCCATGTTATAGCCGATCCCCCACAGCTGCAGAATCCTCAGAATTTGAGGATTAATGTTAAACTGCGAAGCTTAATATTTCACGGACCAGATTTTAATTAAATACAGGTTCATTTTGAAGCCTCTGAACCACTGTTACATATCAGGGACACTTTTTTTGTTGTTGTTTTTTTTTGAGACAGAATCTTGCTCTGTTGCTCAGGCTGGAGTACAGTCATGTGATCTTGGCTTACTACAGCTTGTGCCTCCAAGCTTTGAGAGATTCTCATGCCTCAGTCTCCTGAGTAGCTGGAACTACAGGTGCATGCCACCATACTCAGCTGATTTTTTGTATTTTTGGTAGAGATGGGATTTCGCCATGTTGCCCAGGCTGGTTATTTCAGTTTTGTGAAGGACACCATATAGGAGAAGACTGCCTTAGGATTGACTTTAAAAGTATTTGTGAGCTGTCAATTTTAACTTTAAAAGGAGTTAAAGGAAACTCCTATTAGAAGTCTCCAATGCTTGCATCACCAAAGAGTTGAAATCATTGAGGACAGCAAGTCCTCTGTAATGAGTGCTTTCTTACTCCTCCTGGTTTCTGTTCCTTGTTTTCCCCTTTGCAGCGCCTTTGGACGGGAGATGCTGAAGCGGAACATCGGTGTCGTTGTGGTTGGATTTCCTGCCACCCCAATTATTGAGTCCAGAGCCAGGTTTTGCCTGTCAGCAGCTCATACCAAAGAAATACTTGATACTGTAAGTAGGCACTTTCACCTTGATATAAATATGCCTTTTATTAAAAGGGCCTGTATATTAGATGAAATTCATAATATGTTGATCTTGATGTTCTTGTGAGCACCTAAGACAGAGGAGGTGACAGTGCTACCGAAAACATTGGCATTTACAAAAAAACTGTCACCCCCCACACCTGCATCATGAGAGCTCTGGAGAATTTTCCGGCTTTGTCCTGCTCCACTGTCTCCCTCACTATAGACTCTACAATTCTCTTTCCACTCTAGCTATTTCTACACTAAGCTTTCTCATATGTTGTTCTGTCTAAAATTTTCTCTCTTGAGCTTTCTGTCCCCTCTACCTGGCTGACTGCCACTCATTCTTCACATCTCCACTTAAAGGAAAATTGCTCAGGGGCACCCCACACCTTCTTGCTCTGTGTTCCCTTGGAATCCTGAGATTCTCCCTTACTAAATTCTTCACACCTATAATTATTTAATAGCAGTCTTCTCCATTAGATAAATATTGAGGATAGGAATAAGTCTGTTTTACTCATCTATATCCCAGCACCCACCACACTGCCAGGCATCTAGTTGGGGATCATTATTACTAAGCTTAATTATTTATGATCTCAATATATTCTCATCTCTATATATTCTCTTAATATGTTATTGTTGCGAATCTAAGATTTAGAGTTTAAATCAGTATTGCCATCTGGGAGTTTATAAAGCTTTAGAACATGATATTTGCATAAAATTAGTTGCTAGAAATACCCATTAATGAGTTAGAGAGCTACTAATTTTTTTTCTTTTTTTTTTTTTCCTTTTTTGAGACAGTTTCACTCTTGTTGCCTAGGCTGGAGTGCAATGGCGTGATCTCAGCTCACCACATCCTCCGCCTCCTGGGTTCAAGCAGTTCTGTCTCAGCCTCCTGAGTAGCTGGGATTACAGGCATGCGCCACCACGCCCAGCTAGTTTTGTATTTTTAGTAGAGACGGGGTTTCTCCATGTTGGTCAGGCTGGTCTCGAACTCCCGACCTCAGGTGATCCACCCGCCTCAGCCTCCCAAAGTGCTGGGATTGCAGGCATGAGCCACTGCCTGGCAAGAGCTACTAATCTTAAACATTATGAATGCTTCTTTATAAAAGTTCATTATAACAATTTGATGGACATTTTATATTCCTGAATAGCCGAAGACTTTTGACTTTCTTCTCTATTTCTACACGGCAAAATTTCTACGAGTATGAGTGTATTCCCTTTTAAAAAACAAAATTGTAGTAAGAACACTTAACATGAGATCTGTCCTCTTAACAAATTTTTCCATGTAGAATACAGTATTGTTAACTATAGGCACAGTGTTGTGAGCATATTCTTAATCACATTCTGACAATATCCAATTAGATTCAACTTTTTGATACTGTATCTTTTTTCTTTATTTTGATTACGCCTGTCAGATTTTTCCAATAGATTTTTCTCATTTCTCAGAAATTTCACTGGTGAATTTCTGCAATGATTTTTTTTTAACCTAGAGATTTCAGCTTTTCTTTCCCTCCTACTCTATTGATGTTTTAAGAATTTTCTTTTTTCTTTCTCATGTTCACCTGTTAACTCAGAATTTCAACGTGCCTTTAAAAAAAAGTCTATGTGACTATAACCAGTGTCTATGGCAGTAATCCATGCCTTCTGACAACAACTTTGACTTCTGAGAACTGTACACATTCATGAAAGAATTTAGATGTAACCAGGATATCTCCTTAGGATATCTAAGGAGATTTCTGTTGCCAACAAGAATGTTTGCCAGTTGAGAGTTCTAATCCTTTTCATAAGATTCTCTTGAGGGATTGTTGGGCTTTGCCTCCCATTTAGTTTTTTAAAGCATGAAGTGCATTTTTTTGAAACCATGGATTTGTTAAAGTCATTTTGTCTTACGATGTTTTATGGAACTAAACATGTAGTAGACCATTATGAGATACAAATTAATTTTCATTTAATAATGGGCCCCATGACATGATTCTGTATATAGAAAGTGATGTAAAATACACACATGCATGCACACACACACACACACACACATACACACACACACAGAGCTAGAGCTCATAAATGAATTCAGCAAAGTTGCAGGGTAAAAGATCAGCACACAAAAAATTAGTGCTTTTATACACCAGCAATGAACAAATGAAAAGAAAATTTCTTTTACAATTTTCAAAAGAATAAAATATCTAGTAATAAACTTAATCAAGAAAGCCTTTCCTGGCTGGGTGCGGTGTCTCACACCTGTAATCCCAGCACTTTGGAAGGTCAGGCGTTTGAGATCAGCCTGGCCAACATAGTGAAACCTCATGTCTACTGAAAATGCAAAAAATTAGCCAGGCATGGTGAGGGGCACCTGTAATCCCAGCTACTGGGGAGACTGAGGCAGAAGAACCACTTGAACCTGGGAGGCAGAGGTTGCAGTGAGCTGAGATTGCACCACTGCACTCCAGCCCAGGCGACAGTGCGAGACTCTGTCTCAAAAAAAAAAAAAAAAAAAAAGAAAAAGAAAAAGCTTTCCCTTGTACACTAGCTAATTTACACTTGTACACTGTATTTTTAGATGTGTATATTGAAAACTATAAAACTTTGCTGAAAGAAATTAAAGAAGACTTAAAGAAATAGAATGACATCCTGTGTTCATGGATTGGAAGATTTAATATTGTTAAGATGGCAGTATAGCAACCTACAGATCCTGTGTTCAGCATTTCTCAGAAAAAAATGGACTGGGAGACCCTAAGCCACTGGCCCTTTTTTGCAGAAATTAAAAGGCTGGTCCTCAAATTTATATGGAACTGGCAGGGAATAGCTAAAATAGTATTGAAAAGGAAAAGCAAAGTGGGAGGACTCACACTTCTTAATTTTAAAACAAAGCTAATTACTACAAAGCTACAGTAATTCCAACAGTCGAGTACTAGCATAAGGATAGACATATAGACCAGTGAAGTAGAATTGAGAGTTCAGAAATAAAGTACAAGCATCTTTGGCCAATTTGTTTTCAACAAGGAAGCCAAGACCAGTGAATGAGAAAAGAATAGTCTCTTCAACAAATAGTACTAGGGATGCAGAAGAGTGAAGTTTTAACCCTATAGCATGGATAAACCTTGAAAACATTAGGCTAAATGAAAGAAGCCAAAACAAAGACCACGTAATTTACGATTCCATTTATAAGAGATGTCCACAACAGGCAAATCCATAGGGTCAGAAAATAGATTGGTGGCAGCCAGCCTGAGAGGAGGGAGGAGTGAGGATTGATGTAACGTGTATGGGGTTGCTTTCTAGGGTGATAAAAGTACTCAAAAACTAGATAGTGACAAAAGTTGCACAACTCTGTGAATATACTTAGAAGCAATGAATTGTATACTTTAAAAGTGAATTTTGTTGAATGTGAATTGTATCTCAAAGCTGTAATTTTGTTATTTTTTAAAATGGGAAGCGCAAGGATATTGGCTCAGAGGAGTGGCAGGATGGCTGTCCTAGAGGATTCAGTTACTCAGCTCTATGATGAATACATGTTTTTCTCCTAGAAACCCACCTTACCTGTGATCTCGAGGTTCTGTGTAGACTGTTTGTTAATGAATGGTGATGCATGTACTGGCTGCCTGTCCCTAACATACCCAAATACCCCACACAAGAGTCAGCACTCATTAGAATGTCATCTTCTATTCACGTGACACTGATTTGTCTGAAATATTTGGAGTAGGATCAGAGGAAATCTTGTAATCTAGATCCGCTTGGGCTACTGAGGATTTTTTTTTTTCTATCTAATGATTACTTTTCTACATTGATGAAAAAATTCTAGATTCTTCTGAAGTCAGATTTTATAAATGTCCATTACTTGGTGATCTTAGTCATGTGCACTTTTGTCTTCTTATTATTATTTTGAGGCAGGGTCTCACTCAGTCACCCAGGCTGGAGTATAGTGGCATGATCTTGGCTCACTGCAACCTCCACCTCCCGGCCTCAAGGGATCTTCCCACCTCAGCCTCCAGAGTAGCTGGGACTATGCCTGGTAATTTTTTTTTTTAAGAGACGAGGTCTTGCTATGTTGCCCAGGCTGGTCTCAAACTCCTGGGCTCAAGTGATCCACTTGTCTTGGCCTCCCAAAGTGCTGTGATTACAGGCTTGAGCCACCGTGTTCAGCCTTGACTTTTTTTTTTTTTTTGAGACGGAGTTTTCTCATGTTGCCCAGGCTGGAGTGCAGTGGCGTGATCTTGGCTCACTGCAGCCTCCGCCTCCTGGGTTCAAGCGATTATCCTGCCTCAGCCTCCTGAGTAGCTGGGATTACAGGCATGTGCCACCACGCTCAGCTAATTTTGTATTTTTAGTAGAGACAGGGTTTCTCCATGTTGGTCAGGCTGGTCTCAAACTCCTGACCTCAGGTGATCTGCCCGCCTCAGCCTCCCAAAGTGCTGGGATTATACAGACATGAGCCATCACGCCCGGCCAGCTTTGAGTTTTGTCTTAAATTATTACATCTTGTCACAGAGGTCAGGTAAATAAATGGTCAATGGGTTCTCCCAGCTTAATTTCAGACTTAAATTGTTTCCATATGGAGCTTTCACTTAACACCTCTTCTCAGAGGTACCGCTGTTGTGATAGCACATTGAAGTTCAGCTCTTATTTGCTTTTATATTTTTCACATTTTGAAATGAATATTTTTTCTTGTGCTAGAATACATCAGTAATACTGTTGGCAGTTTTTTCTTTCCAAACACTGATTTTTTTAAAAAATGAAGTTTAAGACCCCAGGTGTGGTGGCTCATGCCTGTAATCTTTACACTTTGGGAGGCAGAGGCGGGTGGGTAACTTGATGCTAGGAATTCAAGACTAGCCTGGCCAACATGGCAAAACCCCGTCTCTACAAAAATTAGTTGGGCGTGATGGCACGTGCCTGTAGTCCCAGCTACTCAAGAGGCTGAGGCAGAGAATCTCTTGAACCCAGGAGGCAGAGGTTGCAGTGAGCTGAGATGGTGCCACTGTACTCCAGCCTGGGTAATAAAGCAAGACTCTGTCTCAAAAAAAAAAAAAAAAAAAAAAGTTGCTGGGCTCGTTGGCTCACACCTATAATGCCAGCACTTTGGAGGCCAAGGCAGTGGATCACTTGAGGTTGGGAGTTCGAGACCAGACTGGCCAACATGGTGAAACCCCATCTCTATAAAAATACAAAAATTAGCTGAACATGGTGGCAGGCACCTGTAATCCCAGCTACTTGGGAGGCTCAGGCAGGAGAATCACTTGAACCTGTGAAGTGGAGGTTGCAGTGAGCTTGGATGGCACCATAGCACTCCAGCCTGAGCAACAGAGCGAGACTCCATCTCAAAAACAAAAGGGAGAGATGACAAATTGTAGTCGGTTTTGTGAGTTCAGAGTGCATATAACTTTTTCTACCAGGCATATCATACTTTGAATTATAGCCTTTATTCTACATACCTGGCTATTGACAACCCATTATTCATGGTGAGCTTGAAGGCCTTGTTCAAAAGCAGCTCCTTCCACACCTGTATTGCAGTCTCATCTTGTAAATGAACTAGACATAAGTCCTGCCAAAGGATAATCTTGCCATGATTGTTTTTAGCAAAGTAAAACACCAGGCATGCCTGCATCCCACTGGCTCTGACAGACCTCTACTTTGTCTTGTATATTTTAGGCTTTAAAGGAGATAGATGAAGTTGGGGACCTATTGCAGCTGAAGTATTCCCGTCATCGGTTGGTACCTCTACTGGACAGGCCCTTTGATGAGACGACTTACGAAGAAACAGAAGACTGAGCCTTTTTGGTGCTCCCTCAGAGGAACTCTCCCTCACCCAGGACAGCCTGTGGCCTTTGTGAGCCAGTTCCAGGAACCACACTTCTGTGGCCATCTCATGTGAAAGACATTGCCTCAACTACTGAAGGTGGCCACCTCCACTCTAAATGACATTTTGTAAATAGTAAAAAACTGCTTCAAATCCTTCCTTTGCTAAATCTCACCTTTAAAAACAAAGGTGACTCACTTTGCTTTTTTAGTCCATTAAAAAAACATTTTATTTTGTAGCCATTCTACTTGTGAAATCATGCTGACCCTAGCCTGTCTCTGGCTAACCACACAGGCCATTCCCGTCTCCCAGCACCTTGCAGACTTGGGCCTATCAAGAGCTACTGCTGGCCCTGGCTCCACAGCCTGGAGACTTACCTGGCCCTCCTCCCTAGGGAGCAAGTGCCTTCCACTTACTTCCCATCCAGGTCTCAGAGGTGGCCAACCTTGGAGTCCTTATTTAACCATTCAAGTAATCAACGGAAGTTTTCACCCTTTAATCTTAAGTTTCGCCTTGTAAGAAAAACAGTAAGCGATGACTGCTGAAAGGCTTATTGTGTAATCTCCCAAGGGTTTGGTCTTACTCCATTTTCTTCTGGTCACCAGTTGATTTCTTCCTTTACCATCAAATATTTCTTCATAATGGTCACAGTCTGAGGATGTGCGCAAATTCTGGTTCTTCCCAAGCTCTAACCATAGCACGTCCCACCCCCTTTTTAAGCCTTTACTGTTTTCAAAGCACCCATATCCCACCTTGGTGGGAAGGCCACTCTCACATCTGAGTGTTGGGTACAAAGCTGCTCCGCAGAGTGATGTGCACTCCTCGTGGGTGAGGAGCAGGGGCAGTGTGGAAAGAACTGATTACTCCTTGCAGAGTCTGTGGCTTGCATTTCCTACTGCTTTCTACGTTTGAAAATTATGACAGTCTGTGGCTAGGTCTGGGTCCAGATTAGGATTTAAACTGATAAAGGAAAATGTTGGTAAATCCTCTGCTCAGAAATCATTTATCATGTTCCTATTTAAGGATTAGGTTATTAATTTAGGCCTTTTAGAAGCTAACCCACTTAAATATTACTCTTCTGAATGCTAGTTCTCTTTTATTCTTGATGTCCTAAGACAATTGAATCTGGCATCTGGGGCTAGGGTCTGCCTGTCTACATTTTTTTTCTTTTTTTCTGAGAAATTCTGAACACATAGATCTCTTTCCTAAAGTGACATTTTCTATTTTGACTGTTTTCATACTATAACCAGGTAAAGGGACTTCTTTCAGAGAGCTTTATACTGCCTGACCAAAGAACAAATCTGAAAATCACCATTTTAAAGTTATTTTTTCAGTTGAACCAAAGTTTAAGTGAAGAGGACTTTTGGCATATTATACCCAGGATCAGTTTGTCTTTTTGTATCCATCAATTATTACAGGAGAAGGATTGGGAACAGAATGGAAAAACAGTGTATGAAAGTCATGTTACAGGCCGAGTGCGGTGGCTCACACGTGTAATCCTAGCACTTTGGGAGGCTGAGGCAGGTGGCTCACTTGAGGTCAGGAGTTTGAGACCAGCCTGGCCAACATGGTGAAACCCCATCTCTACTAAAAAGACAAAAAATTAGCTGGGCGTGGTGGCAGGCGCCTGTAATCCCAGCTATTCGGTAGGCTGAGGCAGGAGAATCACTTGAACCCAGGAGGTGGAGGTTGCAGTGAGACGAGATCATGCCACTGCACTCTAGCCTGGGTGACACAGCAAAACTGTGTCTCAAAAAAAAAGTCATGTTACACATTTAAGTTTTTGAAATTGCTCCTTTTATCGGTAAAGATTCTCAATCCAAATTCTCCTGGGTGTGTTGTCATCAGCTGTGATATGTTTGTGTACATTACGTGTAGCAGAGGATGTAAGTAATATTGTTTGTGAAGTTTTGTTTTTAATGTCTTGAGTATGAGTTAACGTTTAGTCACTGTCAGCATCTGAGAGCTTTAATAAGCCCTTGAGATATTCCAAAGTTTTATTTTACTTTTTTAAAGAACAGAAAAAGATGAATGAAAGAACCAAGGAGAGATGCAGAGACTCTATTTAGCATGTATAGGTTAAAGTAAGAAGGAGGTTGTGGTAACTAAATAGGAGTCCTATAAAATCAAATACATTGTCAACCTTTCCTGCACATCTAGTTTCCTACCATAGAATCTCACTGGAATACCAGATAGCTTTTGCAGTGCAGTTACTATTTAATAATGTAAATGTAGGGTTTGTAAAAGTCACAAACTTACAAGCAATGAACTTACCTGCTAGTCTTTTTATTTTGGCTTGCATGAAGTCACTGCAAATTCAAATGTCAGTACCGGCATTTAAAATATATCTATATCACTTTGTTAATACAAAGTTATTTCAAGATAAGTGTAATTTTGTTACAAGTTTATTTTGAAGAGACAAATCTCCTGTGATCTATCCAGGACCTCTGTACTTTCTAAAGAACAAAATGTTATGTAGACATTATACATGGTTGTCTCTTCTTGAAACTGTAATGTAAATCCAGGGTCCAGTCATATCCTAGGTATCATCGTTTATCCAAGTACCTGGAGGAATACAAGTATATATAAATACAGTCATTGAGAATAAGTCGATTTGGGGCATACAAGAGTAGTTTCATACACAGTTTAACACGGCCTGATTCAAGACTCTGATAGGATTCAAACATATATCCGTTAACCATGACTACCAAAACCGATCATCTGAGTCGATTGATAGAGGTGTGACTAGTCCTTAGCACTTTTTCTCATTCCTCTTTTTATTCAGCATTGCTGTTACCTATTTCAGGTTTTTAAGACCTCTTTCAGCAGATCACATGAGAAGCCAGGGAATGTATAGCTAGGAGACGTCAAAAGCCCATATGAGTGGACCAAGCAGCAGTGGCGGTTTCTCCTCGCATCTTTTTTTTAAAAGCTTTAACTTAGCAGGGGCATGGACTTTATAGCACTTTTTCAACTTTTTGCTTTGCTTTGGATAGGAAATCCTTACCTTTAAAAAAAGCTTCTAGTCTCTAGAACCCCCAAAGTACTGCTTATTTGTTTGAAGAATCCAGCCATCGTAGTGCTTTAGTCACTATCTTAAACATTGATGATAGGGCGAGGATTTTAAAACAGGATTCTTGCTTCTGTAGTCATCAAGGTGAACAGAAGCATCCTACACAACCACTAAGGGCTCTATATTTGTGTCATGCCTCTTCAAACACCAAGGAGTTGAACATGCTTCCAGTGATTTGTCTCTGTAATGTCTTCCTCTTTTACTTGGCCTTTCTTTCTTTCTGTACCTTCAAGTTCTTGATTTTTAAAATTCCAACTCTAGAGAAAACCAATATATGGTGGTGCTGGGCTTTGAAGATAGCATATCAGATGCCTTGGTTCTGTTTTTACACTTAGCCTTACATTTCAGGAGGAGGCTTTTCATTAGGGGCTTAAGCTAGCTCCTTTGGCTTTTTAAAAAAATTTTTTTTCAAATTTCTTCATTACCTAAGGAAGGCTCCATCTAAATTTTTCAACTAGTTCAGCCTAGCTGAATTTTCTAGTATGTAAATACACTTTGCTTCCTTCTTATTGGTGAAAACCAGGGGGATGAGTGGCTTCCATGGAGAGATTTCCTGATTTCTCAGGGAGGAATAAAGTGATGACATTTACCACTACTTTTCTGGTTTTCCCCTTTTTCCAAATTGATAAGGATTTCTGGTTCCTAGTGATCTGGGATTGGGCAACAGTGCAGAACTGCTGGTCATGCCGTAGGCCAAGAAAGAATGTGGGTAATTGTTGTTTTGCAATAATTTGTAGGGTTATGGGCAGTTGTCTTGTTTGAAGCATTGCTATGACTTAATTCCCAAGGTATCTTTCCTCTCTTGGTGTTCTAGGTAAGCCAATGAGTTTTAATCTCTACTTGCTATAACTGTGTGCTTAGAAAAAGAGGTGAGAGTAGTGGTTTTCCTTCAAACTGTCCACATTCATGAAGATTATGAATTGTTAGGACAGCCAGGGCAAGATAGACCCTGTCTCTACAAAAATTTTTTTCTAAATTAACCGGGCATGGTGGTGCCTGCCTGTAGTCCCACCTATGTGGGAGAACCACTTGAGCCTGGGAGGTCAAGGCTGCAGTGAGCCATGATTGCACCCCTGCACTCCAGCCTGAGTGACAGAGTGAGACCCTGGCTCAATAAGAGGGGGAAAAAATTGTTAGGAGCTGGGTGTGGATGCAGCCTGCAATCCCAGCTACTTGAGAGGCTGAGGCCGGAGGCTTGCTTAAATCCAGGAATTTGAGTCTAGCCTGGGCAACACAGCAAGACCCCATCTCAAAAAAAAATGTTTTTTAAATCAGCTTAGCCCAAAGGGGTTGTGAATGGGGGAGGTATAAAAAGCAAAGATTAGGCCGGGCGTGGTGGCTCACGCTTGTAATCCCAGCACTTTGGGAGGCCGAGGAGGGCGGATCACGACGTCAGGAGATCGAGACCACGGTGAAACCCCGTCTCTACTAAAAATACAAAAAATTAGCCGGGCGTGGTGGCGGGCGCCTGTAGTCCCAGCTACTCGGAGAGGCTGAGGCAGGAGAATGGCGTGAACCCGGGAGGCAGAGCTTGCAGTGAGCCGAGATCGCGCCACTGTACTCCAGCCTGGGTGACAGAGCGAGACTCTATCTCAAAAAAAAAAAAAAAAAAGAGCAAAGATTATTTTTTGGCTGCTAAGCCAAGAACTTATAGGGATTTTTTTTTTCAGTCCCAGAACCTACAGATACGCTGCTACTTGTTTCACGTGGATGCTCAGTGCCCAGCAGCCATCTTAATACATTAAACCAGTTTAAAAAATACCTTCCATGTGGAGAAAAGCATGTCTTTTTCTCGCCTCAACTTTATCCACATGAAATGTGTGCCCATAGCTGGACACAGTGGCTCATGCCTGTAATCCCAACAGTTTGGGAGGCTGAGGCGGGCAGATTGCTTGAGGCCAGGAGTTCGAGAACAGTCTGGCCAACATGGCGAAACCTCATCTCTACTAAAATTACAAAAATTAGCCGGGCATGGTGGTGCATGCCTGTAATCCCAGCTGCGTCAGGAGGCTGAGGCACAGGAATTGCTTGAACCCAAAAGGCAGAGGATGCAATGAGCCAAGATCGTATCACTGCACTCCAGCCTTGGTGACAGAGGGAGACTGTCTAAAAAAAAAAAAAAAAAAAAAAAAAGTGTGCCCAGGCCCCTAGCCATTGCCATGTGCCCAGCCAGAGAGCCAAATTAGAGGGCTGGCTTCCCTATCACACAGAAGAAATGCTAGCGCTAGCCAATGATCCCTTTGCTTTTAATGTATAGAAAATACTGTTGTTCCTTTTGTCATTTCCAGTGACATCTGTTTTCTAAGCAGCTCTTTTCTAGGGAGGAAACCAAAAGGGCTAGTTTAAGCCCCTAATAGAAATGTTTTTTCTAATCTCTGGTGAGTCTGGAAGTGTTCACATTCACAGTCCACCCTTGGGAGTGGCTTGGTGGGGGAGCTGGGGACAAGGTTTTGTTTACTACATAGTGCACATGATAAATGGCCTTAAACTGTGATTCTTTCTGGTAGGATAAGTTGTAATAAACTGACCCTAAAGAATGCAATGGCTTTTAAACTGCAGTTACTGTGTTCTTAATGAAGCAATACCCAAAGCTCTGTTCTTTTTGGAGCACTTGAGGGGAAGTTGAATGAAAGGTGCAAATAAGAGCAGTACCTTGATCTTACACTTTCTGAGTGTCCTGCCTTGTTGCCATCTGCATGGATGAGTGAATGCTTCTATGCACGAGGAGACTCAAGCCAACTCAGAGTCTGCTTTTTCCAACACTATTCCCAGGTTTCTCGTGCAAAGCTTGGTCATTTGGCCCAGGTCTTCCTGGAAAGTGGAGTACATGTCTCTGACCAGGGTGGCGTGGTGCCTTTACCCTTAACACTCAGTCTTGTTACGTCAGTGATATGAAGCCAGTGGTTGGAATTATAAAAAGCATCCTTGCTGGTTCTTCACAGGACACTGGAAACCACCCTGTCAATTCAGCTAGCATGTCCACACAGTCTTGATGATCCCTCTCTGTAATAGGCAGCTAACATTAAGAGAAGGGGGAAAGAGAAGAAGAAGAGAGCAATGGTTTATGGGAGAGCTGAGATCTTATTTCGTTGGCCCATATTTTTCCCCTGACCAAGTTACCTGTAAACTGGAATTTGCAAGGGGGTGCTGTGATGATAACCCCTTTCTATTGCTGTAATGTTCATATAACCTGGGAAACTGAGAGAAGGGGATGTGTAAATAAAAGCTTAAACATCTTAGTAATGTGTTAAAATGTCACTCTCTTACCCTGTTTCCCCTTTTTGCCAGATGATGATTTTTTTATTTTTATTTTGTACTTTACTGGATGACTGTGAAGCAATGAGTATTGGGCTGGGGTAGGTGGGTTGATTTTGAGAGTGCATGTTAAGAACTAAAGGGGAACTACTTGAGATGACTTAAGAAGCATCCCATGCAAATATCTTGTTTTGCCCTAATAAAATATTCAGAAAGATATATCTGCCTTTATTCATTCAACCAATACATATTGAGTGCTATCTCTCTGCTGGGCAGCACACTGAGCTTTGTGGTTCCTACTTGCCAGTAAACAGATAAACACATGAACATACATGTCATTTTACAAACTGTTAAGTGCTATGGAAGAAAAGTAAAGAGCTTGGTAAAAGTAACCAGGCCGGGCACGGTGGCTCACGCCTATGATCCTAGCACTTTGCGAGGCTGAGGCAGGAGGATCACTTGAGGTCAGGAGTCTGAGACCAGCCTGGCCAACATGGCAAAATCCCGTCTCTACTAAAAATACAAAAATTAACCAGGCATGGTGGTGTGTGCCTATAATTCCAGCTATTTGGGAGGCTGAGGCCAAGATCACACCACTGCACTCCAGCCTGGGCAATAGAGCAAGACTGTCTCAAAAAAAAAAAAAAAAAAGACAGTAACCATGATCTGGTAAAGACGGGTGAGAGAGAAAACTGAGGAAGTGGAGGGTCTGAAATAAAGTACAGTTGGAGCTTGATTAAAAACTGTATGGTGAGGTGAGGTAGTGGGGAGGTGGTAGAGGCAGACCCACTGGGCTTTGTAGATCTTGGTGAGGTCTTTCTCTTATGCAGGGGTTGGAGTCAGACCAGTGACAGGATTGGGTTCTTTGTTTTTTGTTTTTTGTGTTTTTGAGACGGCGTCTCGCTCTGTCGCCCAGGCTGGAGTGCAATGGCATGATCTCGGCTCACTGCAAGCTCTGCCTCCCCAGGTTCAGGCCATTCTCCTGCCTCAGCCTCCCGAGTAGCTGGGACTACAGGCGCCCGCCACAATGCCTGGCTAATTTTTTGTATTTTTAGTAGAGATGGGGTTTCACCGTGTTAGCCAAGATGGTCTCGATCTCCTGACCTCGTGATCCACCTGCCTCGGGCTCCCAAAGTGCTAGGATTACAGGCGTGAGCCACAGCGCCCGGCCAACGGTTGGGTTTTTAAAAAATTTTTTAAATTATTACTTAAAGTGGAGACGGGGTTTCACTGTGTTGCCGTCTCGAATTCCTGGCCTCAAGCAATCCTCCCGTCTCAGCTTCCTGACATACTGGGATTACAGGCATCAGCTGCCACACCCGGCCCAGTGAGGAGTTTAAAGTGTGGAAACAGATAACTCTTAGCGTTTTTTTTGTAGACATGGGCAATTTGATAAACTTTTCTAGGTCTAAAGGACCTAGAATAGTCAAAACAATTTTGAAAAAGAACTTACACTACCTGATTTCAAGACTTTCTGTAAAGCTACAGTAATCAAGACACTACCATTGGCATTAAGATAGTCATATAGATCAGTGAAACATACTAGAGTCCAGAAATAGATCCACACATAGAAGGTTGGTTGATTTTCAACAGAGTTGCCAAGGTAGTTCCAGTGGGGTAAGTACAGTTATTTCAACTAATGGTCCCAGAACAACTAAATATCCATATGGGCAGAAATGACCTTCAACCCTTAACTCATAGATACACAATAATTCAAAATAAATCATCTGAACACAAAAATTAA
Organism: Symphalangus syndactylus; assembly: GCF_028878055.3. Lineage (NCBI taxonomy): Eukaryota > Metazoa > Chordata > Mammalia > Primates > Hylobatidae > Symphalangus > Symphalangus syndactylus. The sequence continues at coordinate 39,369,403 of NC_072430.2, forward strand.
AACTATAAAATGTCTAGAAGAAAATAGAAAAGAAAATCTGTGACTTTAGGAATGATTTCTGAGGACACAAAAAGCATTATTGATAAGTTGGACTTGATCAAAATGAAAATTTCAAAAGACTGAAAAGCAAACCCCAGGCTGGAATAAAAGATTCAGAATACATGTTTCTGATAAAGGCTTTCTATACAGACTCTCTAAAGAACCCTTAAAATTTAGTAATCTATTCATAAAAAAATAAGTAAAAGATGGAAAAGACATTTCACAAAAGAGGTAAACTAATGTCCTGTAAGCTTATGAAAAAATGCTTAACATAATTAGTCGTCAGGGAGGTGCAAATAAAAACTACAATAAGATTCTACCACCCCGACCTGGGCAACATAGCAAGACCCCATCTCTACTAAAAAATTGAAAAAATTAGCTGAGCATGGTGGTACATGCCTGGAGTCCTAGCTACTCAGAAGTCTGAGGTGGGAGGATCCCTTGAACCCAAGAGTTGAAAGCTACAGTGAGCTATGATCACACCACTGCACTCCAACCTGGGAGACAGAGCAATACACTGTCTCAAAAAAAAAAAAAAAAAAAAAACAAAAACAAAAAAAGGCCTGGCACGGTGGCTCACACCTGTAATCCCAGCACTTTGGGAGGCCGAGGCCGGCGGATCACGAGGTCAGGAGATCAAGACTATCCTGGCTAACACAGTGAAACCCTGTCTCTACTAAAAAAAAATAGAAAAAATTAGCTGGGTGTGGTGGCGGGAGCCTGTAGTCCCAGCTACTCAGAAGGCTGAGGCAGGAGAATGGCGTGAACTCGGGAGGCAGAGCTTGCAGTGAGCCGAGACTGCGCCACTGCACTCCAGCATGGGCGACAGAGCAAGACTCCATTTCAAAAAAAAGAAAAAAAAAAAATTCTACCACCACTCCCGCCAGAATGTCTGAAATTAAAAAGAATTACAATATCGAGTATTGGCAAAGATGTGGAGCAACTGAAGCTCTCATCAGTTGCTGGTGGGAATACAAATGGTACATCCACGTGAGAAAATAATTTGGCAGGTTTGAGACAGCAATTCCACTCATAGATAAATTTAAATTTTTTGTTTTAAAATATTCATCTATTTATTTTGAGACTGAGTTATGAGACTGGCTAATTTTTGTATTTTTGGTAGAGACAGGGTTTCGCCATGTTGACCATGCTGCTCTTGAACTACCGGGCTCAAGCGATCTGCCCACCTGAGCCTCCCAAAGTGCTGGGATTACAGGCGTGAGCCACCACACCCGGCCCACTTATAGATACTTAAGAGAAATGAAAGCATGTCTGCATGAGGACTTACACTTGAATATAGTCACTATTCATAACCAGAAACAATTCTAAAACCATAAAGGTGAATGGATAAACACATTGTAGTATGTGCATATAATGGAATATTACTCAGGAATGAAAAGGAACAAATTACTGATACCTACAAGATGGACAAATCTCAGCCACATGGTGATGGTAGTGCACGTGGTGTATGGGGGAAAGGAACATGAGAGAAAGAAGCCAAAGAAAAGAATACATAAATATTATTCCATTGATACGAAATTCTACAAAAGGCAAAACTATTCTATGGTAACAGCAGGATCAGTGGTTGCCAGGAGCCAAGGGTAGGAGGAGGTAGGGATTAACTATACAAAGGGACTATTAAAATGTAATTTTCCAAAAAGCATGAATCGGTGGGGCACGGTGGCTCACACCTGTAATCTCAGTGCTTTGGGAGGCTGAGGCAGGTGAATCACCTGAGTTCAGGAGTTCAAGACCAGCCTGACCAATATGGTGAAACTAAATCTACTAAAAATACAAAAATTAGCTAGGCATGGTGACGTGCGCCTGTAGTCCCAGCTACTTGGGAGGCTGAGACAGGAGAACGGCTTGAATCCTGGAGGTGGAGGTTGTAGTTAGCCAAGATCGAGCCACTGCACTCCAGTGTGGGTGACAGAACAAGACTCAGTCTCAAACAAATAAAAATAAAAAAATAAGCATGAAGTCATGTCTCTCATGGATATAAAAATGAACACGTGTTAGGCCAGGTACGGTGGCTCACTCCTGTAACCCCAGCTCCTCAGGAGGCTGAGGCAGGAGAATCACTTGAACTCAGGTGCCAGAGGTTGCAGTGAGCGGAGATTGCACCATTGCACTCCAGCCTGGGCAACAGAGCAAGATTCCATCTCGAGGAAAAAAAAAAAAATGAACACGTGTTAAAGATTTTACTTATTAATGAGGAAACTGGTAATGGCATTAAAACCAATTCAAAGGAGATATTGAAAAACCAACATTTATAAATCAGGAATATTGAAATTAATGTCAAAAGCAAACTTGTTTCTTCCACACTGGGAGAAGGAAGTCAATCGAACTTCTACAGGACGGGACAGATTGCACGTTTCTATGGACAAGAATTTTGTTTTTGCTACCAGTTACCTACAACCTATAGAGCACTAGCTCAAAGGCAATGAAAGACTGGAATCAAATAGCCTGGAAGCATGTACGCTATGTACACAATGCAGTTTTCCACTGATGCAGTCTTTTTCTACAGTGCACAGAAGGAAATTGGAATGGTGGAAGAAAAAAAGAAAAGATAACCAGCTTCATGGGGAGTGAGGGAGGGTAAAAACAAGAGTGGGTGCAGCAGGACCAATTAGGCTATCTATAGTTGGGGGCATGGCTTGGAGTCCATTGGTGATGTTCTTCATGGAGACAGGTGCTCATGAATGAATGAACTCATTGTCTTCCAAGTCTCCTTCCGTCTGGTGGAAGGTGCAGGAGTGTGGTAAAAACACAAAATAATAGGCGGGATGTAAAAATATTTATACCAAAAAAAAAAAATCCTGAAAAAGAACAAGGTGGCCTTGCATTTAGTCTAGTAAATGCAATATGGTCTAGCAGGTGCTCACAAACAGGGTTTCTTTAGGCTAACATTTGATTGTTTACCATGTACCAGGCACCCTATTAGGTTGCACCATATGAAATTGCCAATATTCGACCTTTTTGAACAAAACATGGCGACTTCATATAGTTCATTCCAATACAAATTCTCAACATGGAAACATGGCTTCTCATTTACTCACATTTACTTCTCATTTACTTACACTTCTCACACTTGGTGCCCAGGTGAGATGGGTAACCCCTCCTGCTCCCGGGCCCCCACACCTTTACAGATGACAAAAGCACGAAGACGTCAAATAATTTGTCCAATAATATCACCTACTTGGTAAATGGTGAAAGATTCGAATCCCCGTGGCCGAATCCGGACCCAGGTTGTCATCCCTGTGATGCGCCGTTCAAAACCCTGCAGCTGTGCCCCTGGGAATAGGAGTAGTTCCAGAAAAGCACACAGTCCCCTCATAGTCTTACTCTAACTTGACCCAGACCCAGCAGTTTACGCCAGTAGCTGGGCTTGCTGTTCATCCTCTCTAGCACCCCTGGGGATCCACCAACCCTGCCCTGAAACTTGAGTTATCTTTTGTGCGCCCTGCTATGGCCCCTGGGTGGGCATGTCCCCAATGCCTTGTGACTGCTCCTCACAGACCTGTCCCAACCCCTCCCCCTACCTGATGTCACTGCTTTCACATTCCCAAGCTGCCTCATCCAGATTGGCACTGTCTCTCAGAGTTCCTGATCTTTGCCACAAGCTAGGGTTTTGTGTCGGTTGCTCAGAGGCAGGCCATCTTGGTGACCCTCGTGGCCTACGTGAGGATCCCTGCACCAAGGTTCCCACTGGATGAAGTGGGCAGTTTCACTGTTTCACCCAGGATACAACTAGGCCACTCCCAGACTCCGGCTGTCCTTCTGGGACTTTATCCTCACATCTGAGTCTCAACTTTCTCCTGTTTTGTTTTCTGAGACAGGGTCTCACTCTGTCGCCTAGGTTGGAGTGCAGTGGTGCAATCTCGACTCACTGCAGCCTCTGCCTCCCAGGTTCAAGCGATTCTCTCACCTGTGTGTGGGCCAGGTGTGCCGGACCTCGGGGCTCCCACCCGCTGGGACTACGGGTGCGCGCCGCCACGTCCGGCTAATTTTTGTATTTTTAGTAGAGACGGGGTTTCACCTTGTTGGCCAGGCTGGTCTCAACTCCTGACCTCAAGTGCTCTTCCTGCCTAGGCCTCCCAAAGTGCTGGGATTACAGGCGTGAGCCACCGGCCGGCTCTCCCGTTTTTAAAAGTGCTCTGAGAACATTCCGAGGACACTGGGCGCAGAGTGGCAGGTGCTGGCTTGTGCCTCTGCTCTGGTCTCCACCTCCGGCAGTAGACTGGGAAGAGCCCTGGGAGAGTTACTTCTAGGCTTCCTCCCCAGCAAACCTTCCTCGAGGCATAACCAAACATCTGCCCGGCATCCGAAGACTCGCGCCACTCTCCCGTCAGGCTGCGCCTCCCTCGCCAGCGCGGCACCGCCGGTCCAGGTCGCAGTTGGAGGGCGGTCGGGGAGGGCAGAGGTGGCGTCAGACCCTCAGGGCCCCTCAGGAGTCTCAGCGCAGGGCCGGAGCGCGCCGGGCCGCAGCTTCCCGCGAACAGGAATTCGCTAGGGGCTGCGACGGCGACAGCGGTGGAGACTGAGAGCGGGGAGGCGGCCAGATCAAAGAGAGCCGCCTGCAGGGCCAAGACAGGTCGGGGAGGGCCGAGGGGCCCCTCCGAGGAGGGCGGGGGACGTCCAGGTGCGCGGACCTTAGAGCTGTGCGGGCGCCCACGGGAGGAGCCGGGGCCAGAGAGGCTGTGGGAGCTGCGCGCCCCCGCCCCGCGCGCCCCTCAGGATCCCGGGGTCCCGCCCCCGGAGGAGGCGAGGCGGGGCGCGACTGGGTTCGCGGCCGCGGGCAGAGGCGCAGGCAGAGCAGCCTCGGAACCGAGACGATGCGTGCGCTCCGCGACCGAGCCGGGCTCCTCCTCTGCGTGCTTTTGCTTGCGGCGCTGCTGGTCGCGGCGCGAGGGCTCCCCGTGAAGAAGCCGCGGCTCCGCGGACGACGGCCTGGGAGCCTTACGAGGCTCGCAGAGGTGAGTGGCGGCGGCACCCGGCTGCGGAGCGCGCGGTCCCTCCTCTCCAGCCCGCTGGCTCTAGCCGTGCGGGGAGCGGGACCCGGACACACACAGGAAGCGACCCCCCGAGGGACAGAGAGGGGCTGGGGCCGGCCGGAAGCTCCCGGACACCGGGCGTTGCCCAGGTGCGCCAGACTTCGGAGCTCCCACTCCTCGCGCGTGGCCGCGAGCCGGGCTGCCGCGGACCAGCCGGGTGACAAGTTTGACTTCTGTGCCGAGTGAGGTGGCCGACACTCCGCGGTGGCCGGGCTTCCTCGCCCTGAGCGAACCTCGCCTGCAGCCCCCTTTCCAGGTGCGCGCTGGCTCGGGGAGAGGAGTCCCGCCGGTGCGAGGAATCTGGCGCCTTGCGGAGTGGCGGGCCGGGGCCGCTGAGGTTCAAACGGTCAGGTGAGCCCCTACCATGAGACAAGCGGAGGCACAGTGGGGCTTTCCAGCCGCTGGCAGGGGTGGCTAGCCTGAGACTGGCTCTGTCCTCGTGGCCTGTGGGAGGGCGTTGGGGTATAAGACAGGTATGAGACGGAAGAGTGGTGTTGGCCATGGAGAGAAGCCATGGTCTGTCAAAGCCTGTGTCTTCCAGTCACTGAAGACACAGGCTTCAGTCACTTCCAGTCACTGGTCTACAGTCCAGCTTATTGCCCCCTGGAATGCAGCGGACGTTCATTCCATGGGGACAAAGACAGCCAGACTTGTATTAGGGTATGCAAGAGCAGTCCTATGTGGCAGGTGGTCTTAGGTCTTGGGTCCTGGGTCCTTCCATGTACTAAGCTGTAGGAGGCTCGAATAGCTCTTCCCGTCTTGCCATTTTTCCTTCCTTCCTTCCTTCCTTCCTTCCTTCCTTCCTTTCTTTCTCCCTCTCTTTTATTTTATTTTATTTTTGGGACAGGGTCTCTCTCTGTCACCCAGGCTGGAGTGCGGTGGTGTGGTAATAGCTCGCTGTTCAACCTCCCGGACTCAATCGATCCTCCAGCCTCAGCCTCCTGGGTACCTGGGACCGCAGGCATGCACCACCACACCTGGCTAATTTTTTTTATTTTTTATTTTGTAGAGACGGGGGTCTCACTATGTGTCCCAGGCTGGTCTTGAACTTCTGACCTCAAGCAATCCTCCTGCCTCAGCCTCCCATAGTGCTGGTATTACAGGCATGAGCCATGGTGCCCAGCCATTCTTCTTCTTCTTCTTTTTTTTTTTTTTTTTTGAGACAGAGCCTCACTCTGTCGCCCAGGCTGGAGTGTCGTGGCACCATCTCGGCTCACTGCAATTTCTGCCGCCCAGGTTCAAGCTATTCTCCTGTCTCAGCCTCCCGAGTAGCTGGGATAACAGGCGCCTGCCACTGCGCCTGGCCAATTTTTGTATTTTTAGTAGAGACGGGGTTTCACCGTCTTGGCCAGGCTGGTCTTGAGCTCCTGACCTTGTGATCCACCTGCCTCGGCCTCTCAAAGTGCTGGGATTACAGATGTGAGCCACCGCACACGGCAATTCTTCCCATTTTTGAGATGACGACACTGAGGGTCCATATAGGCATGCAGGGTGTGGGAGATTGTGAGTGAGTGAGAGCCAGAACTTGTCCAGGCTGCTGAAACCCTCCAAAGGCCGTGGGAAGGAAGGGGGAGACTGGCTGCACTTGAGGATGTGTCTGTAGACCAGTTTTGCTACCTTTTTTTATGCCTCCTTAAGGAGTCTTTTAGGCTTTTTTCCCGTCCCCATTCCCCATTAATTTTTTTTTTTTTCTGAGATGGATTCTCACTCTGTCACCCAGGCTGGAATGCGGTGGCACGATCTCGGCTCACTGCAACCTCCGCCTCTCGGGTTCAAGCAATTCTCCTGGCTTAGCCTCCCCAGTAGCTGGGATCACAGGCTTGCGCCACCACGCCTGGCTAATTTTTGTATTTTTAGTCAAGACGGGGTTTCACCATGTTGGCCAGGCTGGTCTCGAACTGGCTGGTCTCAAACTCCTGACCTCATGATCCGCCTGCCTAGGCCTCCCTAAGCCTCCTTAAGTGCTGGGATTACAGGTGTGAGCCACTACGCCCGGCTTTTTTTTTTTTTTTTTTCCGAGACGGAGTTTTGCTCTTGTTGCCCAGACTGGAGTGCAATGAATGGTGTGATCTCGGCTCACCACAACCTCCGCCTCCCAGGTTCAAGCGATTCTCCTGCCTCTGCCTCCCGAGTAGCTGGGATTACAGGCATGCGCCACCACGCCCAGCTAATTTTGTATTTTTAGTATAGATGGAGTTTCTGCATGTTGGTCAGGCTGGTCTTGAACTCCCGACCTCAGGTGACCTGCCCGCCTCAGCCTCCCAAAGTGCTGGGATTACAGGCGTGAGCCACCATGCCCAGCCGAATTTTTTTTTGACATGGAGTCTTGCTCAATCTCGGCTCACTGCATCCTCCACCTCCCAAGTTTAAGCGATTCTCCTGCCTCAGCCTCCCGAGTAGCTGAGATTACAGATGCCTGCTACCACGCCCAGCTAATTTTTGTATTTTTTTAGTAGAGATGGGGTTTCATCATGTTGACCAGGCTGTTCTCAAACTCCTGACCTCAAGTGATCCATCTGCCTTGGCCAACCAAAGTGCTAGGCTTACAGGTGTCAGCCACCATGCCCAACCTCCCCATGACATTTTAATACCATAGATACACTGTCTATGTATTATGGCCCTTTGGAATGCTACAAACCATTGTAGTATCTTAAGACTTTTTGGTCTCTTACAAGATCTAGTTATTACCCCTATTGAGAATGCATCCTTTAGACTGGCTCTTCTCAGCCTCAGCACCCTTGTCATTTTGGGCCATATAATTCTTTGTGGTAGGGGCTGTTGTCTTATGCTTTACAGAATGTTTAGCAGCATTCCTGGCCTCTACCCACTAGGTGCCTGTAGCACTCGCCTCCTCATGAGGACCAGTGCTCCTGTGGGCACCCTATCCCCACTGCCCGTAGTGGAGAATGACTGTTGTAGACAGATGAGGCCTCTCGCCAGTCCCTCCTCTTACATAGAGATGACAGTGATAATAAAATTAACTAAATTGGCATTGTTTCTGCTCACTTGGCATGAATACTTTCTATTTTAATACTTACTGCTTTGTATTGTAATTATTTTTAGTGTGTTTGCCAAATCTTCCCCTAACAAGAACACCCTAGAGGATGAGTTATTTCAGAGCCAAAATCATATCCTCAGCTCCAGTACAAAGCCTGGCAGAGTCATCAAAAACATGTGAAAACAAATTAGTGCCACAATGAAAAAGCAGAGCTTGGAGTCTAGGGCTTGGAGTTCTGGTCCCAGTGGGTCATTAATGCATGTGTGACTCACCTCGGATGATTTCCTCACATTTAAAAAGAGGGGCCTGCGTGGTGGCTCACACCTGTAATCCCAGCACTTTGGGAGGCCAAGGTAGGAGAATTGCTTGAGCCCAGGAGTTCAAGACCAGCCTGAGCAACATGGCGAAAACCCATCTCTAGCCCCCCAAAAATACAAAAATTAGCTGAGCGTGATGGTGCACCCTCATAGTCTCAGCTACTCAGGAGACTGAGGTGGGAGGATCTCCTGAGCTCAGGAGGCGGAAGTTGCAGTGAGCTGAGATCGCGCCACTGCACTCCAGCCTCGGTGACAAAGCGAGACCCTGTCTCAAAAATAAATAAATAAAATGAAAAAAGAGAGCTAAGAGAGCCTAAGTCATCTTTATGGTCCTGTCCAGCTCTGACATTGTTCCATGAGTCTGCATGATTTGTGTTAAAGCTGTCTATGGCAAAGGTGTTAGTTTAAGGAGCCACATTGAGAGAATGCAGATTGCTATTCTAGGGACTTGGGTGGTGTGTCACAAATAACTGACCAGGCTGGGTGCAGTGGCTCACACCTGTAATCTCAGCACTTTGGGAGGCCGAGGCGGGCGGATCACTTGAGGTCAGGAGTTCGAGACCAGCCTGGCCGACATGGAGAAACCCCATCTCTACTAAAAATATAAAAATTAGCCGGGCGTGGTGGTGGGCGCCTATAATCCCAGCTACTTGGAAGGCTGAGGCAGGAGAATTGCTTGAACTGGGGAGGCAGAGGTTGCAGTGTGCTGAGATCGTGCCACTGCACTCCAGCCTGGGTGACAGAGTGAGACTCCCTCTCCAAAAAAAAAATAAATAAATAAATAATTAGCCTTGTGAACAAAATGTGGCCCCTGCTTCTCTGGGCAGGCCTGTTGCTGAGCCTCAGTTTACTCCCACAGTAAAATAAGAACCCATTCTGTCAGATGCAGTGCTGGGTGAAAAAGCACCAGACACATGGATGGTGACATCATCATAAAAAGAGGCTGGGGGCCAGGCACGGTGGCTCATACCTGTAATCCCAGTACTTTGGGAAGCCAAGGCAGGTGGATCACTTGAGCTCAGGAGTTCAAGATCAGCCTGGGCAACATGGAGAAACCCTGTCTCTACTAAAAATACAAAAATTAGCCAAGCGTAATGGCATGCACCTGTAATCCCAGCTGCTGGGGGCTGAAGTGGGAGGATTGCTTAAGCCCAGGAGTTTGAGGCTACAGTGAGCTGTGATTGATTGCACCACTGCACTCCAGCCTGGGTGACAGAATGAGACCTTGTCTTTTTTTTTTTTTTTTTTTTTGAGATGAAGTTTCGCTCTTGTTGCCCAGGCTAGAGAGCAATGGTGCAATCTTGGCTCACTGCAACCTCTGCCTCCCAGGTTCAAGCGATTCTCCTGCCTCAGCCTTCCTGAGTAGCTGGGATTACAGGCATATGCCACCATGCCTGGCTAATTTTGTATTTTTAGTAGCCATATTGGTCAGGCTGCTCTCGAACTCCCGAGCTCAGATGATCTGTCCGCTTCAGCCTCCCAAAGTTCTGGGATAACAGGCGCCAGACACCGTGTCTGGCCGACCCTGTCTTCAAATAAATAAATTAACTAAATAAAAGAGGCTGGGCCAAGCCAGGCATGGGTGGTGCATGCCTATAGTGCTAGCTACTTGGAGGGTGGGTGGGAGGATCACTAGGAGTTTGAAGCTGCACTGAGCTGTGAACGCACCACTGTACTCCATCCTGGGCAACAGAGCAAGACCCTGTCTTGAAAAAAAAAAAAAAAATGCTGGGGCCAGTTTGTTGAGTGCTGGACAGGCAAAGAGTGACCCAGCTCTGTCTTGGATATTTTCTATTCTAGTTAGGATGAGAGCACCACTCAAACAGCTGCCATGTTATCATGTTATCATTTTATCATTTTAGGGACGAGAAAACTGACAGCAGGCCCAATAACTAACCCAAGGTTAGTATGTGGTGAGCCAGGATCCCCACTCAGTTTTGCTTAATTCCAGAGCCCCTGGGCACCTAAACCTGTCACCCACCACCTCCCTGGCAGGCAAGGGAAGACCTTGGCATGGGAGAAAGAAGAGCTGGGGACTTGATGCCACAAAGGGGTTGAGGGGGTTAGAATTAGGCAAGAGAGGCTGGGCGTGGTGGCTCACGCCTGTAATCCCAGCACTTTGGAAGGCCAAGGTGGGAGGATTGAGGCCAGGAGTTCACAGCTCCTGTGAGCTGTGATTGCACCAGTGCACTCCAGCCTGGACTACAGAGTGAGACTCTGTCTTTATTTAAAAAAAAAAAAAAAAAAAGGTGGCGGGGGAGAGGGCTGTAATCCTAGCACTTTGGGAGGCTGAGGCAGGTGGATCCCCTGAGGTCAGGAGTTCGAGACCAGCCTGGCCAACATGGTGAAACCCCGTCTCTACCAAAAATACAAAAATTAGCAGGGCTTAGTGGCAGGGGCCTGTAATCCCAGCTACTCAGGAGGCCGAGGCATGAGAATCGCTTGAACCTGGGAGGTGAGGTTGCAGTGAGCCGAGATTGTGCCACTGCACCCTGGCCTGGGTGACAGAGTGAGACTCCATCTCAAAAAAAAAAAAAAGACCAGGCACGGTGGCCCATGCCTGTAATCCCAGCACTTTGGGAAGCCAGGGCGGGTGGATCACCTGAGGTTAGGAGTTGGAGACCAGTCTAGCCAACATGGTGAAACCCTGTCTCTACTAAAAATACCAAAAAAAATAGCCGGGCATGGTGGCAGCCACCTGTAATCCCAGCTACTTGGGAGGCTAAGGTAGGAGAATTGCTTGAGCCCGAGAGGCAGAGGTTGCAGTGAGCCGAGGTCATGCCACTGCACTCCAGCCTGAGCTGCAGAGTGAGACCCTATCTCTATTTAAAAATAAATAAATAAACAGAGGAGACCTGAGAGAGGACTGCTCTTCCAGTCTGCAAAGACTGTCCCACTTGGTGTGGGATGGGGGTGGTTCGTGCTGCCACAGCCGGGGTTAAATGGCCATGAAAGAAGTGCTTGTTGAGGGTATGGGCTGAGACAGAACAAAGGGCAGAGGAAGGAGCCTGGGGTCCCTGAGAAACCTGAGGCAGTGTCATGCACATGGTGGGGGTGCCCCCCCAGCACTTCAGTCCCAGTCCATTGTCCAGTCTGTTGCCTTGAAGCAGGGGCTGGATTGCTGGAGATTTGCAAGGTCTCACCTGCCAGGTGGGTGGCAATGAGAAGGATGCATTTCCTAAAGGCTGATTTTATTTGGTTTGGGGATCTTTCTAGCCCAATCAGTGAGTGCGTGCCAGGGGAGAACTAGAACCTAGGTCTGTGTGGTGCCAAGCCTGTGGCCTCACCTGCTAGCCTTCTCCTGCAGCTGGCCACCTCCCGGGACCTCAGCTATGGCCTTCCTTGTCCCTCCAGAGCATTCTTTCTCTAAAGGGTTGGAAAAGCCCCCAGGGAGGGAGAGAGGGAAGGACAGGAATGGGGCCTGGAAGCTTGGCTGCTCAGAGGCCCCAGGCAAGTCTCCAGCCTCTCCGATCTCAGTCTCAGGTTGTTATGAGGATCAAAGGGAAAGATGGACACGGAGAGTTGAACATCCTGTGTAGTGTTTTGTTCATCCAGCACATTCAGCACTGCAGAGCAGCAGGCGGCAAACCAGAAGGTTCAGCCACTGCCTGGAGTTAGCAAAGCACAAGGCTTAAGAGCACAGACTCCAGCCAGACCACTGACATCAAATCCCATCCTGCCAGCCCCAAGCTGTGTGACTCCAGGCAAGTTACTTTACCTCTCTGATCCTTGGCTGCATTGTCTATGAAGTGAAGATGATGCTCATACCTACCTAAAGTGTTGTTGTGAGATTCCAGTGAGTCTGTACATATAGGGTGATCGGCAAGACTGGCTACGTTTTTTTGGTTTACTTTTCTTTTTCTTTCTTTTTTTTATTGCCTTTACCTGGGAAAGCCAACTGGCCACATTTTTTGTGGGTCCCAGTGCAGAATGAAAACGTGGGGCTTCTTGGCCGGGTGCGGTGGCTCACGCCTGTAATCCCAGCACTTTGGGAGGCCGAGGCGGGCGGATCACGAAGTCAGGAGATTGAGACCATCCTGGCTAACACGATGAAACCCCGTCTCTATTAAAAATACAAAAAATTAGACGGGCGTGGTGGCAGGCGCCTGTAGTCCCAGCTACTTGGGAGGCTGAGGCAGGAGAATGGTGTGAACCCAGGAGGCGGAGCTTGCAGTGAGCCGAGATTGCGCCACTGCACTCCAGCCTGGGCGACAGAGCAAGACTCCGTCTCAAAAAATAAAAATAAAAAAAGAAAATATGGGGCTTCTTAGCTATTTCCAAAGGGCAACAAACAGCAGGGCGTTAAACTAAATATGGGGCTTGGTGCAAAGACAGGTTGCACACCATGAAGCCGGCCCTGTGCAGGGAGTAGTATGCTTGGTCAGCACTACTCTTATTACAGTGAGGAGCTTTGCAGCCTCCACTGGGTGCCAGGGTGGGTTGGCTTAGAATAGTACATACCTAATCCCAGCTACTCAGGAGGCTGAGGTGCGAGGATTATTTGAGGCCAGTTTGGGCAACATAGCAAGACCCAGTCTTAAAAAAAAGAATAGTGCTTACCAATCAGGAAGGTGGTTGAGGGAGAATGAAATCCAGCCCTATTCCTCTGCCTGTGGCTAAAGAGGCCTGACTAAAGAGTCAGTTGCTATTGTATGCAGGGTCTCAGGCCTGGCTAAAGAGGCAACTGCTGTTGTAGGCAGGGTCTCCAGCACCTCCCGCCAGCATGACTTAGTGTGCAGCCTGGATCTGTGTGGTTGGGCCTGGGCTTCAACAGCTAGGGCTGCGGGACCTGAACTCGGTAACTGAATTTAATTATCCAGAACAAGTTTCTGACCCCTGAGGCACAAAGGAGAAGGGAGAACAGGGAACTGTGAAGGGGCTGAAACAGGTTAGCAGGTGGGCTCGTGCAATGCAATAAACGTCTGTGGGGATTGGGACTCTGTTTTGTTAACTGGAAACACGTGGGTCAGGGGCTGCCTGGCCAAGCCTGGGAAGGTAAGCATAGGGGTGAGAGAGAGAGAACTGGTGAAGATACACCTCAGGATGTATCTCTATTTGGGCAGTGACACCACTCCCCAGAAGAATGGCCTTGTGTGTTTGTACATGCATGCAACTCCACATGTAAGCTTAGAAGATGGAGAGAGGTGGTCTTGTGAGATAGGACTGGAGTTCTTCAACAACCTGGAGTCTCAGAATTCCCCTCAGAATGCCATGAGAATACACCTGCCGAGTGATTTTGCAGCAGTGTTCGGGGGACCTGAATGAGGTGTAAAGAACTGGCACATTGCCTGGCAAGGGGGGTACCCCTGATGTCTCCTCTGTCTGCCTTCTGAGTACCATCTATCGCCACCTCTGGGTAACGTTCATTGCATGCTTACCACCTACAAGGTACTATTCTAATTCAACAACCCTATGAGACAAGTGCTGGTGTTTCCCTAAATTTCAGAGGAAGGAACTAAGGCAGATTAAATAACCGCTGGAAGTCATGCAGCTAGTAGGTGTACGCGTTGGGATTGAACCCCGGTCATGTGGACTCCTGCCTGAACTCATTTCCACCACATTTAGCTGAGATGATGAAAGTGGAACTGCTCTGTGAAGACAGAAGATGGTGGCCCACGAGGGGTTACTGTCACCAGTGTGTGTCCACACATGCATAGTGTGCACCGGTGCGCAGGTGTTGAGATCAGGCCGGGCTGAGCTGAATCCTAGTTCTCTTATTGTAACCTTTAAGACCTTACGTAAGTCCTCTACCCTCCCTGAGCCTCCATAGCCTCATCTTTAACATAAAGGTGATCACACTCACCCCTCAGGGTTGCTGGTGTTCATTTGTTTACATGGCAGTGATTTATTGAGCTCCTATAATGTATCAGGCACTGTGCTCAGCACAGTACCCCACAGTGAACAAAGCAGACAAAATTCCTGTCTGCACAGAACTTACCTTTGAGTTGGGAAAAGTGACAGATGGTATGGAAATTGCCTAGGAAGGCCTGGTGTGTCAGATGTGCCCAGAGGTTGGCTATGGGCTGGGCCTCTGGGTGCCCGGCCCTGATCCCCTCAGCCCTGCTGGGAGCTGTAGGTGGCTCACTTGAAGTGCCTGGAGAGCAAATCCTCCCTTCTAGCCCCAGAGCCTTTAACCCAGGACTGGTGGAGTTGGCAGATAAATCTCCAGCTCCGCCCCTGCTCGAGGGGTATCAGAGGAGCCCAGGGGGATTGGCTACAGGTGCCCATCACGGCGCTGCTTTACTCTGCATCCTTGACTGCCGCCTCCCCTTCCCTGTCTCACTCCCCTACCCTCTTCTGGCATCTCCTGGGGCCACCTTCCAGTGGAACCACCTGCACTGGAACCCTTGTCTCGGGGTGGGCTTCGAGAGAACCCCAACTAAGATGAGACGTTCCCCACATCTCTTTCCACTCCCAGGAGTTCCGCAAGGGCTGACGCACAGAGAGGGAGACTCCCAAGAGCAGCTCCAGAGAGGAAAGGTGGCAAGTGTGGCTGTGACACTTGGCCAGGACCTCTCTGGCCTTTGCCCACCCTATGGTCTGACTGGGCACCAGGGAGAGGAGTGGGTAGAGAGGGCTGGAAATGAACATTTTGAGCACCTAGTGGGTAGCAGGGCCTGGGCTAGGCTTAGTCCTGTCATCATTCCCATTTTGCAGATGAAGAAGCTCACAGAGGCTTCTTTCCTGCCAGGGCCCCACAGGTTAGAAGCCAGGCTGCCAGCAGAACCCAGACCAGGCAGCCCAATCTACAGCATGCTTGCTTTTCTTTTCTTTTCATTTATTTATTTATTTATTTATTTATTTTTGAGACGGATTCTCACTCTGTTGCCCAGGCTGGAGTGCAATGGTGTGATCTCCACTCACTGCAACTTCCGCTGCCTCAGTTCAAGCGATTCTCCTGCCTCAGCCTCCCGAGTAGCTATTTTTTTTTGTATTTTTAGTAGGGACAGGATTTCACCATGTTGCAGGCTGGTCTCAAACTCCCGACCTCAAGTGATCCACCCGCCTCAGCCTCCCAAAGTGCTAGGATTACAGGCGTGAGCCACCGTGCCTGGCCTAGAGCATGCTTTCTTAACTACAGCACTATTCACATTTGGGTTGGTTGATTCTTGTGGGGTGGCCTTGTGCACTGCAGGCTATGTGGCAGCATTCCTGGCCTGTGCCTACTAGATGCTAGTAGAAACCCCCTCTAGCTGTGACAACCACAAATTTCTCCAGGCAGTGCCACATGTCCCCAGATAAGAACCACTGCATAACCACTGTACCACCTGCCCAGGCAGGTCCAGCCACCACCAGGCTAGGGTGTCCCAATCAGCCAAAAGGCTGCACAACCCTGAGCACCTGCTGCTCCGAGACTGCCTGTCTCTATGCCCCAGAGACTGCAGACAGTGGAGATGCTGAGCAAAGTCACAGGCACAGTTAGGGCTTTGGTGGAATTGTGGGTGGGAGCTGCCAGGAAGCCAGCACTTGGGGATGCTCCAGGCCTCCCTCATTGGTCAGTGAAGGGGCTGAGTTGTTGCATTACTCACCCTTCCACCTTCCACTCATCCACCCTGCTGTCTAGACTAGAGGGCTTTGACTCAGCAAGAGACTCCAGGCTGGGGCCGAGATAGGCTCACGGCTGCCCTGGGACCGGGCGTTTAGTGCAGGAGCCCTGGAGCCAGGTGTTTGGACACCACAGAAGGGGAGGTCAAAGAGGGAGAGACAGAAGATTCTGAATCTGTTTCCAAACTTTCAAGAAAAAAAAGTCAGTGAGAGTGAGAAACTAGGCTGATTAAGCTCCTGATTTTTGAAGGGGATGCAATACTATCACTTTATAGCATGTGGGTTAAGAGAATAGGCTCTAGGCCCAGACTGCCTGGTTTAAATCCTGGCTTTATCGCTAAATGTCTGTGCAACCTCAGGCAGGTTACTTGCCCTCTCTGTGCCTTAGTTTCCATTGTAAGACAGGCATGACAATGAGGATGTAAGACAGGGAGGATGAAATGAGTGGCGAAGTGTTTAGAATAGTGCCTGGTGCACAGTAAATGCTGTGGAAATGTTTGATAAATAAAATTCTCACAGTCCTTGCAGGGAAGAATGATTATCCTCAATCTGCAGACGAGGATATTGTCAAGTTGAAGAAGTTAGTAAGAGGCAGAGATGGGATTTGAACCCCAGCTTATCTGGCTCTCAGAACCAGTGTTTGTCAGCCATACCATACTGCCCAGGTATGAGACGGGAGGGGTGGCAAGGGTGTGGCCTGAGTGAAGCAGGGTCCACAGGTGGCAGGTCCCAGAGACTCATAAGGCAGCTCTGGGAGGTGCTCCTTTTGCCCTAGCATAGAGACCTGGGCAGTGGCTATAGCCTGGAGGCAGGTGGCAGCCACTGAGCCCCTAGTGCCCCACTGTCTGGGCAGATGAATGCTGGAACAGGAGTCAGAGATGACATGGATCCGCTTTTCACTTACCATCTGATCTGAGGCAAGGACTGTCCTGGTGAGGACACCATGGCCAGTGGCTGTTGGAAGGGATGAACTGGCTGAGTCAGCCGTGCCAGCAGCCTGGAGTAGAAAAAGGAGCCAGGACCCAGGCAGGCGGAGGAACACAGCCCTCACATGGATGGCCTGGGCGGGGCCTAGTGGACAGGAGCAGGCTGAGGGGAAAGGCCAAGGCCTGCTGCCCACTCCCCAATAGGACCAGGTGCATCCCTGAGGCCTTTCTGCTCTGGCCTGTGAGGGCCCTGGGGAGCGGGAGGCACATTGTCTGCAAAGGACACCACTCTCTGAAACAACTCTCTCCCTTTCTTGAGCCTCAGTTTCTTCATCTGTGAGAAATGACACTCCTTTTCATGCCTCACACTGGCATCCTCTGTGAAAGCGCTTTGTGGACACAGTCCACTGTCTGACCAGCTACACCCTCACTTACCCATTGAGGGCCTTAAAGCAGGTGGTGTGCAGATTTTACACTACAGATACACACTCCAGAGAGGTGTAAATCACAGGGTGAGTTTATGACCCGGTCAGACCCCAGGGCTCCTGGATCTGCCTGGCCAGCCTTTTCCGGGTCCCCGTGGGGTAAGACCTGACCTGTTACCTTACCTTCCCTCTCTCTCCCTCAGGTCTTAGCCTCCCCAGATCTTAGGCCTCTGAAGGAAGAGGAGGAGGCACCACTGCTCCCCAGAACCCACCTGCAGGTAGAGCCACACCAACATGGACGCTGGACTGTCACTGAGCCAGCAGCCCTGACCCCAGGCAATGCCACCCCTCCCAGGACCCCAGAGGTTACTCCCTTGCTGCTGGAGCTGCAGAAGCTGCCGGGATTGGCCAACACAACCTTGAGTACCTCTAACCCTGATATCCAGGTGAGAGCTACAGAAGGGCCAGTAGCCCTGCAGACACCTGGAGAGGAGCAGGGCTGACAAGGTGGGCTCAGGATACCTTGCCTCCTGGACTCCGTGGAGGGTGGGGCTGCTGTGTGGGGTCAGAGGGCAGGCTCCTTATGCTCTCCCTGTGGTGTAGGGGGCAGAGGACCTACCCCTCTACTTTCTAGCTGTGGGCCTTGGGCAAGTCTTTTGACTCTTTGAGCCTTTGTTCTCTAGACCATGGCAAGAGACAAACAGCACCAACCCAGCAGGGCTATGTGAGCACCAGTGAGTGGGAAATGCTTTGTAGGCTACAGGGGATTCCAGGAATCTAAGGAGGCCTCCTGGAAAAGATCTGCAGTTCTGATCCCCCAAAGAAGGGGTTCAGTATGGAATGGAGTGGGCTGGTGGCATGGGGGACAGCCACCTGAAGGGCTTTATAGGAGAGGAAATTAGAGCGGCTGGCAGAATTCTAGTTTCAGGCTCCACTGCCTGGCATGAGTCCTTCATGATAATAATTCTGCATGTTTGTGTAGCAGCTACAGTTTACAAAACACTTTCCCCAGAAGGGGAAAAAAAGACCATAAAAGTATAAAACACAATTCTAAAATTATTTAAAAGTGTCTCTCTTCTTTTCTCTACTTACCTACACATACACACACACACACACATGCACACACGCAAAAAACTGGAAGGTTTTCTGTCAGTGATAGAATATAGGTGATATTCTTTTTTCTTTCTTTCTTTTTTTTTTTTTTTTGAGATGGAGTCTCGCTGTGTTGCACGGGGTGGAATGCAATGGCATGATCTCAGCTCACTGCAACCTCTGCCGCCTGGGTTCAATAAATTTTCCTGCCTCAGGCTCTCAAGTAGCTGGGTGCACCACCATGCCCAGCTAATTTTTGTATTTTCAGTAGAGACGGAGTTTCACCATGTTGGCCAGGCTGGTCTTGAACTCTTGACCTCGTGATCCGCCCACCTCGGCCTCCCAAAATGCTGGGATTACAGGCGTGAGCCACTGAGCCCAGCCAGAATATAGGTGATTTTCATTTTCTTCTTCATAGTTTGCTGTTTTTTTCCAAATTTTGTTCAGTGAACCTCATGTTACTTTATTGAATAGCCAAAAATAATGTTTCCGAAGTTCAGTTTCACATAAATGATTTTATTTTACTTATTTGCCATCCATAATGTGGTGTAAGAGAGTTCCTCCGAGGTCTGCTGTGTCGGGAGCGCCCAGCTTCCAGCCCTACCATGAGGAATTGGAGGCTCAGAGCTGCCCAGGCCCAGCAGATGCATGCTGGCAGAGCCAGGATTCAAAGCCAGCTTCTCTTAAGCTAGTGAATGTCAACCCTGGCTTGTGTTAGAACCACCATGCCTGGCCCCAGCCCAGACCAGTTCAGTCCATACCTGGCATCTGGGAATTAGGAGTCCCCAGGTGATTCTAACGCACCTCCAGGCCGTAAGCTGTGATTCTTGTGCCCTAAGAGGCCAGGAAGGTTAGCCAAAAATGTCAGCCAAGAGAAGACAGCTGGTTTGAAGGAAAGGTTGGGCCT
The DNA here is from genome assembly GCF_028878055.3 of Symphalangus syndactylus. Lineage (NCBI taxonomy): Eukaryota > Metazoa > Chordata > Mammalia > Primates > Hylobatidae > Symphalangus > Symphalangus syndactylus. Next base: position 39,388,706 of record NC_072430.2, read on the forward strand.
CTTGCCTCTGGCCCTGACCCCATCATCCCCCGTCTCTTTGGAATGCAGCTCTAAGACCTCCTTCACTGGCCGGCCTGGCCTGTCTCCTACAGGTGACCATCGAGGTGGTGGAAGACCCCCAGGCCGAGGTGGAGATAGACCTGTTGGCTGAGCCCAGCAATCCCCCGCCCCAGGATACCCTTAGCTGGCTGCCTGCCCTCTGGTCCTTCCTCTGGGGAGACTACAAAGGAGAGGAAAAAGACAGGTCTCCAGGGGAGAAGGGGGAGGAAAAGGAGGAAGACAAGGATTATCCTTCAGAGGAAATCGAGGGTGAGGACCAAGAGGATAAAGAGGAAGATGAGGAAGAGGAGGCGCTCTGGTTCAATGGAACTACAGACAACTGGGACCAGGGCTGGCTGGCCCCCACGGATTGGGTCCTCAAGGATTCTGTCAACGATGGTGAGCACCCCCATCTTGGCATCCCCAGGCTGCTCCCCTATAGGTACTGAGTGGAAATGGGGGTGGGGGAGAGGGTGGAGGCTTCCCAGGCAAGACCACCTGAGGAAGCCAGGAGCTTAGGCTTTGTTCAAACACCATCATCAACTCAAAAGTAACATTGCCAATAGCTTGCAGAGTTTTTCCTTTTTTTTTTTTTTTAATTTTTTTATTTGAGATTGGGTCTCGCTCTGTTACCAGGCTGGAGTGCAATGGCATGATCATGGTTCACTGCAGCCTCAAACTCCTGGGCTCAAGCGATCCTCCCACCTTAGCCCTCCCACCTTAGCCCCCGAATAGCTGGAACCACAGGTGCGTACCACCAGGGCAGGCTAATTTTTTTATTTTTAGTAGAGATGAGGTCTCCTATGTTGCACAGGCTGGTCTCAAACTCCTGGGCTCAAGCAGTCCTCCCACCTCGGCCTTCCAAAGTGCTGGGATTACAGGCATGAGCCACTGTGCCCGGCCTTTTTTTTTTTCCTTTTTTTCTAAACAACATTTGACCCTCACAAAAATCCCTGATATCCCCTAAGCAAAAGACATTTGCTACTATTATATTTATTTACATCTGTGAGTTTCCAAGGATTGAGAAATTACAAATTCCATCACTCATGACTGACCTTATTTTCAGATTGTGTATGTGACTTTGACTCCTGGCTGTGTTGCTTACCAGCTGAATGACCTTGGGCAAGATTCTTCAACTCTCTGTGCCTCAGTTCCTTCCTCTATAGAATGGGGAATGGTATAATCTTTACTACATGGAGTTGGCTGTAGAGAGTATTGAGTTAAGACATATACAGTGCCAGCATGGAGTAAAGAAAGTATTGGCTATTTTTATTATTTTTGTTAGAAAAAGACATAACAACAGCACAAACTGTTCAGAAAATATTACCTTAAACCTACCAGCCTCTCATGATGACAGATTTTTTTTTAAAATTTTTTCGAGGTGGAGTCTCACTCTGTTGCCCAGGCTGGAGTGCAGTGGCACAATCTCGGCTCACTGCAACCTCCACCTCCCAAGTTCAGACGATTCTCGTGCCTCAGCCTCCCAAGTAGCTGAGATTACAGGTGTGGACCACCACGCCTGGCTAATTTTTGTAGTTCTGGTAGAGATGGGGTTTCACCAACTTGGCCAGGCTGGCCTTGAACTCCTGACATCAAGTGATCTGCCTGCCTTGGCCTCCCAAAGTGCTGGAATTACAGGCATGAGCCACCGTGCCCGGCCAAGATAATGATTTTTATTTTTGCATATTGTGGTTCAGGTTTCCTCTGGGTGCAGACATGTTTTATGCATAGTTGCAGCCATTTCCATTGGAGCCCTGGTGTCTTGTCAATGGACAGAGGAGCCTATGGTTAAGACTAAGTTGTGACAGGCTCTTCCCAATTCACTAAAATAATGTAAACTCACAGAAAATTTTCATGACGGCCTGGCACGGTGGCTCATGCCTTGTAATCCCAGCATTTTGGGAGGCCAAGGCAGGTGGACTGCTTGAGCTCAGGAGTTTGTGACCAGCCTGGGCAACATGTTGAAACCCTGTCTCTACAAAAAACACAAAAATTAGTTGGGCATAGCACCGCCTGCCTGTAGTCCCAGCTACTCGGGAGGCTGAAGTGGAAGGATCACTTGAGCCTGGGAGGTCAAGGCTGCAGTGAGCCATGATTACACCACTGCACTCCAGCCTGGGTGACAGAGCGAGACCCTGTCTCTAAAAAAAAAAAGGGTGGGGGGGCCGGGTGCGGTGGCTCAAGCCTGTAATCTCAGCACTTTGGGAGGCTGAGGCGGGCAGATCACAAGGTCAGGAGATCGAGACCATCCTGGCTAACACGGTGAAACCCCGTCTCTACTAAAAATACAAAAAGTTAGCTGGGTGTGGTGGCAGGCACCTGTAGTCCCAGCTACTTGGGAGGCTGAGGCAGGAGGATGACATGAACCCGGGAGGCGGAGCTTGCAGTGAGTGGAGATCACACAACTGCACTCCAGCCTGGGCGACAGAGCGAGACTCCATCTCAAAAAAAAAGGAAAAATTGCCATGTTTTTCAGCTTTTCTCTCATTAATTTTCCTTAAACTCTTGGCACCAGTGCTGGCCTGTCTGTGAAGTGTGGAACCAGCTCTCAGTATTTTGAGGGTTTCACAGAAAGCACTGGGTCTCAGGCCCTGCACAGCCTGAGGATTTGGGCTCAGCCACAGTGTATTTCAGCTCCCTCAGATCAGAAGTGGGTCCCTAATATGGGTAACAGGGAAATTCTTTCTTTCTTTTTTTTTTTTTTTTTTGAGAGAGGGTCTCACTGCGTCTGGAGTGAGACACAGTGGCTGTGGCTGGAGTGCAGTGGCATGATCACAGCTCACTGCTGCCTCAACCTCCCTGGCTCAGATGATCCTCCTGCATCAGCCTCCTCAGTAGCTTTTTAAACATTTTTTATAGAGATGGGGTTTTGCCATATTTCCGAGGCTGGTCTCGAACTCCTGAGTTTAAGCTATCTGTCTGCCTCAGCCTCCCGAAGTGCTGGGATTATAGGCCTGAGCCACCATGCCCAGCCTGGGAAATTATTAAATATAGGATCCAGTGCAAGGGAAATATTGTCACCCTTGGTTTTGATTGACATAGAAACTATAGCTCAGGCCAGGTGGGTGGCTCACACCTGTAATCCCAGCATTTTGGGAGGCTGAGGCTGGAGGATCACTTGAGCCCAGGAGTTCAAGACCAGCCTGGGCAACATGGTGAAACCTCGTCTCTACAAAAAATTTAAAAATTAGCCAGGCTTAGCCGGGAGCAGTGGCTCATGCCTGTAATCCCAGTATTTTACAGTACTAATCACTTGAGGTCAGGAGTTCGAGACCAGCCTGGCCAACATGGCAAAACTCTGCCTCTACTAAAAATACAAAAATTAGCCGTGCGGTGGCT